>NC_080069.1:81744271-82052771 GCF_949987535.1 Balaenoptera acutorostrata | reverse complement strand
TGCTGAAACGGACTTTGGCATCAGACTGATGTGGTTCAATATCAAGCTCATATTGTTTAGTTGGTGACCCTGGGTGTGGTACTTAACCTTTATAGCCTCAAATTTCTTGTATGTAAAATGGGGATCATAGTAGAACCTAACATTTAAGAGTCATTTTGAGGGTTACATGAGATACTGACCCTAAATTGAATGCTTAATAAATGTTAGCCATCTGTCACTCACTTAGGTGTTTTATGGGGCAGGTCGCTGTTGTGTTTTGACTTATTGATCACTACTTTGGAAACGTGAAAAGTGCACTTGTGAAAATCTTGATCTGCATGTTTTTAAGATGACTTGGATCTATCGCGTCATACCTGACGAGTTTAGGGTGTTCTTCCTGGATTGAATCTCCTGTCTTTCTCTCATTGAACTCATCTTCCAGAGCATAACTCTGAGAAGACCACTTTTCTGCTCAGAAATTTTCAGTGGCAGCTTGGAGCTGATCTCAATCAAGTGCAAACTCCTTAGCTTTGCATTCAAAGGCCGTCCCCAATTTAGCCCTGGATTTACCTTTCCAGGTTTATCATGTTCCCTCTGCTCTCACCAAAGGAGGAGAGTTGCATGCTTTTCCCAATATATAGCTGCTTCCCTTGTCCCCCAACCAGCCTTTACTCACATCGTTCACTCTGTCTGAAATGTATCAATACATCACCCTCAACTTCTGTCTCCCCAAAGTCTACCATTTAAGGAAGCCCTCACTCAATGTTCATTCCCTCCACGAAGTCTTGTCTTTACTGCTTTGAATCATCTTACTCCTCTAAGCATCTAGAACCTGATGTTTATGCTTCAGTTATGCCACAGTCACAACCTACTTTTCTTATTAAGATGCAAGCTTTATGAAAGCAGGGATAATTTCTTACCCATATTTTTGTTTGCCCCAGTACTTAACCTAGTCAAATCAGTGCTTACCAAACTATCCGTGAAAAAGAACCAGCGTTAAAAAAAATTGCAATCTGTGGCAGAGTAGGATGTTTGTAAGATACAATAAAGATGAATTATTAGAGAAATGAAATAAAAAAGACTTACAAAATACAAGCCTAAATATATCATTATTAGTCAATAAACGTACAGTTATCCTCCTGTAGTGCTATAAATGTATCTAAATACTCAATTTCTGTTCTTTTCTCATCTGCTACTAGTAAGAATTCATGGACTCCGTGACATAATAGAAAAAAATATATTGGTTTCTTCCCCCAGTTTCTGGCACAGAGCTCCTAAAACCCTTGTAATTTTCTAAGTGATGAACACTAGGAACATCTCTTATTCTAATATTTGGTCTTTGACCCTGGTTCCTGATACAGGGCTCCTAAAACCCTTATAATTTCCTGGGTGATAGGAGTGTCTTGTTCTAATGAGATGACTCTGGGTGGACTCCTGAATAGTTCCTGGATGGGGGCTGGTTACTGGAAAGACCAAACCTTGATTAGAAGCTTGGAATCTTCGGTCCCTCCCCACTCGTCCCCTAATTCTCCAGAGAGGGGAGAAGGGCAGGAGATGGAGTTAATGACTGATCAGTCATACCTACATGATGAAGACTCCATAAAACCTCAAAAGTATGGGGATTGGGGAGCTTCCAGGCTGGTGAACACATTCACATACTGGGAGGGTGACACACCCCCAACTCAACCAGGACCTGTACTCAGGACCCTCCCTGACCTTATTCTATGTATCTCTTCATCTGGCTGTTCATCTGTATCCTTTAACATACTTTTTTAAAAAAAATTTATTTATTTATATTTATTTTTGGCTGTGTTGGGTCTTCGTTTCTGTGCGAGGGCTTTCTCCAGTTGCGGCGAGTGGGGGCCACTCTTCATCACGGTGCGCGGGCCTCTCACTGTCGCGACCTCTCTTGTTGCGGAGCACAGGCTCCAGATGCGCAGGCTCAGTAGTTGTGGCTCACGGGCTTAGTTGCTCCGCAGCATGTGGGATCTTCCCAGACCAGGGCTTGAACCCGTGTCCCCTGCATTGGCAGGCAGATTCTTAACCACTGCGCCACCAGGGAAGCCCCTTTAACATACTTTTAATAAACTGATAAATGTGTTTCCCTGAGTTCTGTGAGCTGCTCTAGCAAATTAATCAAACCAGAGGAGGGGGTTGTGAGAACCTCAGATTGATAGCTTATTGGTCATAAGCACAGGTGGTAATCTGGACTTGTAATTGGTATCTGAAGTGAGAGCAGTCTTGTAGGACTGAGCCCTTAACCTGTGGGATCTGATGCTGTCTCCAGGTAGACAGTGTCAGAACTGAGTTAAATTGTAGGACACCAGCTGGTGTTGCAGAGAATTCCTGGGTGGGGGAAAGCACCCACACATCTGGTCTCAGAAGTGTTGGGAGTGTGGTAGATGTGTGAAAGTAAAGGAGAAACACAGGAGAAAAGCTGAGTTTTTCCAACTCAGACTGGCACAGGTCCACAGACCACACATTGAGAAGCATGACTCTACAGAACTGGTCTATAAACATGGCCACTGACTAAGTAAATCCATGGAACAGAGAATGTTTTATAATGAATTTTCTCCTCTGATTTTCAATTATTGTCTCAGGTCCATTCTTTAAGAATATAGGATAATTAATTATTAATAAACTGTGATGGCATTTGCTCACTTTGGCTTAATGGTTTCTGAACAGTATATTGATACATTTAAAGAAACAAACAAACAAACCCAAATATGAGTTTCATTTTGAAAGAAAAAAATGGAGTGGGAAAATTGCTACACGCCAGAAGTTCAGGGATATTCCTCATTGAAGAAAAAATGAAAACTCACTTTGAGGCTTAGTGTTCTGCTTTAAATCATTTGACTTCAAGAAATACCTTTTAAATTGAAGAAACATACATCACACAATTTCCATGGTTAGTCAGGAATTACACTGAAAGTTCATTAAATCATGTCTAGGGAATTTAGGTGAACTCAAGGAAGTAAATTAAGTGCTGAGTTAATTAAGTTGTTAATTAGTTAATTAACTGTTATAGTTTTAAGTGATGCCATTAATAAACTGACATAAATTTCAGTTTTACTTTCCTATATTTAGAAGTTCTTCATGGAACTGTAAAAGCTAATTCTTTCCACAGAGTTTTGAACCAAATACTAACATATTTATAATAAGATTTTTATTAGTTAAGGTTGAGGGCATTTTAAAACAATTTGTCTAATTGGCTTTTTTCTTTTGCTTTTGTAAATCAGAGGATACTCTCTTCATTTCCTTTTTTCTTATATAAAATAAAATATCTAAGGGAAATAAACATGGAAGTACTCACAGTGCATAATCAGTTTGATGTATGCCACCACGTTTCTTTTTGGTATTGTTTTTAGGCATGAAGGTTTTTGAAAAGTAGTTTTCAGTTCTTTGCTGTAAAACAAACCATCCTCAAACTTGACGGCTTAAAATAATAGTAATCATTCATTTAGTCTACAGTTCTGCAAATTGGGGAGGGCTGCATGGGGACAACTCATCTGTCCTGATTTGGATGGGATGACCCATTTCTAAGATGGCTCATTCACCTGGCTGGCAAGTTGGTGCTGGCTTTTGGCTGGGAGTTCAGCCACAGATGACTCCTGGAGCCTTGGGCCCTCGTCTCAGTGTTCTTTCCACGGGGTTGCGTGGGCATAATCACAGCATGGCAGCAGGCTTCCAAGAGTGAGTTCTAAGAGGCATACATAGAAGCTGAAAGGCTTCTTAGGACCTAGCCTCAGAAATCACAGTGTCACCTCCACAGTATTATATTGGTCAAGCACGTCACCAAAGTCAGTCCAGATTCAAGGGGAAGGGAATGACTCCTTCTCTCAGTGGGAAAAGTACTGAAGATATAAAAGAATAATTCAGTTCAATAAATAATTCAGTCCTTCAGTTAAGAAGGACTTGCAAATTCACATAGTAGGCTCTGATACCGAAAAAATAGTGATTTAAAATGTTTCCTCTGTTAGGGCTACCTCACAGTGAGCCAAACATTATGAGCAATACCATGAGTAAATAATGTAGTAGAAGACACACTGGATTTAGATAGAAGATCTGGATTTCAGTTAAGGTTGTGTTGTACTATCTAAGAGATTTTAGGGAAGTTATTTAATCTTTCTAAGACTCTGTTTTCTGATATTTAAGAGTAGGATAGTAATATCTGCCCTACAAGTGTACATCCCAGAGCAACTGAGAAGTTCAAATAGGTTACTGTATAGGAAAGTGTATTTTAGATGGGAAAACAAATTATATCTGTGTGGCTGGACATTCTTACTGCCAGAATACACCCATTGAACTTTCTTTCTCGTACACATCTGTTGTTAATTAGTTTATACGGCATTTTATTTATTTGTGTACATCAGTAAACCATAAATCTTGACCTACTGTCTTCGTTGGGAATCATGACTGCATGGCCTCAGGCAATCTGCTTATACATTAGGGGATAGAATTCCTACAACCAGGAATGTAGGAGAAAGTGTATTTCCCCACTGTTGGAAGCTTGGACCTTGGGATGGGCAGAGTTGGGGAGGTATAGGCACCTTACCTAATATTGAAATTGTACCTGTGAAAGAGTAGTGCTAGGTTGATTGGGGGTCGACTGAGTTTCTGCATCCATCAGGCTATAAATCTGGGAGCATGAGCCATAGTGCAAGAGGGTGTCAGTGGTTGCTAAGTGGTTGGAATTGTTGGCGGTAACCACGGCTACAGCACAACAGGGGAAGCCAAAATGATCTCAACTGGTCCTAGTGGAGTCTTGTCATCAGTGAGCCAAGCAGTTGGGATCTGAGAGAAGCAAGCATTAGAGATGAGAGTAGAGGAAGGAATTGACTAAATCTAGCCTAAGGAATTGTGGTTGGAGATGCTTTATGAACAGGACTTTCATCAAGAGCGAAACAATCCAGTGTCTTTCTCCTGAAGTTAAAACTAAGTAGAGGGTCTGGACCAGCTACTGGGAAGGAATGGGCCTTGTGGGTTGGGGCTTGTTCAAGTGTTAACTTAGCAGAAGTAAGAAAGCCATAGACCTCCCTCTAAAATCTCTTCAGGCCTTTCTTTTACACCTTAATCAGTCTTGTACATCCCATTTCCCTTACTATGTGTGAAATCCTTTAGGGCAGGCCCACCCCTTAACAAAGCAGGGCTTATTTGATGTTTGGTGAATTGTATTTCTAGATGAGGCTAAGATACGCTGTAGCAAGTGTTTTCTTGGATACTGAAGAAGAGAGACCCTGTTGCACCCTTGTAATAAATATTGGCTTCCTTGAATAGTGGGAAAAAGAAAGTGGAGGCAAGCCATTTGGGGTAGTGAGTGAGCTACTTTTGCTGCTTGCCAAGTGGAACCAGGGCTCTCAGGTGCAACTGAGTGGCAAAAATTGGTAAGATGGGCTTGACTGAGACTTTTAAAGACACACAGGTACAGAGTTGAGTGTGCACAATATGTACTTTGTAGAAGTGGAATTCTGCTCTTGGGGGAAGCATCTATGTAAGCTTGAGGTGGCACCAGAGACTGATGTCCTAGGTAGTGTATGGGTAGAAATGAACATAGAGAGTGAATAAAACAAATATTCCACATGGTGCTTAAGATGTAGTTGTAGCAACTGAAGAGCATTTTTCTAAGGCAAAAAGATCAATAGATGCAAAACATTATACAGTAAGTTTTATTTTATTTGGTCAGTCAGGAGATAAGTTGTTTATCAAATATTCAGGTTGTTAGAATGTTCTGCTAGGATTATATTTTATGGGAAACATTGTTGATTGTCTACTCAATATCCATTCTTTCTTTCTTCTTCAATAACAGAATTCAAAATTGTTGTATCTGGCCATGTGCCTAGCTATGAAATGGCATTTTAAGGATTTGTTGCAGATAACAAGTATGCAAAGGTCACTACGTGGGGGCTTTCCGAGAGTTTTTCTGAAAGGGCAGAGTTGGCTGTGAAGCACAGCCTGTGTGCCATTCCCTCATTTCGTTTCATCCTGCCTAGAATTCTAACATGATGGTTGGAGTTGCAGCAGCCATCTTGGGACCATGAGGCAAACCTGAGGCTGGAAGTTACAAAGTATGTTATTGGAGTACAGAGAAAGAGTTCGTGTTCTGGATGACCATGGAACTACCATTCTAGTCCCAGACTATCCGCCTCTGTGAAAAAAGTCTCTCTTGTCTCAACCACTAGTATTTTTGGTTTCTGTTTGTTACAGTAGCCAAGAGAAATTCTTCCTTTAGGGTATTAAATACAATAAAATTTTCTCAACAGTATAGAGATAATTAACTTAATTTTGTATATATTTTTAGCCTCTCCTTATTCCTGAAACGATTAAAGCTAGATTATAAGGATCTTAAAATACAGGATTGCATAAACTAAAAATGTCAAAAGACACACCCCCCCCAAAAGTGGAGATATCAAAAAAGATTCTCTTTTGTCCCACTTCATTTTATAATTCACATCAGGATCTTTGGATGCCTTACAGCTATCATTATGGAAATCATATGTTGGAAATTCTGGTTAATAAGAGTCTTGTTTAGTTGAAATCCACTATGGAGACCTCAAGGTAGTATAATGGAAACTCTTCTAACTGGCCATCAGTTGTGCAACTCATCAGAGTAACTAATGCTCTCCAGTTCTCAGTAAAACATACTGACTCATGCCCCTCTGTAGCTTGCTGAGTAGCACCCTGTCCTATAATCAGTTGTGTTTCTTCTGAAATTCCTCTGTACCAATTGTACTTGTTATAGTAATTACATAATTTAATTAAATATTATATGGTTTGGTAACTGATAAAAGGGAAAGAAAATAGTTGTTTCTATGAAAACTAAGTCAAATGTTTGGAAAGACTATAAAGATGAATTTTCCATGATTTCTTTGCTTTTGGATTAGGTATGAAGAAGCCAATTGTAATTGGAGGGAAAAAAATCAGTAAAAAATTTTTAGATTGCTTTGAAAGAATCTTTAAAAAGTAGTGCATTTGAGTGTGGTGTGAAAGAAATGCCTGGGGAGCTCCAAAAACATGGACTCAGAAGAAAAAAGATAGCCCTACATCCAAAATTGGTTAATACGTATGTATTTAAGTGTTTTAATTGAAAATGAGATGTTTTAAAGGTATATATGTTTTTTAATAATTTGCCATTCTGTCAGACATTTTAAGTTCATTATTCCATTAGGATGGGTAAGAAGGCTTCTGCCACTGTGTACAGAAGTCACACTTAGTGCAGGCATCTTAAATAAAGGAATGAAAATCCAAGCAGTAATTAAATGTACCAGGTGGTAAATAAGTGGTGCTGGTATTCCTCCTACTGTGTTACCCTTTGCTGCTGGGGGCAGACATTACTAATCAATCACAGTCCTCAACTGGCTCCTTTTCAATGTTGAACACCAAGTAGCTACTACCGATCAATCAGCTGGCCCATGAAATGAAATCTTTTTGTCAACCATGGTTTAGAGTGGGATAGTGTGGTAGGTGAAAGTCATGGATTGGCATGTCACTTGAGTCTGTGTAGGTTGTAAGTGTGTCAGGAAGATGCGTGTGGGGGGGATCTGATTGGAACATCCACCATCACATGGATTACTAGGATCCCTCTGACCGATCTCCCCCTCTAAGCAGTGTCCCCTTCCTCTTCACTCCATCAGTGTTTCTTCCAGAACTGTACTTTAGATGGAGAACATGATCTTGTCAGAGAGAGGTGAAGTTCTACTGGGATGTCCCTCAGAATCACTGTGGCTCAGCCATGCCTAGGTGCTTGGTGTGATAGCTAGGCTCTGGCAGCAAAATGTCCAGATTTGATCCTGATGTCATCACTTCCTATGACTAAAGCAAGTTACTTAACTTCAATTTTCCATTTTATCAATAGTGAGTTTATAAGGATTAAAAGCAATAATGCATGGAAGGTATAAAGGACTGGTTCCTACCACATTCACACTCTCTACAGCAGGGTTTTGTAAACATGAATTCATGAACTCTTTGAAATCTTATACACATTTTTACGCTCAGGGTCCATGACTTTCATCAGATTCTCAAAGGAGTCTGGGACTAAAACAAAAATGAAACAAAACAAGAAAAACTTAAGGCTTTCTTGTTTAGAGCAATACTTACCAAACTTTAATAAGTCACCTGAAGATCTTGTTAAAATGCCAGTTCTAATTCAGTAGGTCTGGGGTGGGGCCTGAGCCTCTACATTCCTAACAAGCTCCTAGTTGTTGCTGATGCTGCTCATCCATGGATTGTACTTTGAGTAGCGAGGGTCTGAAGTGTCTACCCCTTTCTTTTCTTTTATAGTGCTGAGGGGCACTGTAACGTGGTTTATAAAGCATGATCTATGGGGTCCAGATAGCTTGGGTTTGCTTTCTGGCTTTGACCCTTACTAATTCTATCATCTCGATCAAGCTGCTGAAATTTTCTCTGCCTCGGTTTCCTCATCTGTAAAATGGGGGAAATAATACTACATCCATGGTAGAATTGATATGAGGATTAAATGAGATAAAGAGTTTATAACAAAAACAGAGCATAGTAAATGTTATTCTAAGTTTATTTATCAACTTGTGAGTACACTTTCTGTTGCTTCTGCCACATTCTTAGCTCTGTCTCAGATGACCTAGTATTGTCTGGATTTCCTCTTGCCCAAAGTAATGTCTCCCAGTTGGCTTCTTCAGAACACTAATGATATAGGGGTTAAATAAATTTGTGAAACATAATATATCCCTCTCTTGGGGAGATAGTATAGCAGAAAACACTTGTTTAGTCTAATTTTTTTTTTAATTTTATGTATTTATTTATTTATCTATGGCTGTGTTGGGTCTTCATTTCTGTGTGAGGGCTTTCTCTAGTTGCGGCAAGTGGGGGCCACTCTTCATCGCGGTGCGCGGGCCTCTCACTATCGTGAGCTCTCCCGTTGTGGAGCACAGGCTTCAGATGCACAGGCTCAGCAATTGTGGCTCACGGGCTTAGTCGCTCCACGGCATGTGGGATCTTCCCAGACCAGGGCTCGAATCCGTGTCCTCTGCATTGGCAGGCAGATTCTCAACCACTGCGCCACCCGGGAAGCCCTAGTCTAATTTTTTACAAACGACTTTGATCACAGACTTGAGAACTGTTTTTTCCATCTAACTCCTAATTCACACACGTAAGACCTGGTATCATAAGTAATAATCGTAGTGGCATGCTTATGAAGAGTGGCAGACAAAATCAGGGTCATTCTGCAGTGTATTGCACCAGAGAGGGTGGCTAATTCAGGTCCTCTGGGGTGAGGAAGAAGCTCTGAATCAGTACTATCCACCAGCTGAGTACACCCCCTAGAGCAGATGCCTCTGTGAGGGGCTGGGCACTAATGAATGCATCTATTTACTCCTGCTTTTGCCTCTGCCACATGCAGCTAGGCCCTCAGAGCACACATGAACAAGCACTGCCCAGACATGTGAAATTGGGATGAGGTAGACTTTCCCATCCAGCGTTATGTTACACTTATGCCATAATATTATTTCTCCTGTCAGCGTATTGTCTCTATTACCTAATTCTCTTCTGAGAGAACATGTGGAAACAATGATTCCTCTCTCTAACCCTGGCTTTTGGATCTAGTTTTTTGTTCTTTTAAGTAAATCAAAGCTGTGGCTAAATAATGAAGCAAGAGGATTATCTGTTGATTCATATATATATATATATTTCAATTTAAAGGTGAGTCTGAGGGAGTTCCCAAGATGGTGGAGTAGAAAGACTCTGAGCTCACCTTCTCCCATGGGCAGAGCAAAATTTCAGCTATTTACAAAACAACTACTTATGAAAAAACTGTGGGACTTCCCTGGTGGCCCAGTGGCTAAGACTCCTCACTCCCAATGCAGGGGGCCCGGGTTCGACCCCTGGTCAGGGAACTAGATCCCACATGCCTCGACTAAGAGTTTGTGTGCCACAACTAAAGACCCCGCATGCCGCAACTAAAGATCCCGCATGCTGCAGCGAAGATCCCGCATAATGCAACTAAGACCCGGTGCAGCCAAATAAATAAATAAATAAATAAATAGATGACTATTAAAGAAAAAAAGAAAAAGAAAAAACTGGAAACCACCAGAAAAGATCTTCTACAACTAAAGGTATAAAGAAGGAACTACAATGAGTTGAGTAGGAGTGGTGGAGTTGTGGTATAGTCAAGACCGACAAACAGGAGAATAATTACAGGTGCAGAGGTTCTCCCCAAGGAGTGAGGGGTCTGAGCCTTCACACTGGGCTCCCCAGCCTGGCGGTCCTGTGCCAGGAAGATGTGTCCCCCAGGACATTCGGCTTTGAAGGCCAGCAGGGCTTACATTCAGGACCCAGAAGACTGTGGGACATAGAGACTCCACTCTTAAAAGGGCTCACACAAAATCTCACACGCTTCAGGACCCAGGGCAGAAGCAGTCATTTGAAAGAAGCCTGGGTTAGACCTAACAGCTGATTTTGGAGTCTTCTGGAGATGCAGGAAGCAATGGGAGCTCACCCCTGGGGACATAGACATGGGTAGCAGTCATTTTGGGAAGCTCATTCTACCATGTGGACACCAGTGCTGGCAAGTGCCATTTTGAAATCCGCCCTCTAGCTTTTTAGCCTCAGGATCCAGCCCTGTCCATGCCCAGCCTATAGGCACCAGTACTGGGATGCCTGAGGCCAAGCAACTAACTGGGTGGGGACACAGTGCCACCCACCAGAAGACAGTCTGCCTTAAAACCCCCTGAGACCCCGGCCGACTCTGCACATGGCCCTGCCTACCAAAGGCCCAGGAACTGGCCCCAACACCAGTGTGCAGGCACTAGACCTGGGACCACCCCACCAGGGCCCTGCAGCCAGTGACCCCCAGACCCAGCTCCACTCATCAGTGGGCAGATATCAGCCCCAGAATCCCCTGGGCCTTAGCCCCTCCCACCAGAGAGCCTGCTCTAGCCTTGGGAACAGCCTCACCCACCAGCAGTTTGAGACCAGCTCTGGGATCTCTGGGCCTGCAGCTAGACCCCAGGACACAGCTCTGCCTGCCAGTGGGCCAGCATTAGCCCTGGGATTCCCTGGGGTTCCGCAGTTAGTTGCCTTGTGACACGGCCCTGCCAAACAGCGGCTGGCGGCCTCCACAAGGAAGGGCCTGGCAGCCAACTGAACTGGGGGCCAGCCACACCTACCAGACTGCCCACAGTAGTCAGCCTGCCACAACAGAAGGGCCCATGCAGCCCACATAGGGGGCACCCCAAGAGCATATAGTTCTGGTGACTAGAAGGAGTACATTGCTGGGATGCATAGGAAGTCTCCTACAGAAGACCACTTTTCCAAGGTCAGAAAATGTAACCAAGCTACCAGATACATAGAAATAAAAACAGCAAGTTAGGCAAAGTGAGGTAACAGAGGAACATGTTCCAAACAAAGGAGAAAGATGAAACCCCAGAAGAACTAAGTGAAGTGGAGATAGGCAATTTACCTGAGAAAAAGTTAATGATCATAAAGATGATCAAATAACTTGGGAGAAGAATGGATGAATAGAGCAGGGAGTTATTATAGGAGTTTTAATCAAAAAGTTAGAAAATATAAAGAATAACCAAACAGAGATGAAGAATACAGTAGCTGAAATGAAAAATATACTAGAAGAAATCAAGAGTAGACTAAACGATACAGAGGAATGGATCAGCGATCTGGAAGGCAGAGTAGCGGAAATCATTGAAGCTGAACAGAAAAAGGAAAAAAGAGAAAAAATGAGGACAATTTAACAGACTTCTAGGGCAACATCAAACATACTGATGTTCACATTATGGAGGTTCCAGAAGGAGAAGAGAGAGAAAGGGGCAGAGACTAAATTTAAAGACATAATAGCTGAAAACTTCCCTAACCTGGGATAGGAAACAGACATCCAAGTCCAGGAAGCACAGAGAGTCCTAAATAGGATCAACCCAAAGAGGAACACATTAAGACATATTGTAATTAAAATGGCAAAAATTAAATATAAGGAAAGAATATTAAAAAATAAAAAGGGAAAGCAACAGCAACAAGTTACGTACAAGGGAACTCCCATAAGACTATCAGACTATTCAACAGAAACTCTGCAGGCCAGAAGGGCATGGCACAATATATTTAAAGTGATGAACGGGAAAAACCTACAAGCAAGAGAACATTCTACGTGACAAGGCTCTCATTCAGATCTGATGGAGAGATAAAAAGTTTTACAGACAAGCAAAAACTAAAAGAGTTGAGTACACCCAAACCAACTTTACAGGAAACGTTAAAAGGACTGGTCTAAGAAAAAAAGAAAAGGCCACAATTAGAAACATGGAAATTATGAAAGGAAAAAGTTCATTGGTTAAGCAAATACAGTAAGTCCCCTACATATGAACCTTCAAGTTGTGAACTTTCAAAGATGTGAACGTGCATTCGCATGTCCAGTCACGTAAGTTAGTTCGTGTGTCTGGCGTACATTGTCACATGTGTGCATCCTCTACAAGTGGTTGTTCTTTTGTGTACTGTATAGAGTACAATAGCACAGTATCTTTATTTCAAGCCCAGGATGTCTGGAAGCAAGCATAAAAGCAGCAATTATGTAGCTGGTACTGTGCTACCCAGAAATCACTGGATTGTTTTTTTCAAAAAGGTTTATATGTGTGTGTGTGTGTGTGTGTGTGTGTATATATATATATATATATATATACACACACACACACACACACACACACACACACCTCATGGTAAACATATATCTATATATATATATATATATATATCTATATATCTATATATATATATATATATATATATACACGCACACACACACAGCTCATGGTAACCACAAGCCAAAAATCTGTAATAGATACACAAGAGAGAAAGGAATCCAAACATAACACTAAAGATAGTCATCAAATCACAATGGAAGAGAACAAAAGAACAAGAAAGGAGCAAAAAGAACTACAAAAACAAATCCAAAACAGTGAACAGAAAAGCAATATGTACTTACATATCAATAATTGCTCTAAATGTAAATGGACTAAGTGCTCCAATCGAAAGACATAGAGTGGCTGAATGGATATAAAAATAAAATCCATATATATGCTACCTACAGGAGACTCACTTCCAATCTACAGACATACAGACTACTCTGGAAAAAGAAAGCCAGAGTAGCAATACTTGTATCAGACAAAATAGACTTTAAAATAAAGACTGTTACAAGAGACAAAGAAGGACACCACATAATGATCAAGGGCTCAATCCAAGAAGAAGATATAACAATTGTTATACGCACCCAACATAGAACCACCTAAATACATAAAACAAATGTTAATACACGTAAACGGAGAAATTACAGTAACACAATAATAGTAGGGGACTTTAACACCCCGCTTACATTAATGGGCATATCATCCAGACAGAAAATCAGTAAGGAAACACTGGCCTTAAATGACACGTTAGACCAGATTGACTTAGTATATATAGAACATTCCATCCAAAAGCAGCAGAATACACATTCTTTCCAAGTGCACATGGAACATTCTCCAGGATAGATCATATGCTAGGCCACAAAACAAGCCTTGGTAAATTTAAGAAAACTGAGATCATATCAAGCATCATTTCTGACCCCAACACTATGAGACTAGAAACTAACTGCAAGAAAAAACCCTGCAAGACCCACAAACACGTGGAGGGTAAACAACATGCTCCTGAACAACTAAAGGATCACTGAAGAAATCAAAGAGAGAATCAAAATATAACTGGAGATCTGTGAAAACAAAAACACAATGATCCAAAATCTATGGAATGCAGCAAAAGCAGTTCTAAGAGGGAAGTTTATAGTGATACAAGCTTACCACAGGAAACAAGAAAAATCTCAAATAAACAACCTAACCTTACACCTAAAGAGACCAGAATAAGAACAAACAAAACCCAAAGTTAATAGAAGGAAAGGAATCATAAAGGTCAGAGCAGAAACAAAGGAAATAGAGACTAAAAAACAATAGAAATGATCAATGAAACTAGGAGCTGGTTTTTTGAAAAGACAAACAAATTTGATAAATCTTTAGCCAGACTTGTGAAGAAAAAAAGAGAGAGGACCTAAATCAATAAAATCAGAAATGAAAAAGAAGTTACAACCAACATCACAGAAATACAGAAGGTTATAAGAGATTACTATGAACAATTGTATGCCAATAAAATGGACAACCCAGAAGAAATGAACAAATCCCTAGAAGTGTACAATTGCCCCAAGACTGAACCAGTAAGAAATAGAAAATATGAACAGACAACTTACCAGTAAAGAAATTAAATTAGTAATAAAAAAAACAGCCCAACAAACAAAGTCAAGCAACAGATGGCTTCACAGTGAATTCTACCAAACGTTTATTTATTTTATTTTATTTATTTTATTTTTGGCTGTGTTGGGTCTTTGTTGCTGCAGGCGGGCTTTCTCTAGTTTTGGCGAGCAGGGGCTACTCTTCATTGCGGTGTGCGGGCTTATCATTGCGATGACTTCTCTTGTTGGGAGCATGGGCTCTAGGCATGCCGGCTTCAGTAGTTGTGGCTCGTGGGCTCTAGAGCGCAGGCTCAGTAGTTGTGGCACATGGGCTTAGTTGCTCGGCGGCATGTGGGATCTTCCCAGACCAGGGCTCGAACCTGTGTCTCCTGCATTGGCAGGCGGATTCTTAACCACTGCGCCACCAGGGAAGCCTCTACCAAAGATTTAGAGAAGAGTTAACACATATCGTTCTCAAACTATTCCAAGAAATTGCAGAGGAAGGAATTCTTTCGAACTCATTCTGTGAGGCCACTGTCACCCTGATACCAAAACCGGACAAAGATATCACAGAAAAGGAAATTACAGGCCAATATCACTGATGAATATAGATGCAAAAATTCTCAACAAAATATTAGCAATCAAATCCAGCAATACATTAAAAGGATCATACACCATGATCAAGTGGGATTTATCCGAGGAATGCAAGGATGGTTCAGTATCCACAAATCAATCACTGTGATACACCACATTAACAAACTGAAGAATAAAAAACCATATGATCATCTCAATAGATGCAGAAAATCTTTTGATAAAATTCAACATCCATTTATGATTAAAAATACTCTCCAGAAAGTGGCATAGAGGGAACATACCTCAACATAATAAAGGCCATATATGATAAAGCCATAGCCAACATCATGCTCAAGAGTAAAAGCTGAAAGCATTTCCTCTAAGATCAGGAATGAGACAAGGATGCCCACTCTCGCCACTTTTATTCAATATAGTGTTGGCGGTCCTAGCCACAGCAATCAGACAAGAAAAAGAAATAAAAGGAATCCAAATTGGAAAGGAAGAAGTAAAACTGTCATTGTTTGCAGATGACATGATACCACACATAGAAAATCCTAAAGATGCCACCAAAAACCTACTAAAGCTCATCAGTGAATTTGGTAAAGTTGCAGGATACAAAATTGGTATACAGAAATCTGCTGCATTTCTATACAGTAACAGCAAACTATCAGAAAGAGAAATTAAGGAAAATAATCTCATTTACAATCACATCAATAATAATAAAATATTTAGAATAAACTTAACCAAGGAAGTGAAAGAACTATACTCTGAAAACTATAAAACATTGGTGAATGAATTAAAAAATGATGCAAAGAAATGGAAAGATAGGGCTTCCCTGGTGGCGCAGTGGTTGAGAGTCTGCCTACCAATGCAGGGGACCCGGGTTCGAGCCCTGGTCTGGGAAGATCCCGCATGCCGTGGAGCGGCTGGGCCCGTGAGCCACAATTACTGAGCCTGCGCGTCTGGAGCCTGTGCTCCGCAACAAGAGAGGCCGCGATAGTGAGAGGCCTGCGCACTGTGATGAAGAGTGGCCCCCGCTTGCCGCAACTGGAGAAAGCCCTCTCACAGAAACGAAGACCCAACACAGCCATAAATAAATAAATAAACAAATACTTAAAAAAAAAAAAAAAGAAATGGAAAGATATCCCGTGTTCTTGGATGAGAAGAATTAATATTGTTAAAAATTGTCCATACTAGCCAAAGCAACCTACAGATTTAATGGGACCCCTATCAAAATACTCTTGACATTCTTCACAGTACTAGAACAAATAATCCTAAAATTTATATCGAACCACAAAAGACCCTGAATTGCCAAAGCTATCGAGAAAAAAGAACAAAGCTAGAGGTATCATGCTTCCTGACTTCTGACTATACTACAAAGATACAGTAATCAAAACAGTATGGTACTGGCACAAAAACAGACACATTGATCAATGGAACAGAATAGAGAGCTCAGAAATAAACCCACACAATTATGGTTAATTAATCTAAGACAAAGGAGGCAAGAATATACGATCGAGAAGAGACCACCTCTTCAATAAGTGGTGCTTGGAAAACTGGACAGCTACACGGAAAAGAATGAGATTAGGACATTTCCTCACACCATATATAAAAATAAACTCAAAATGGAGTAAAGACCTAAACGGAAGACTGGAAACAGTAAAACTCCCAGAAGAAAACATAGGCAGAACACTCTTTGACATGAGTCGTAGCAACATTTTTTGGGATTTGTCTCCTAAGGCAGAGAAAACAAGAGCAAAACTAAACAAATGGGACCTAATTAAACTTAAAAACTTTTGCACAAACCATAAATAAAATGGAAAGACAACCTACTGAATGGGAGAAAATATTTGCAAATGATATGACTGGTAAGGGGTTAATATCCAAAACAAACAAACAGCTCATACAACTTAATATTAAGCAAACAAACAACCTGATTTTAAAATGGGCAGAAGACCTGAATAGACATTTTTCTGAAGAAGTTAAACAGATTGGCAATAGGCACTTGAAAAGATACTCAGCATTGCAAATCAAAACCATAGTGAGGGGACTTCTCTGGTGGTCCAGTGGTAAAGAATCCACCTTCCAATGCAGGGGACATGGGTTCGATCCCTGGTTGGGGAACTAAGACCCCACATGCCACAGGGCAACTAAGCCTACATGCCACAACTGCTGAGCCCATGCACTCTGGAGCCCATGTGCCACAACTGGAGAGAGAAAACCCACATGCCACAACTAGAGAGAAGCCCGTGTGCCACAACTAGAGAGAAGCCCTCGTGCCACAACAAAGAGCCCACACGCTGCAATGAAAGATCCCGCAGGCCGCAACGAAGACCCAACACAGTCAAAAATAAAAATAAATAAATAAAATAAATATTTTTTAAAAGTTAAAAAAAAACAAACCATAATGAGCTACCACCTCATACCTGTTCAGAATGGCTATCTTCAAAAAGACCACAAATAGCAAATACTGGCGAGGATGTGGAGAAAAGGGAACCCTTGTACACTGTGGGAATGTAAATTCATGCAGCCACTGTGGAAAACCAGTATGGAGGTTCCTCAATAAACTAAAAATAGAACTACCATATGATCCAGCAATTTCACTCCTGGGTATATATCTGAAGACAATGAAAACATTAATTTGGAAAGATACATGCACCCCAGTGTTCATAGCAGCATTA
This sequence comes from Balaenoptera acutorostrata, assembly GCF_949987535.1. Classification (NCBI taxonomy): domain Eukaryota; kingdom Metazoa; phylum Chordata; class Mammalia; order Artiodactyla; family Balaenopteridae; genus Balaenoptera; species Balaenoptera acutorostrata. Next base: position 82,035,320 of record NC_080069.1, on the reverse strand, counting down.
TTTACTATAGCCAAGATGTGGAAGCAACCTAAGTGTCCAATAACAGATGAATGGATAAAGAACATGTGGTATATATATACAGTATATATACACAATGGAATACTACTTAGCCATAAAAAAGAATGAAATTTTGCCATTTGCAACAACATGGATGGACCTGGAGTGTATTATGCTTAGTGAAATAAGTCAGACAGAGAAAGATGAATACTGTATGTTATCACTTATATATGAAATCTAAAAAATAAAACAAACTAGTGACTATAATAGAAACAGATTCACAGATATAGAGAACAAACTAGTGGTTACCAGTGGGGAGAGAGAAGTGGGGAAGGGCAAGACAATGGTAGAGGATTAAGAGGTACAAACTACTATGTATAAAATAAATAAGCTACAAGGATATATTGTACAGCACAGGGAATATAGCCAATATTTTATAATAACTATAAATGGAGTAAAATCTATAAAAATTTTGAATCACTAAGTTATATGCCTGAAACTAGTATAATATTGTAAATCAACTATACCTCAAAAAAAAGTGACATGAAAAAAATGGGTCCAGGTATATTCAGATTGAAAAAACAGATTAAAGTTTAGGATTTGACTAGTACAGATTATTTTTTTTCAACATCAACTTTATTGAGGTACAGTTTATATAAAAAGCACACTAATTTTAAATGCATAGTTCAGTGAGTTTTGACAAAGTGTGCCTGTGTAACCAATGCGACAGTTGAGATGCAGAACATTTCCATCACCCCAAAAGGCTTGTTTGTGGCCATTTGAAGTTTCCCTTGCCCCAGGCAATCACTGATCTGATTTCTGTCATCATAGATGTGCCTGTTCTGGAGCTATCATGCAAGTGGAATCTTATGAATAAACTATTTTATGTCTGGCTTGTTTTGCTCAATTCTCATTTGAACATCATCATTTTTGTTATGTGTATCACTAGTATCAATAGCAGAACGTTTTTTTAAAAAAACCTTTCATTTAATTCTGTCAAAATGTCAACCATTATGCAAACATTATAAACCAATAATATGTGCACATTGAGACATGTTTTTATTTTATTTTTCAACATAGGCCAACTCCTAGGTTGAGAATACCGCTATGTGCTGACATATTTGAGCAGCTCTGAGTATATTGTAATTGTGAGAGCTGTGTGGGGTAGTGGGAAGACTGTGGTCACAATGCCGGCCCTGTCACAGGCTTTGAGTTTGAGCAGGTTCCACCACCCAGTAGGGTTCTATTTCTCCATTTGTACTAGCCTTTGCTGCTTCCTGAGGCCCATTCTGGGGCTGACACGTGTTGTTTTGGGGATGGTCAATGAGCTGTGGAACCAGCAGAGGGAGCAGGAGTCAACAAAAATGACAGAGTTAGGTCAGCATCTTGAACCGGCCCCTGTGATACATGCCGCCCTCAGCACAGTGAATGCACTGTTCCAGAGCTCAGCAAGTCCTCTGGTGGACCAGTTTTTAAAATGACTTACGATTCTGGATAGATTTTTCAAACAGATTTCTCTGATTAGGTGAGATGGTAGTTTTTATAAAATTTTTAAATTATAAGATATTTTATTGCAAATGAGAGGGAGGATAAAAAAATAAGAGATCCCTGTGTGGTCTTATAAGCAAACAAAATAGATTCATATTTAAAAACTTCTGTAAATTAACCTTTAAAATACTATAATTTAATAATTATTACCCTAGAGTAGAATCGTAAAAAACATGTTGAAAGGGGCCACTTCAGAGTTTACTTTTCAGAGAAAAAAGGAACATAAAGAAAATTAGATTGAGTCATTGGAAGTGTAGTTTATAGAATTGTCAAAAATAAAATATTTTCTAACATACCATTATCTGAAAATAGAATTGGGTTTTTAAAAGCAGTTAACTGATTTCACTCTGAAGCCAGATCTGTATAATTGCAGTTAAATGGATACTTCATGCCATGAAATTCCCCTCATCTACCATGTCTGCACCTTCAGCTCACAGAATTATTTTTGTTCTTTATTCACTTTGCTTCTATAAAGATAATTGATGTTGCATGAAATATTTATAGTCTTATATTTGCTCCCCAAATTCTTCTCATCATAATATTGAACAACCTCTAACCAGAGAGGGAAATTAGGTTGGACATGGGTTGCTGGAAAACATTCTGTAGGCTTCTGAACACAACGCCCACCTCTCCTGCTACAAAGTGTTGTTTTGAGATAACTACTTTGGTGAAGAGTTTTGTCATTTTCAAACGAACTCTGTAATATGACACATGTGAATAAGAAAGTTAAATAAGTGATAACTGGCATCTTTCAGGTAAAATTAGGAGAGTACTAAAAAGGCAAAGGGGTGAGATGAGTGAAAAGAGAATGAAATGAACTGTGGAAATTAAGGAAGACCTGTGTAGGTAGAGACAGCCTGTATCTGTCTTGTGTTGGAAAACTTCCTTTCACTTGTTGAAAAGCTACCTGGTGAACCTCTATAGAAAAGGTGAATCTGATGTCATTTAACTAGCCTGTACCATAGAGAAAGAAGGAAGCATCCCAGTTATTTTTATTAGGCCAGCATAACACTGATCCAAAAACCTGACCAAGATAGCTCAAGAAAGAAAACTACAGACTGACCTCACTTATAATTGTTGATGCAAAATCCTAAGCAAAATACCAGCAAATAGATTCCAGTAGTACATTTTGGAGAAAATAAACCATGACCAAAGAAAATTATTCTAAATGTTAAGGGATGGTTCAATATTAGGAAGTCTATAAAAAATGTAATCACATTAAAATACAGAGAAGCATGTGCTGTAAAACAGGCTGGGTGGCTTTAAGACAAAACTGCAGGAGAGAGATTGGTTCAAGATGTCAGAGTAGAAGGACATGCGCTCACTCCCTCTTGCGAGAACACTGGAATCACAACTAACTGCTGAACAGTCATCGACAGGAAGACACTGGAACTCAGGAAAAAAGACACCCCACATCCAAAGACAAAGGAGAAGCTGCAATGAGATGGGAGGAGGGGTGCAATCACAATAAAATCAAGTCCCATAACTGCTGGGTGGGTGACTCACAAACTGGAGAACATGTATACCACAGAGTCCACCCACTGGAGTGAAGGTTCTGAGCCCCACGTCAGGCTTCCAAACCTGGGGGTCTGGCAATGGGAGGAGGAATTCCTAGAGAAACAGACTTTGAAGGCTAGTGGGATTTGATTGCAGGACTTCGGCAGGACTGGGGGAAACAGAGACTCCACTCTTGGAGGGCACACACAAAGTAGTGTGCACATCGGGACCCAGGGGAAGAAGTAGTGACCCCATAGTAGACTGAACCAGACCTATCTGCTAGTGTTGGAGGGTCTCCTGCACAGGTGGGGGGTGGCTGTGGCTCACCACGGGGACAAGGACACTGGCCACAGAAGTTCTGGGAAGTACTTCTTGGCCTGAGCCCTCCCAGCGTCCACCATTAGCGCCACCAAAGAGCCGGGTAGGTTCCAGTGCTGGGTTGCCTCAGGCCAAACAACCAACAGGGAGGGAACACAACCCCCCCCCCCCATCAGCAGACAAGTGGATTAAAGTTTTACTGAGCTCTGCCCACCAGAGCAACACCCAGCTCTACCCACCACCAGTCCCTCCCATCAGGAAGCTTTCACAAGCCTCTTAGATAGCCTCATCCACCAGAGGGCAGACAGCAGAAGCAAGGAGAACTACAGTTCTGCAGCCTGTGGAACGAAAACCACATTCACAGAAAGAGAGACAAAGTAAAAAGGCAGAGGACTATGTGCTAGATGAAGGAACAAGATGAAACCCCAGAAGAACAACGAAATGAAGTGGAGATAAGCAACCTTCCAGAAAAAAGAATTAAGAATAATTATAACTAAGATGATCCAGGACCTCGGAAAAATAATGGAGGCAAAGATCGAGAAGATGCAAGAAATGTTTAACAAACACCTAGAAGAATTAAAGAACAAACACCTAGAAGAATTAAAGAACAGACAAACAGATGAACAATACAATAACTGAAATGAAAACTACACTGGAAGGAATCAATAGCAGAATAACAGAGGCAGAAGAACAGATAAATTCTGGAAGACAGAATGGTGGAATTCACTGCCATGGAACAAAATAAAGAAAAAAGAATGAAAAGAAATGAAGACAGCCTAAGAGACCTCTGGGACAACAGTAAACGCAACAACATTCGCATTATAGGGGTCCCAGAAGGAGAAGAGAGAGATATTAAAGTGATGAAAGTGAATCAACTACAACCAAGATTACTCTACTTGGCAAGGATCACATTCAGATTCAATGGAGAAATTAAAACCTTTACAGACAAGCAAAAGCTAACAGAATTCAGCACCACCAAACCAGCTCTACAACAAATGCTAAAGGAACTTCTTTAAGTGGGAAACACAAGAGAAGAAAAGGAGCTACAAAAACAAACCCACAACAATTAAGAAAATGGTAATAGGAACATACATATTGATAATTACCTTAAATGTAAATGGATTAAATGCTCCAACCAAAAGACACAGGCTCCCTGAATGGATACAAAAACAAGACCCATATATATGCTGTTTACAAGAGAACCACTTGAGACCTAGGGACACATACAGACTGAAAATGAGGGGATGGAAAAAGATATTTCGTGCAAATGGAAATCAAAAGAAAGCTGGAATAGCAATACTCATATCAGACAAAATAGACTTTAAAATAAAGAATGTTACAAGAGACAAGGAAAGACACTACATAACGATCAAGGGATCAATCCAAGAAGAAGATGTAACAATTATAAATATATATATGCACCCAACATAGGAGCACCTTAATACATAAGGCAACTGCTAACAGCTATAAAAGAGGAAATCGACAGTAGCACAGTAATAGTGGGGGACTTTAACACCTCACTTACAACAATGGACAGATCATCCAAACAGAAAATTAATAAGGAAACAGAAGCTTTTTTTTTTTTTTTTTTTTTATTTATTTTATTTTTGACTGTGTTGGGTCTTCGTTTCTGTGCGAGGGCTTTCTCTAGTTGCGGTGAGCGGGGTCCACTCTTCATCGCGGTGCGCGGGCCTCTCACTATCGCGGCCTCTCTTGTTGCGGAGCACAGGCTCCAGACGCGCAAACTCAGTAATTGTGGCTCACGGGCCCAGCCGCTCCGCGGCATGTGGGATCTTCCCAGACCAGGGCTCGAACCCGTGTCCCCTGCATTGGCAAGCGGACTCTCAACCACTGCACCACCAGGGAAGCCCGGAAACAGAAGCTTTAAATGACACAATAGACCAGATAGATTTAATTGATATTTATAGGACATTCCATCCAAAAACAGCAGATTACACTTTCTTCTCAAGTGCACATGGAACATTCTCCAGGATAGATCACATCTTGGGTCACAAATCAAGCCTCAGTAAATTTAAGAAAATTGAAATCATATCAAGCATTTTTTCTGACCACAACGCTATGAGATTAGAAATGAATTACAGGGAAAAAAACATAAAAAACACAAACACATGGAGGCTAAACAATACGGTACTAAATTACCAAGAGATCACTGAAGAAATCAAAGAGGAAATCAAAAAATGCCTAGAGGCAAATGACAATGAAAACATGACGATCCAAAACCTATGGGATGCAGCAAAAGCAGTTCTAAGAAGAAAGTTTATAGCTATACAAGCCTACCTCAAGAAACAAGAAAAATCTGAACTAAACAATCTAACCTTGCACCTAAAGGAACTAGAGAAAGAAGAACAAACAAAACCCAAAGTTAGCAGAAGGAAAGAAATCATAAAGATCAGAGCAGAAATAAATGAAATAGAAACAAAGAAAACAATAGCAAACATCAATAAAACTAGAAGCTGGTTCTTTGAGAAGATAAACAAAATTGATAAACCTTTAGCCAGACTCATCAAGAAAAAGAGGGAGAGGACTCAAATCAATAAAATTAGAAATGAAAAAGAAGTTACAATGGACACTGCAGAAATACAAAGCCTCATAAGAGATTACTACAAGCAACTCTATGCCAATAGAATGGACAACCTGGAAGAAATGGACAAATTCTTAGAAGGGTATAATCTTCCAACACTGAACCAGGAAGAAATAGCAAATATGAACAGACCAATCACAACTAATGAAATTGAAACTGTGATTAAAAATCTTCCAACAAACAAAAGTCCAGGACCTGATGGCTTCACAGGTGAATTCTATCAAACATTTAGAGAAGAGCTAACACCTGTCCTTCTCAAACTCTTCCAAAAATTTGCAGAGGAAGGAACACTCCCAAACTCATTCTATGAGGCCACCATCACCCTGATACCAAAACCAGACAAAGATACTACAAAAAAAGAAAATTACAGACCAGTATCACTGATGAATATAGATGCAAAAATCCTCAACAGAATACTAGCAAACAGAATCCAACAACACATTAAAAGGATCATACACCATGATCAAGTGGGATTTATCCCAGGAATGCAAGGATTCTTCAATATACGCAAATCAATCAATGTGATACACCATATTAACAAATTGAAGAGTGAAAACCATATTATCATCTTGATAGATGCAGAAAAAGCTTTTGACAAAATTCAGCACCCATTTATGATAAAAACTCTCCAGAAAGTGGGCATAGAGGGAAGCTACCTCAACATAGTAAAGGCCATATATGACAAACCCACAGCAAGCATCATTCTCAATGGTGAAAAACTGAAAGCATTTCCTCTAAGATCAGGAACACGACAAGGATGTCCACTCTCGCCACTATTATTCAACATAGTTTTGGAAGTCCTAGCCATGGCAATCAGAGAAGAAAAAGAAATAAAAGGAATACAAATAGGAAAAGAAGAAGTAAAACTGTCACTGTTTGCAGATGACATGATACTATACATAGAGAATCCTGAAGATGCCACCAGAAAACAACTAGAGCTAATCAATGAATTTGGTAAAGTTGCAGGATACAAAATTGATGCACAGAAATCTCTTGCATTCCTATATACTAACAATGAAAGATCAGAAAGAGAAATTAAGGAAAGAATCCCATTTACCATTGCAACAAAAAGAATAAAATACCTAGGAATAAACCTACCTAAGGAGGTAAAAGACCTGTACTCAGAAAACTATAAGACCCTGATGAAAGAAATCAAAGGTGACACAGACAGATGGAGAGATATACCATGTTCTTGGATTGGAAGAATCAATATTCTGAAAATGACTCTACTACCCAAAGCAATCTACAGATTCAATGCAATCCCTATCAAATTACCAGTGGTATTTTTTACAGAACTAGAACAAAAAATCTTAAAATTTGTATGGAGACACAAAAGACCCCGAATAGCCAAAGCAGTCTTGAGGGAAAAAAACGGAGCTGGAGGAATCAGACTCCCTGACTTCAGACTATACTTCAGACTGTACAACAGAGCTACAGTAATTAAGACAATATGGTACTGCACAAAAACAGAAATATAGATCAATGGAACAGGATAGAAAGCCCAGAGATAAAACCACACACCTATGGTCCACTAATCTATGACAAAGGAGGCAAGGATATACAATGGAGAAAAGACAGCGTCTTCAATAAGTGGTGCTGGGCAAACTGGACAGCTATATGTAAAAGAATGAAATTAGAACACTCTCTAACACCATACACAAAAATAAACTCAAAATGGATTAAAGACCTAAATATAAGACTGGGCACTATAAAACTCTTAGAGGAAAACGTAGGAATAACACTCTTTGACATAAATCACAGCAAGATCCTTTTTGACCCACCTCCTAGAGAAATGGAAATAAAACCAAAAATAAACAAATGGGACCTAAGGAAACTTAAAAGCTTTTGCACAGCAAAGGAAACTACAAACAAGATGGAAAGACAACCCTCAGAATGGGATAAAATATTTGCATATGAAGCAACTGAGAAAGGATTAATCTCCAAAATTTACAAGCAGCTCATGCAGCTCAATATCAAAAAACAAACAACCCAATCCAAAAATTGGCCCAAGACCTAAATAGACATTTCTCCAAAGAAGACCTACAGATGGCCAAGAAGCATATGAAAAGCTGCTCAACATCACTAATTATTAGAGAAATGCAAATCAAAACTACAATGTGGTATCACCTCACACCGGTTAGAATGGGCATCACCAGAAGATCTACAAACAACAAATGCTGGAGAGTGTGTGGAGAAAAGGGAACCCTCTTGCACTGTTGGTGGGAATGTAAATTGATACAGCCACTATGGAGAATAATATGGAGGTTCCTTAAAAACTAAAAATAGAACTACCATATGTCCCAGCAATCCCACACCTGGGCATATACCCAGAGAAAACCATAATTCAAAAAGACAAATGTGGGCTTCCCTGGTGGCGCAGTGGTTGAGAGTCTGCCTGCCAATGCAGGGGACACGGGTTCGAGCCCTGATCTGGGAAGATCCCACATGCCGCGGAGCAACTAGGCCTGTGAGCCACAACTACTGAGCCTGTGCATCTGGAGCCTGTGCTCCGCAACAAGAGAGGCCACGATAGTGAGAGGCCCACGCACTGCGATGAAGAGTGGCCCCCACTTGCCACAACTGGAGAAAGCCCTCGTACAGAAACGAATACCCAACACAGCCATAAATAAATAAATAAATAAATAAATAAATAAGTAAGTAAATAAGTAAGTAAGTAAATAAATAAATAAATACTTTAAAAAAAAAAAAGACACATTCACCCCAATGTTCATTGCAGCACTATTTACAATAGCCAGGTCATGGAAGCAACCTAAATGCCCATCGACAGATGAATGGATAAAGAAGATGTGGTACATATATACAATGGAATATTACTCAGCCATAAATAAGAATGAAATTGGGTCATTTGTAGAGATGTGGATGGACCTAGAGACTGTCATACAGAGTGAAGTAAGTCAGAAAAAGAAAAACAAATATTGTATATTAATGCATATATGTGGAATCTAGAAAAATGGTACAGATGAACTGGTTTGCAAGGCAGAAATAGACACAGATGTAGAGAACAAACGTATGGGCACCAAGGGGGAAAGTGGTGGGTGGGGGTGGTGGTGGGATGAATTGGGCGATTGGGATTGACATGTATACACTGATGTGTACAAAATAGACAACTAATAACCTTCTGTATAAAAAATAAGTAAATTAAATTAAATTAAAAAAACAAACAAAACAAAGAAAACTGCAAGGCTGGAAAGCAGGTCAGTGGTTGCCAGGGGATGAGGCTGGGGAATGCTTGATTACAAAGGAGCAACACAAGGGAATTTTGGGTGTGAGGGGTGGCGATAGAACTATTCTGTGTCTTGATTGTGGTCGTGGATACATGCCTCTTTGCATTTGTCAATAGAAACATACATCAAAAAAAAGAATTTTATTGTATGTAAAAGCAAATATTTTTAAATTATTTATTTATTTATTTATTTATTTATTTTTGGCTGTGTTGGGTCTTCGTTTCTGTGCGACAGCTTTCTCTAGTTGCGGCAAGCGGGGGCCACTCTTCATCGCGGTGCGCGGGCCTCTCACTATCGTGGCCTCTCTTATTGCGGAGCACAGGCTCCAGTCGCGCAGGCTCAGTTGTTGTGGCTCACGGGCCTAGTTGCTCCGCGGCATGTGGGATCCTCCCAGACCAGGGCTCGAACCCGTGTCCCCTGCATTGGCAGGCAGATTCTCAACCACTGTGCCACCAGGGAAGCCGCAAATATTTTAAAATAAGTTTAAAAACTCAAAACAACAACAACAACAAAAAATCCCACTGTAACATAGCCAATAAAGTCAATGATTGATTAGGTAAGAAGGTGAAGTGACTGAAATACATCCAGTTTTTTCAACTGTAAGGTGGAGCTAATAGTAATACCTATTTCCCAGGGTTGTTATGAGATTCTTCTTCATACAACATCTGGCACGGAGTAAATTCTCAATAAATTTTCAATAACCATTATTAGTAATAAAGTGTAGCCATTAAGCACACAAACAGTGGAGCAAAATGCCCGGGTTCAAGTTCTGGTTTGCCCACTTACTAGTTGTGTGGCCTTGGGTAAGTCATTTTGCTTCTGCTCCTCTGAGTTCTCTTATTTTAAAAATGTGGGTAATGACAGTGCGTACCTCAGAGGGTCTCTGCGAGGGTGAACTGAGTTAATCACGGTGCGGTACCTGGAACAGGGCCTGGCACTGCGCCATAAAGGGAGGGGGAGAGTTGTCAAAAACGAGCGGGGTGGGAGAAATGCCAAAAGCTCCTGTGAGTTCAGAAGGGAAATGAAGTGAGCTGGTTGCATGTGTGTGTGTGTGTGTGTGTGTGTGTGTGTGTGTGTTTGTGTGTGTAGGGATGGTTGGTGTTGGTCTTGGTTTTATCTAAATGAGTTGTACACCTAAAGTGAATGGAAAAAAAGGCAGGAAAAGACAAGTCTTAAACATTTATCAGGTATGCCTTTCAAGAACAACTTCCACCTGTGGCAGAGACACTGCGTATAGGGCCTGGATGGAAACAGACCTGGATTCTCCAAAGACCAAGGGAGCTAAAACAAAGAAGGTAACTTGCTACATTAGCATGGTGTCAAAGGCAGGGTGAATTTGCATTAAAGGAGTGTGAAAGTTTCAAGGCAAAGTAGGTCATGAGAAAAGAGAGTTAAATAGAGAGACCCAGAGACTCTGTTGAATGATTTAAACCTCTTATGCAGCTGATTGAATAAAGAGGGAGGTTTCTCTGTGTTTGTATGACCATAGTCATCGTGATGGTCACTCAGGTTGACTCCAGAGGATGCGTTGCCAGTGGCCACAACAGGAGAGGGGACTGGTCAACAGGTACCGGTGACTCTGAGGTGACACCCTTTCACTTGGCGGCTGGTAGTGGTCACATGGAGCTGGGGAGCCCTCATTGGATACTTATTGCTGGCCGCATCTCTAAGGATCACATAAGTCCCAATAATATGGGGAAAAGCATAATATTTAGTGAAATGAGAAAAATTTTTATTAGTATGTAAGTGAAAAATATAGAATATAAAACTGTATATGGACCTAATTTGGTTAAACGTATGCATAGAAAAATGACTGGAATGAGACACATTAAAATGGTAAAGAATAGTTGTCTCTGGGTGAGAATTACAGATGACATATACTCTTTTATTTATATCTTATATCTTTTATATTTTCTATAATAAAAATGCTTTACTTTTGCAATTAGAAAAGAAGGAATAAATACAATTAACTTAAAAGGAAAAGAAGTTTCCTTTCCAAGTTCATAGCCCTACGTGTTGTTCAGCAACATATGGTTGTTTGCAATTTGGATGAAAAGGGCAATAAACACTTTAACTGCTGGCTACATTCTCTAACCTCTAGATAAAGCTCAGAGCTTCTCTATCTTATTTCAGATCCAAGAAAGAGGGTCTTTTATGCAGGTCAAAGACATAATGGAGTCCTCAGAAAGCCAGCACGAGCCATAGTGGTTGAAGCTTGGGTGGGAGTGATGAAGACATTCAAAGCTCCTTCTTTCTGAGATATGCTGCTTCTTTTGGACCACTTCCTGTCACTTTTCTTGCTTTTGTCTCTCTCAGCTACTGTAAAAAGATGGGATTTATATTAGTTTGCTGATGCTGCCATAATGAAGTACCATAGACTGAGTGGCTTAAAATACAGAAATTCACTTTCTCACAATTCTGGAGGCCAGAAATCTGAGATCAAGGTGTCAGTGGGGTTCGTTTCTTCTGAGGTCTCTCTTTTTTGGATTGCAGATGGCCATCTTCTCTGTCTTCACATGGTCTTCCTTCTGTGTGTGTGTGTGTGTGTGTGTGTGTGTGTGTGTGTGTGTGTGTCCTAATCTGCTCTGCTTTTAAGAACACTAGTCATATTGGACTTGGGCCTACACGAATGACCTCATTTTATCTTAATTATCTCTTTAAAGGCCCTGTCTCCCAAAACCAGTCACATTCTGAGGTACTGGGGGTTAGGACTGCTCTTATGAATGTTGGGGGGACAAAATTCAGCCAATAAAAGGGTTCAAATGTTTTCTTTCTTAGGGGACCATATCTCTGCTCAAAGAGTCAGGGAAGAATGAGTGTAAGGCTTAAGAGAAAGAAAAAAAAAGAAGCTGCTTAAATTTCCTGGATTTACAGCCCACCAGGTTAAGAAACCAGAGAGGAATCTGAGTAATCGGAACCCAAACCTGCCTTTGTCTAGAGTGTCTATTCTGGACACATAACGCTCTTAAATCTGTGACTGCACTGAGGCTGCTTAAGGATTTGAAATATTGGTTATCTCTTCTTTGGGGATGTAACTAATATAGCATTAGGTTGATAACACCAAATTATTGGATGTTTCTACAAGGAAAAGCAAATTTGAGAACAGAGATATGTTAGAATCTTATTCAATAAATGCTGGGGAATCTTATTCAATAAATCTTATTCAATAAAAGAGACGTCTGCTCTGGTCATATTACCCTTGATGGGTTGGTCAACATTGCCATTCTCTGCTAAAAATGATGAGAAGCATTCTGAGGAACTCATATGGAATTTTAAGGTAATAAAATGCAAGAGGTTCTCTCCTCTGTCCAAAGGATAAACATCCATAGAATGTACTCTGACCTCTTCCCAATCACAAAGAACCCTGCAAGTTTTACAGTATGGAACTGATGTCCTTGACCTATGGAAGAGAAAAGCTCAGGTCTATGAATTTTGCCTTTGCCCAGCCAGGAGATGGTGTCATTTTTCTAGAGAATTGAGCCAGATTTAGCTTGAACTTTCCATTCGACCTTTAATAAGCTATGTGGGCACCATGCTCACAGCATGTTTCTATAGATACTCATATATAACCAGTTTCTAGAAGATTCCAGTTAACTGCAGTTAAACAAACTGGAATCTTTAAGCTTCTCAGTTTAAGTAAAAACTTTTATTTTTTAAACATGGGGTTAATTAGAAAAAAACTTAGTATCTTCTTATAAACATATATTTTAGGAGCTCATGCTTTCTTCTCTTTCTCCTTCTCCTCCTTCACCCCCCCCATCCCTTTTATCCCCTCTCGCACTCATCTTGCTCCGACATACTAGCTGACATCATCTTTTCTTACCTTGACTTTTGAAAGACCAGCTCACCATCTTTCACTGTTATGTGTGGTGGTTGGTTTACTGAATTCAACAGTAAAATTGTATCTTTTGGGGAATGAATATTTCTAAATATGTAACTGAGTATTTATCTTTTTAACTATAACACTTTTCTTCATAATTTTTAATGAAAAATTTCAAACATTCAGAATACTTGAAAGACCAATATAATAGGCATCATATACCATACCCACCACATAGATTCAACAATTATTAACATGTTTCCATTTTTCTTAAGGTACAAATATAAATATATAGATATATATGTATATATATTTATGTGCATGGAAGTTGGTTGTGGACATTATGAAACAGCCTTAAATAGTCAGCATGTAACTTCTAAGAATAAAGACATTCTTCTACCTAACTGCTAATCACACCTAAGAAATATAATCACACCTAAGAAAACTGACAATAACAATTTCTAAGTGTTACCTAATACCTAGTCCTATTCAAATTTTCCTAGTTATTCCCCCTATATCTTTTGTAGCAAGTTTTGTTCAGTTGGATCCAATCAAGGTTCATACATTGCATTTGGTCGTTTTGTTTGTTCCGTCTCTTCTAATATAAAACCCCTCCTCCCATCCTCTTACTTCAAAGAATGATTTTTTTGAACAGACCAGGCCTACTTTTATTTAGAATGTCCCACATTTTGGATTTGTCTGATTGTTTCCCCATAGAGTTGTCCTTAAACTGCATCCATCAGAAATCAGAGGCTGAGGGAAAGGCTTATCTGCTACAAGCTTATTAGGAAATGCAGCCTCAGGGAGCAGGAGTGGGTGCATATATGGGGCATAAGGCAGCGGAAGAGGGTGAATCAATATGAAGACATATTATCAAGCTGCCCACTATCCGGTGTTAAGCACAATGATTACTTTATCTTGTGGGATCGTTTGAGGGAGCATGAAAATGACTGTTCTGTAAGATAATCTGTCTGGAGGAGAAAGAAGGAAGAACTTATTCATTGGCTTTCATATTCCACTGATGCAGTAATCACGTTCACCCCATGGAGTGTTAATCCTTCCCTCCTTACAGTTGGTGCGTGAGCAAGCCCAGAGCTGGCTGGTGGAATTTCAAACTTCTGTCTACTGGGAAGCCCTGGGATGAGAAGCTGCACTTTAAGGTGGTGCCCACCTGAAGTCTACTGGAGCCCAGCCACAGGTGGTCTCTGCAAGGATGGCTGAGGCAGAACAGAATGGCTCTGGAAACAGCTGAGGCTGAGAAGATCTGAAGTGGTGCAAGAGTAGTATCTGATGTAGTATCTTTTAACTAGTTCCTCTATCCCTGGTAATTTCTATAAACTGGAGGTCAGATCTAAAATTTTGATGAGATTCAGGTAAAACATTTTGGCCAGATAACTTCATAAGTGGGGCTTCCCTGGTGGCGCAGTGGTTGAGAATCCGCCTGCCAATACAGGGGACACGGGTTCGAGCCCTGGTCCGGGAAGATCCCACATGCTGCCAAGCAACTAAGCCCGTGTGCCACAACTACTGAGCCTGTGCTCTAGAGCCTGCAGGCCACAACTACTGAGCCTGTGTGCCACAACAACTGAAGCCCGCACGCCTAGAGCCCATGCTCCACAACAAGAGAATCCACCACAATGAGAAGCCTGTGCACTGCAACAACGAGTAGCCCCTGCTCGCTGCAACTAGAGAAAGCCCGCGAACATCAACAAAGACCCAATGCAGCCAAAAATAAATAAATTTATTAAAAAAAAAACCTTCAGAAGTGATGTTGTGTGCTTCATGTTACATCACATCAGAAGGCACAAAATGGCAGATTGTCCCACTATTAGTGATGCTAAGTCCCTTGGTTTGGTTATGACCACTAGATCTATTCAGTGTAAAGCTCTGTCTTCCCCTCTGCAATCAGTGTATATCTCTGGGGTGATATGACACTGTCCTTTCCCTAGCAATCTTTTATGGTTTTTTTTTTGATACTGAGTTGTACGAGCTGTTTATAAATTTTGGACATTAACTGCTTATCAGTCTTATCATTTACAAATGTTTTCTCACATTGGGTAGGTTGTCTTTTCATTTTGTCAATGGTTTCCTTTGCTATACAAAAGCTTTTAAGTTTATTTAGGTCCCATTTGTTTATTTTTGCTTTTATTTCTTTTGCCTTAGGAGACATATCCAAAAAAGTATTGCTATGATTTATGTCAAAGAGTGTTCTGCCTATGTTCTCTTCTAGGAGTTTTATGGTTTCAGGTCTTATATTTAGGTCTTTAACCCACTTTGAGTTTATTTTTGTATATGGTGTGAGGAAATGTTATAATCTCATTTTTCTCCACATATTATAGCTGTCCAGTTTTCCTAACACCACTTGTTGAAGAGACAGTCTTTTCTCTATTGTATATTCTTGCCTGCTTTGTCATTGATTAATTGTCCATAAATGCATGGTTTATTTCTGGGCTCTCTGTTCTGTTCCGTTGATCTATGTGTCTGTTTTTTGTGCCAGTACCATACCATTTTGATTACTGTAGCTTTGTAGCATAGTGGGCAGTCAGGGAGCATGATTCCTTCAGCTCTGTTCTTCTTTCTCAAGATTGTTTTGACTATTGATTCTTTCTTCTTCCATACAAATTTTAAAATGATTTGTTCTAGTTCTGTGAAAAATGCCATCGGTATTTTAATAGGGATTGCATTGAATCTGTCGATTGCTTTGGGTATAGTGGACATCTTAACAATATTAATTCTTCCAATCCAAGAACATGGGATATCTTTCCTTTCTTTGCATCATTTTTGAATTCATTCATCAATGTTTTATAGTTTTCAGAGTATACTTCTTTCACTTCCTTGGTTAAGTTTATTCCTAGTTATATTATTCTTTCTGATGTTATTGTGAATGGGATTGTTTCCTTAATTTCCCTTTCTGATATTTCATTGATGTGTATAGAAATGCAACAGATTTCTGTATATTAGTCTTGGATCTTGCAACTTTACTGAATTCATTTATTAGTTCTAACAGTTTTTTGGTGGAGACTTCAGGGTTTTCTATATACAGTATCATGTCATCTGCAAATAGTGACAGTTTTACTTCTTCCCTTACAATCTGGATGCCTTTTCTTTCTTTTTCTTCTCTGATTGCTGTAGCTAGGACTTCCAATCCTATGTTAAATAGAAGGGATGAAAGTGGACACCTTGCCTTGTTTCTGATTTTAGAGGAAAAGCTTTACGCTTTTCACCATTGAGTATGACGTTAGCTGTAGGTTTGTCATAAAAAGGCTTTATTATGTTGAGATATGTACCCTCTATACCGAATTTGATGAGAGTTTTCCCTAGTAATCTTTTTTTTTTTTTAATGGTATTACCCCTATTGGGACATTTATTCTTTTTTTTTTTTAACATCTTTATTGGAGTATAATTGCTTCACAATGCTGTGTTAGTTTCTGCTGCATAACAAAGTGAATCAGCCACATGCATACATATATCCCCATATCCCCCCCCACTCTTGTGCCTCCCTCCCACCCTCCCTATCCCATGCCTCTAGGTCTTTGAAAAGCACTGAGCTGATCTCTTGGTGCTATGCTGCTGCTTCCCACTAGCCATCTATTTTACATTTGGTAGTGTATATATGTCAATGCTACTCTCACTTCGCCCCAGCTTCCCCTTTCCCCACGCTGTGTCCTCAAGTCCATTCTCTATGTTTGCGTCTTTACTTTTGCCCTGCCACTAGGTTCATCAGTACCATTTTTTTTAGATTCCATATATATGCGTTAGCATACTGTATTTGTTTTTCTCTTTCGGACTTACTTCACTCTGTATGACAGACTCTAGGTCCATCCACCTCACTACAAGTAACTCAATTTCGTTTCTTTTTATGGCTGAGTAATATTCCATTGTATACATATGCTACTTCTTCCTTATCCTTTCATCTGTCAATGGACACTTAGGTTGCTTCCATGTCCTGCTATTGTAAATAGTGCCACAGTGAACATTGTGGTACATGTCGCTTTTTGAATTATGGTTTTCTCAGGGTATATGCCCAGTAATGGGATTGCTCGGTTGTATGGTCGTTCTATTTTTAGTTTTTTTAGGAATCTCCATACTGTTCTCCATAGTGACTGTATCAATTTACATTCCCACCAACAGTGCAGGAGGGTTCCCTTTTCACCACACCCTCTCCAGCATTTATTGTTTCTAGATTTTTTGATAATGGCCACTCTGACTGGTGTAAGGTGATACCTCATTGTAGCTTTGATTTGCATTTCTCTAATAATTAGTGATGTTGAGCATCTTTTCATGTGCCTCTTGGCCATCTGTATGTCTTCTTTGGAGAAATGTCTATTTAGGTCTTTCACCCATTTTTAAATTGGGTTGTTTGTTTTTTTGATATTCAGCTCCATGAGCTGTTTGTATACTTTGGAGATTAATCTTTTGTCCATTGTTTCATTTGCAAATAATTTCTCACATTCTGAGGGTTGTCTTTTCGTCTTGTTTATGGTTTCCTTTGCTATGCAAAAGCTTTTAAGTTTCATTAGGTCCCATTTGTTTATTTTTGATTTTATTTCCATTACTCTAGGAGGTGGATCAAAAAAGATCTTGCTGTGGTTTATGTCAAAGAGTGTTTTTCCTATGTTTTCCTCTAAGAGTTTTGTAGTGTCCAGTCTTACATTTAGGTCTTTAATCCATTTTGAGTTTATTTTTGTGTATGGTGTTAGGTAGTGTTCTAATTTCATTCTTTTACATGTAGCTGTCCATTTTCCCCAGCACCACTTATTGAAGAGGCTGTCTTTTCTCCATTGTATGTTCTTGCCTCCTTTGTTGTATATTAGGTGACCATATGTGCGTGGGTTTATCTCTGGGCTTTCTATCCTGTACCATTGATCTGTATTTCTGTTTTTGTGTCAGTACCATACTGTCTTGATTACTGTAGCTTTGTAGTATAGTTTGAAGTCAAGGAACCTGATTCCTCCAGCTCCATATTTCTTTCTCAAGACTGCTTTGGCTATTCGGGGTCTTTTGTGTTTCCATACAAATTGCAAATTTTTTTGTTCTAATTCTGTGAAAAATGTCATTGGTAGTTTGATAAGGATTGCATTGAATCTGTAGATTGCTTTGGTAGTATAATCAATTTTCACAATGTTGATTCTTCCAATCCAAGAGCATGGTATATCTCTCCATCTGTTTGTATCGTCTTTAATTTCTTTCATCAGTGTCTTATAGTTTTCTGAGTACAGGTCTTTTGTCTCCTTGGTAGGTTTATTCCTAGGTATCTTATTCTTTTTGTTGCAATAGTAAATGGGAGTGTTTCTTTAACTTCTCTTTCAGATATTTTGTCATTAGTATATAGGAATGCAAGAGATTTCTGTGCATTAATTTTGGATCCTGCTAGTTTACCAAATTCATTGATTAGCTCTAGTAGTTTTCTGGTGGCATCTTTAGGATTCTCTATGTATAGTATCATGTCATCTGCAAACAGTGACAGTTTTACTTCTTTTCTTATTTGTATTCATTTTATTTCTTTTTTTTCTCTGATTGCTGTGGCTAGGACTTCCAAAACTATGCTGAATAAGAGTGGTGAGAGGGCTTCCCTGGTGGCGCAGTGGTTGAGAATCTGCCTGCTAATGCAGGGGACACGGGTTCGAGCCCTGGTCTGGGAGGATCCCACATGCTGCGGAGCAGCTAGGCCCGTGAGCCACAATTACTGAGCCTGCGCGTCTGGAGCCTGTACTCTGCAACAAGAGAGGCCGCGATAAGGAGAGGCCCATGCACTGTGATGAAGAGTGGCCCCCACTTGCCACAACTAGAAAAAGCCCTCGCACAGAAACGAAGACCCAACACAGCCATAAATAAATAAATAAATAAATAAATAAATAAATAAGTAAATAAATAAAAGCAACTGTCTTTGTCTTGCAAATCTCTACAAATCAGAAATGTAAAAAAAAAAAAGAGTGGTGAGAGTGGACATCCTTGTCTTCTTCCTCATCTTAGTGGAAGTGCTTTCAGTTTTTCACCATTGAGTATGATGTTTGCTGTGGGTTTGTCATATATGGCCTTTATTATGCTGAGGTAGGTTCCCTCTATGCCCATTTTCTGGAGAGTATTTTTAATCATAAATGGGTGTTGAATTTTGTCAGAAGCTTTTTCTGCATCTACTGAGATGATCATATTGTTTTTATTCCTTAATTTGTTAATATGGTGTATCACATTGGTTGATTTGCATATATTGAAGAATCCTGCATTCCTGGGATAAATCCCACTTGATCATGGTGTATGATCCTTTTAATATGTTGTTGGATTCTGTTTGCTAGTATTTTGTTGAGGATTTTTGCATCTATGTTCATCAGTGATATTGGTCTATAAGTTTTCTTTTCTTTTTTTTAAATAAATTTGTTTATTTATTTATTTATTTTTGGCTGCATTGGGTCTTCATTGCTGTGTGTGGGCTTTCTCTAGTTGCGGCAAATGGGGGCTACTCTTCATTGCAGTGCATGATGTTCTCATTGTGGTGGCTTCTCTTGTTGCGGAGCATGGGCTCTAGGCGCGTGGGCTTCAGTAGTTGTGCCACACGGGCTCAGTAGTCATTGCTCATGGGCTCTAGAGCACAGACTCGGTAGTTGTGGTATACAGGCTTAGTTGCTTCGCAGCATGTGGGATCTTCCTGGACCAGGGCTCAAACCCCTGTCCCCTGCATTGGCAGGCAGATTCTTATCCACTGCGCTACCAGGGAAGTCCTATAATTTTCTTTTTTTGTGATATCTTTTTCTGGGTTTGGTATCAGGGTGATGGTAGCTTTGTAGAATGAATTTGGGAGTGTTCCTCCCTCTGTGGTTTTAATATCCATTGATTATACTTTTCTGAATCATTTATTTCATTGAGGGTTGCAAAATGATGATTTTAAAAATTTCATCTTTTGTTTTATATTTACTTGACATCATTCCGTAGAGAAGTTTTCCTTTATCACCTGGGACTTAATTATCATTGCTTTTATGGGGGCAGTTAAATACATAGTTTTTCCTTTTAATTTCCAATTTTCAGAGTAAGTAGTTGAAGTTGTAGTCATTTCCAATGGTGCCAAAATAGTTTTTCTTTTGCTTTTTTAAGAATATACATATACATATACCTATATATATGTATTGGCTTTCCATACATTGAATATTTAACAATTCATTATAGTTATTCTTTTTGATGCTAAAGTTTTTTCCAAATTTGACCAGTGGAAGCCCTAAAAGTTGGTTACTGTGTTTTATTGATAAGACCTCATAATACTTTTAGTGAGTGCTTCCTTACTTTCTGGCAAGACATCCCATTGTGTACTTTCCCTGCCCCAGACTTGTAATCAGACCTTTCTCAGAAAAACTCTGGTTCCTTTTATTGGGGAGTGGTATTTAGAAGCCAAAATCCAGATGCTAGGTGTGCTATTGCTACTGCAGTTTCCTTGCTTCCAGACTCTTTCAGTGGATAGAATTAGGAAATATATGTTTTAAAAATCATGAGTTTATAATAATATTTCTAATTCAAATTGAACGCTATAGATTATTTTTTACCTTCTTTGATTTTATATATGTATCTCTTCCTTTTTACACTAACAATTTTCTTTCCTAATAACACTAACAAATTTACTTATTTGCTTTACCCTACAGTACTTTAAACAATAGCACCAATATTACTACTACAAAAAATAAAGAAAAGATAAAGATTTCTTTATAGTTCTTTTGGTCTTTATAACATATCTCACTAAGATGGACAGCAGTGTACTAAGCTTAAAAATCACCTGAGAAATTTTGTCCTCTGTGTGGTTATGTTAAAAATTTGATGTATGTATTTCAGTTTGCTTCATTTTGTTTTAAATCCAACATTTAGTTTCTTTCCCTATTCAGTTAATTTTATTTTTGAATTACAGAGAATACTTACATGAGTCAAAGAAAACTGGTAAATATGTAAATTCAGAGAAGTCTTACTTCCATCTTTATCCCTTCTACCTGATTCCTCCTCTGTCCCCCATTTTTAAAAATTAGTTTCTGGTTTATTATTCCATTTTTTTTTGCAATGATAGGCAAGTATGTATTATCCTCTTGTTTTTCTTTCACAAAAAGTAGAATACTATAAACTCTGTTCCACAATTCGCTCTTTTTCATTTAATACCATCCTGAAGATAACTCCGTATTGGTATATAGAGGTCTTTCTCATTCTGTTTTCATGGTTGCATTGTTCTCCATTGTGTGGATGTTTCATAGTTGATTCATCCATTTCCTTATTGGTGGACACGTGGGTTGTTTGGAGATATTTTTAAATTTTTGATATTTTTGGATGGAAATTTTAAAACATGTGTCTCTTACTCTCCTATCTTTTTTAGAGTGATTTTTTTCTTGATGCCTCGGGTTCTGATTTGTTTTTGTTCGAAGTGCAAAGCTTCAGAGAGTAAATCTCCTATCTCTTTGGGGGATAGTTAAATGTTATTGCCCGGCTGCTCAAAGAGAAAGAGGGACCTGCGCTCTAATTGTTTCCCGTACAAATTTTTCACCACTTGCTTCTCCCCCAGTATAGCTGAGACTGCTGATTTCTGAGCCTTTCAGTGGTTTTGGATGGGGGTGGATCAGCATTTTCTCATTGGTTTCTGCTCCTTAGGCACTTGGGTTTCAGCTTTCTTCAGCTCTGCCAAGTCAATTTTGACTTCTTTATCTGCTTTCCACTTCCTGAAATGTTATTGAATTATCATTCTCTTTTCTGGTCCTTTGTCCTTTGTCTTCAACCCTTTATAGTCATTTTAGAGGACTTTTAGAAGCAAGCAAAAGTAATGCAGTTATCCAAACCTTCATATTTAACCGAAAACCTCCTCAAGCAGTTTAAATCTTCACTATTTGGTAAAAACTCTTTTGTTTTTGAAATATTTGAAGATCCCCTAAAGCTCCACCATGAATGCTAGTATATATTGTACTATAATTGCCTAATCATTACCCTGATGTTAGACACTTAGATGGATTCCAGTTTGTTATTATGGTAATGACACAATATGAGCATGTTTGTACATCAATTATCATCCACAATTATGGCTATGTTTCTATTTAAGTTGTTTAAATTTGCATTTCTTTAAGTATATATTTTCTCCCATATATGTATGAGATCTGCATTTCTTCTTTTGTGAGTTATCTATTATATACCATAATATTTACATTATTATAATTTTTATATATGTTAAATCATTGTACTTATTGCAATATTTTTCTGGTTTATTGTTTGCCTCAATTTTTTTACATTTACAGGTGCAGACACTTCTAATTTGCACAAACACCAGAATTTTTCCTTATTTCTTCTATCACTTTTAAACTTAAAAATATATTTGCCTGTAGATACTTAATAAATATTTCTGATTTTCGCAGATAAAGATGTGAGAATCATTAGTATAGAGGTCAGAGCTGGAGTTCTGAGACTGCAGCAGATCAATATGGGGAAACATGGCAAGAGAAGATTTGGGGTCAGTGAGAACTGAGGTTTGGGAAATGCCCACAGTAAGAGAGAGGAGAAAGTGGACTTGGTGAAGAACTAGGCAGAGAGGTGCCTGAGAGACCTGCGATGTGATTTAAGTACTCTGAAGAGTGTAAAGCCTTATGAAAGCCTAGGATGATCTGACCTCAGTGTTACTCTTTCTTGCCAATATGCTGAAGCCCCAGGGCCATTCCTGCAGGTGCTGTTAGGTGCATCTGAAGACAAGCATGTTGAAATGGAGAGAAAAAAGTGTTAAGTTTTCTGTGTGATGTCAGAGCATGGTACCAGGCCCTTTTGTATAATTTACCAGACTCATCTTAGCACTTACAATCACTGTCTTCTCAAGCAAAGCTAGTGCTGCAGATGAAAAATGTCAGGGAACTCCAATCCTCAACTATTCCTTTTCTCTCCGTGTTCAAGAAGAGTTATTAAGTAGCTGAATTCCAAGACTATTGTTTCTCTTTTTTTTTTTTTTTTCAATTGAAGTATAGTTAAAGATTATTTTTTCTCAAATAGAAAGTTTAGCTCCCCAGAGCAGTGGCATGTACCTTCCATTAGGAAATGTGAATAAGAGCTACAGAACTTGCCACAGTTGGTGGAGAACTATGACTTTCCAAATGGGATATTCCAACCTGGCTTCTTCCAATTCTTGGGCCCATTCTTGGTATTTTCCTCTACCTCCCACCCTTTACCACCACGACTCTAATGAGAAGAACTCTAAACCATTGTTTTGCAGTGGTAGCTCCTGGAAAAATCTTGCTGTGTTTTTAGGGGATCACTGGAATGGAAAAGTAATGCTGGATTTATGAGGTTGTAGAATTTCCCAAAAGGGCAGGGCAGATGAGGAAGGGCCCACAGGAAGCAAAAGCTGTGAATCTATCTTTGTTGAAGATGATAATCGCCCCGCCATTTATCAAGTACACTTAGTTACTTTGCAAATACTTCAGTGTAAACTGTATTCATGTAAGAGATCAGAGATCATTCAGTGTATTTAGACTTTTGGCCTAATTTTTAATAGCATCACTGCCTAGTTCTGTTAGATTCCATCGATTTCATTTATCAATAGATCAGTGAGATATTAATGGTATAGCCGATCATCTTTCAGGGGCCAAATGCAGGGTATTCCCAACAGATTACCCCTGTGATGATTCTTTGGGTGTTCTAAAGATTGCTTTTTAGTAGTAACTTGAACATTTGGGTTTTCATGGTCTTAAAAACCAATGCTGGTTAAAGTGACCCAAGCCTAAATCTTGGCTCTTGGTTTTCCATTCTAATGAGAATTACTGTGATGAAGGAGCAGTGATTTGAATAAACAAACATTTACTGAATACCAACTGTGTGCAAGAGCTAGTGATGCCATTCTTGTTGTGCTGTTTGTTTGAGTAGAACGCTATGTGTGCGCTGATGCAGGGAACAGAGGCAGGCAGGGTAGAGGAAAGCTTGGAAAGTTTTCAAGATTAATTAGCACGAAGGTGGGGCATTTGGGATATCTGGCACCAGATAGTAATCAACAGTACTAATTATACTCTCATATTAAATCAGTTATGGTGGATGAATTGGAGTCGATCAGCCAGTATGGTTAAGGATGCTGCAGCTGTTGTGAATTTCTCTTTAAAAGATGTTTACATGTTTCTATAGCTTATATATTAGTGGATTGCATTTTATTTTACAGAATTTTTCTTAGAGAAAGTGATCCCCATTTTTTCAGTTACAGTAGAAAATTGAAATATGAGCGTAAGGTGGGCTAACATAAAAATCACCTGGAATGACACATTCCCAGTCAAGTTACTACTACATAGTCAACAGTTTTTATTTCAATTTTTTGAGGGTGCTCACAGTGCTGCAAGGGACATGTGGTGATCTTGAGGCATAAGTTCTAAACTGCATCGCTTCATTATTAGGTGGGAGGAGACTCTGTAATGTGTTCTGTTCATTAGTATTTCTGTTGGGAATTTAGATGGCATTTGAGGCTGTGTAGAGCTGGCTGGTGGGATCAAGAATGGATATTTTGTTCTTTGAGCACAGGCATTCTTCAGTAACATCTTTCTGGCACGTTCAGGTGAGTGACATGTGAAGCCTGGTGTGACCTTTCTTTGATTGGGGTTTTTTTTTTTTTAATAGATTCATCAGATTATAATTGTGTTTAGCCTTTGGGCACTGAAGAGATATCTGTGCCATTTTTCAGGAAATTTAATTCAATTCAACTAAATGTGTTAAATGCACATGATAGGCATTTAATGCATTTAGTATTCAGTATTCTCACATAGCACATAAAAATGAAAGAAGTACCCCCTCTCTATTGTTTTTTTTTTTTTAAGAAAACCCCCCCCTGCGATTAAGAATGTTTGTAGTCAGTGGCTATATATAATGACATATGATGCCGCTTAAGAGGGAGAATATTCTGTCCTCTGTATTTTCTGTAAATTGGTAGTTAGATCTAGAGTCTGTCAATTCTAGAGGGTTGATCAAATTTGCGTTGAATGATTTTTGGCAAGAATACTTCCATAGGTGGTAGTACTTCCAGCATTTCCATTTGTTTCTTTTTATAGATTCCTTTTCTCTGCTGAAATCCTCCATGTGCTCCTGTGTGTTGTGCACACTGTTCACTAGATGCTTTAACATATTTATCATATTTAAAGTCCCTGCCTAGTAATTCCTCCATCTGGGTCGGTTTCCAATGATGGTTTTCTCTCTTGACCTCTCATGGGTCACATTTTCTTTCTACTTCATGTTGCTTGTAATTTTTGATTGTATACCAGCCATTTTCTTTAAAATAATAGTAGAGATTGAGATCAAGAACATTTACTCCCATAAAACAATATACCCATTCTTCTTTCAGGCAGCTAAGTAGAGAGCACTAGTTTGTAAATCAATGGGGTCTGGGCTTTGCTGCAGCTTTAGCTTGATTCAGTTCTCCACTGGCTCAGATATTTTGAAGGTAGAACTAGGACTTTTTCTTCAGTGAGGATTAGGACTGAACACTGGTGAGATTCCAGGAATCTCTTTTTACTTTATAGGTGAACTATCTGATTTTTGAGTTGTGGGAGAATTTTCTGTGCTTTATAGGTTGGCTGTCAGCTTTTTGAGTCTTTGAGGAGTTCTCTTTGTTTTTCTAGTTCTGTTCTTGCCTGGAGACATCTGCTCTGCTCCCTTGCTCACAGCCTTGGGAAGGCTGCTTCAGTATACTCAAAAAGGCTGGAGTGCCTCAGAGGCAGCTCTTTCAGTTCTTCTGCCCCACCTCCAGCCTTTGGAAAACTCTTTAGCACAACTAATCTGCTAGAACAATTAAGAAAATAAGTTTGCTTAAATAAGAGTAGTACAGAAAAAGTGTTTTGACCATTTAAATACAGAATCCCTTCAGGATTCTGAAGGTTACACACCAAGCTAGATGGGATGAAAACTCTAGTAGACATTTGTTTATGAGAAGGCTGCTCCCTTCCTTAAGAGCATCTGTTTCCCACTGGGGAATTTCTCCTCCGCTGTGAACGGGCGAATAAGTCTGACAGCTAGGGGTGCGGTGCTGGTGGAGCTCCTGCTACCTGGAAGGAAGCATCAGGAGAGAAAAACATTACTCTAATGCTGCTTTCTCCCCATTGCTTTCACTGCTCCAATTCCTCTAACTTGCCAAGCTCATTCCAGCTTCTGAGCCTTTGCCATTGCTGTTCTCCTTGCCTGGAGTGATGTTTCTCCAAATGGTCTAGAATGTAAGCACCATGAGAGCAGAGACTTCGTCTACTTTGTTCACAGCTGTCTCCCCCGTGCCCAGAATAGTGCCTAGCCTATAGTACAAACTCAAAAAATGATAGTAACTAAATGAATGAGCCTTTTTCTCCCCTCCCACAATACAAGCAACGGCAGGCAATTCACCTGGGTAACTGGCAATGGATGACTTAAGCTTGACCTATCAGGCCCTTTCTCCTGGGATTTTGACTCTTGAGCAAAGGTGTCAGAGTGATGAGTGGAAGTGAGGGACATTGGAGGTCATTCACTGTTGCACCTAGAAGGTGCCAGGAGAACGTATTGAGACTGGTCCTTATGTGTGGCTTATGGAATGAGCCTCATTACTTTACAGACTACACTTAATATTTTACCTGTACAAATACCACCTGAATATAGCTGGACTATTTAATTGCAGGAACCTTTCATCATTCTGTTTGCTTTTGGTTTTGTTTTTCTTCTTCCTGGCTTGTTACATATAGATGCCCAATCCCTACTCTTTGACATTTTGGCCAGTGTTTGTTTTTGCCAGTCACCTTTTATTCCCTCCCTTAGAAAAACTCTGTTTAACGTACATGCATTTTTTAAACAATTGGATTTTGTATTTATGACAAAATACAAAATTTTATATTGCTAGGTTGCTAGTGGCAACCCTCAATGTCTTGCAGAAATAAAAGTTGAGAATGGCTGGTGTAGAAGTCAAGATTTGGGGGTTTTCCAGTACTTGTGTTCATTGGAATAGATGGCAGTCGACCATCCTTCCAACCTAAATATTGTCTGTAGGCTGAAGAAAAAAAACATTATTCCAGAAAAACCATAAGCTAAAAACCCCGAATTGACTTTTTAGGAATATATACCACGAATATTAAACAGTTTTCTTAGTAATGCTCCCCCAGCCCAACAGACTTTTCCCCACACTTGAGGATATGGGGAAGGGGAAGGGTAAGCTGTGACAAAGTGAGAGAGTGGCATGGACATATATACACTACCAAATGTAAAATAGATAGCTAGTGGGAAGCAGCCGCATAGCACAGGGAGATCAGCTTGGGGGTTTGTGACCACCTAGAGGGGTGGGATAGGGAGGGTGGGAGGGAGGGAGACGCAAGAGGGAAGAGATATGGGGACATATGTATATGTATAACTGATTCACTTTGTTGTAAAGCAGAAACTAACACACTATTGTAAAGCAATTATACTCCAATAAAGATGTTAAAAAAAAAATCAATATGATTCACCATATTAAGAGAATAAAGGAGAAAAGCCATATGATTATTTCAAATCTGTGTGTAGCGTAATTGAGAAAATTCAATACCCCTTTCAAAAAAGTCTTTCAGCAAAACAGAAATTGGAGGAATTTCCTTTATGTGATGCAGCAAATATACAAAAAAACCTCCAGCTAATAGCATACTGAACACTTTTCCTCTAAGATCAGAACCTGGAAAGCATGCCCATTGTCTCCACCAGTATTCAATATTTTACTGGATGTCAGGTAAAATGTAAAGGTAATAAAAAGAAATAAAAGGCGTACAGTTAAAAAAAAAAGAAAATGTGCAGTACTGGTAAACACTAAACGTTTTGTTTAAATATTAAACTTTAAAGTGTCACATCAATTTTTAATGTGCAAGCTATCCTTGAAAGGCTCTGCTAGGTTGCTGTTCCCTATCAGAGAAACACATGAGGGTCATTAGCCAAGCTCTCGGGTTACAAGGAAAAGGCCTACTCCTCTGCAAACCCTCCGCAGAGCGGCTCCAAAAAGCCAATATGTGAGCAGAGGGCAGGCTGGCTCACAATCACTTAAAGCCTCCATTTCCAAAACTGCTCTAACTAGGAAGCTGCAACTCCAGGAAGTTCTTCAGTCAACAGAACTTTAGGGCTTACTTCTTGCAAAGAATTGCTGACTGGAGGAGAATCGTCTAGAACATGCCTGCACAGCAGTTTTTATTGGTGGAATTAGGGCCCCTGGGGAAGAATGTCTCTGGACTGAGAGTCACACCCTTGTCTCCCCCAAACCGTGTCATCTGATGAGTTTTTGCAATATTTGTTTTTTTTTTTTAATGTGATGATCCATTTAATTAATTAATTAATTAATTAATTAATTAATTTATGGCTGCGTTGGGTCTTCGTTTCTGTGCGAGGGCTTTCTCTAGTTGCGGCGAGCGGGGGCCACTCTTCATCACGGTGCGCGGGCCTCTCACTATCGTGGCCTCTCCTGTTGGGAGAACAAGCTCTAGACGCGCAGGCTCAGTAATTGTGGCTCACGGGCCTAGTTGCTCCGTGGCATGTGGGATCTTCCCAGACCAGGGCTCGAACCCGTGTCCCCTGCATTAGCAGGCAGACTCTCAACCACTGCGCCACCAGGGAGGCCCTGCAATATTTGAATGAGGACTTGTGTCTTGACTAACTGGGCTGTATGGTCAGTGTGGCCATAGGTGAACACTCCCTATTCTTTATCCTTCCGTGGACCATGGATTTGTAAAGAACGGGTAGCAGACAAAGGTCAGGACCACGATGCCTGACTTGGAACTGGTGGTAATGGTAGGGAGGAGGACCCATCATGAACTTTGTTTACTTCATCCATTTGTCTGTTCATCTGTTCCTTCACTTATTGAAGTGATGTATTCAGTGCCTCGAGGCCAGAAAGCCCTTCTGCTGTTCTTCAGGAATGTCAGCCAGCTAGTGTGTTTGAAACTTAGTGAGATATGGGGAGAGCGGTATGAGTTGAAGTTGGGTAGTCAGTCCATGTTGGAGTATGGAGGTATTTCTGTTGTTGGCTTGTGCGCCTATTAGAACAGCCTCAGCGCTTCAGTCGTGTCCTGAGAGTAGGTAGCTCATTTGAGCCTCAGAAAGTTCTGAAAAGCACACATGTGGTATAGTTTCAGGCCTTCGAAGGCTGTGCTTTTAATAAGACTTCGATGCCAAATCATTTGGAATATGAATGTGACAAAGGATTTGAAAGTCGGAAGTAACAGAAAATGGAATTGCTTGAAAGCTTCCTATTGGGACTTTGAGAACCAAGGATTTCCTAATGATTTGCAGCTTTGGTACAAACTGAATTATGAGTAACACAGGAAGGGAAGAAAATTTTATGCTTTGGATATTCGGCCTGGATCTTCACTAACCACGTACAAGGAAGGGATTGTGGTTGAAGATTTATGGCTCCTTTATTATGTGCATCTGTTAGTTTCATCGTCCAATAGGGTAGCCACTACCCACACGTGTCTATTTAAATTAAAATTAAATAGAAGTAAAAATCACTTCTTCAGTCACAGTAGCCACATTTCAAGTGCTCAGTAGCCACATGTGGCCGGTGGCTATTGTATTGAACAGCATGGTTAAGACCCTTTCTATTACTGCAGAGAGTTCAACTAGACAGCACTGCGGACAATAATGAGAGGTTAAGAAATGGGAGTGATATAATATTTCTATGAAATGCCCTCTCCCATTTCCCTCAGGGGTTATTCCAAATCTTCAGCTCACTCAAGCTTTGTACCTCTCCTCCTCCTCATCACTTTCAGCAGGTGGTTGTGACGCCTACTCTGTATGGAAAATAGACAACATTTAGTGGGCACTTTTTATCTTTTGGCTCTCTATCCCCACCACCTGCTTCTTTGCAGCTGCGCTTATATCCTCATCCTTTCTTAGGGAGGAAGCAAATCCCTCCGTCTGTGCACGAGAATCAATTCTTTTGTCATATATATATATATATATATATATATATATATATATATATATATATATACCTTTTTATTTTGAAATAATTACAGATTCACAGGAAGTTTGAAAAAATGTAATGTAAAGTGGGGTCCGTGTACCCTTCATCTAGTTTTCTCCCATGGTAACATCTTATATAATGGTAATAAAATAATAAAATAAAAACAAAATAAAGTAAAAACTTATCGACATTGGTACAATCCATAGAACTCATTCAAATCTCACCACTTTCACATGCACTCATTTGTATGTGTATGTGTGTGTGTATGTGCATATATATATATATATAAAACATTCAAGAAAGGTAATAATATGTTAATAATATAGTGTGTAGCCTTTTGAAACTGGCTTTTTTTCACTGAACATAATTTCTATGAAATCCATCCCAGTTTCTTGTGTCAATAGTTGTTTTGTTTGCTGAATAATATTCCATGGTGTGGAAATGCCATTTTGTTTAACCGTTTACCCATTGAAGGACATCTGTTTTTTAGTTTTTCCAGTTTTCTAGGCTATTACAAATAAAGCTGCTATAAACATTCATGGTTTTGTAATGTGGTTTTGTAACTTATGTGTAAACATAACTTTTTATTTCTCTGGGATAAATGCCCAAGTATTCAATTGCTGGGTTGAATGGTAAGTCTAAGGTAGTTTTGTTAAGAAACTGCCAAACTATTTCCCGGAGTGGCTGTACCACTTCACATTCCCACAGCAATGGATGAGTGATCCAGTTTCTCTGCATCCTGGCCAGCATTTGGTGTTACTACTATTTTTTTTTTTTTTTTGGCTTGTTTTATTTTTTTTAAAAGACACATTTTTATTTTTAAAAAAATTTTATTTATTTTTGGCTGTGTTGGGTCTTAGTTGATGCTCGCGGGCTTTCTCTAGTTGTGGCGAGCGGGGGCTACTTTTCTTTGCCATGTGCAGGCTTCTCATTGCGGTGGCTTCTCTTGTTGTGGAGCACAGGCTCTAGGCACACGGCTTCAGTAGTTGTGGCACATGGGCTCAGTAGTTGTGGCTCGCGGGCTCTAGAGCGCAGGCTCAGTAGCTGTGGCGCACAGGCTTAGTTGCTCCACGGCATGTGGGATCTTCCTGGACCAGGGCACAAACCCATGTCCCCTGCATTGGCAGGCAGATTCTTAACCACTGCGCCACCAGGGAAGTCCCACTACTATTTTTAATTTTAGCCATTTTATTAGGTGTGTGGTGATATCTTACTGTGGTCTTAATTTTCATTTCTCTTTAATTTTTGTTAACATGGTTAATGATGTTGAACAACTTTTCATGTGCTTATTTGCCATATATCCTCTTTGGTGAAGTATCTTGTCCTGTCTTTGATGAAGTATCTTGCCCAGTCTCTGTTTGGACTGTTTGTTTGTTGACTACTAAATTATGAGAGTTCTTTGTATATTCTAGATACAAGGCCTGTCTTTTCATACTCTTCACAGAGTCTTTGGTGGAGCAGAAGTTTTTAATTTTGATAAGGTCTCTCTCCTATGTATTTAACTTGTATGTTTAACCTAGCCTGCTCTATCGCACTTTTTCCCTTGGGGCAAAAACTGCATCACGGTGCATCTAACTCGAGAACCACATCTACCTTGAAGCGTGTTTCTTTTCCTGTTGTTATATCAGCTAACGATGCCACAATGTAGCACAAAACAGACACCTGAAAGTCATCCTTGACTCCTCTAATCCTTTCATTTCTACTCTAATCACCCACCCAAATCCTGTCTATTCTTACTAAACATTTCTCAAGTTCACTCTATATCATATTTTTATCCTCAGCGCTGTTGTCTTGCTTCAGATCCTTATTATTTCTTGTCAGGATCATTGCACTGAGCTGCTCATTATACTCGTGGCTTCCAGTTTTGCCTGACACAAAGCAAGAGAATTCTTGCTTCCATATTGCTACAGAATGATCTATCCAAAATGCAGCCCAATCATGTTATTCCCCTGCTCAAAAATATCCTTAAACATCCTTAAATAGCTTACCATCATCTCCAGAGTAAGTTTAAGTTTTTTAACATGATGTACATGCCTCATCTCTCACTGCTCCCTCACACCCAGGCATTAGCCCCTACCATTCTAATTTATCGCAGTTTCTTAAATGCATTGTGATTTCTTGATTCTGATGCTTTGCTCAGAGTGTTTTCCCATGCTTCTTTGCTTGAGGCTTCTGGTCTGTATTCAAGATTCAACAGAAGGGCAGCTCCTCCAAGGAGACTTCTCTGATTACCCTAACAGGTTTACCTCCTCTTTGCTCCTATAATGACTCAATCAAGACAGGGACTATATCTGTATATCTGTATTTATTCCTAGGGCTTAAAAATGTACTTGGCACATAGCTTACAAAATTATGGAAGAAGCGAATGAATCTTAGTGATTAGATCTCCTCAGTTTTGAAAGTACCTGTTTTGCCATCTTCACTAGATTGTAATCTCTTGAAGGCTAGAACTGTCTCTAGTCTCTATTCAGAGCACCTGCAGAATGCCCAGCTCATAGGAAATTCTCAATAAATATTTGTTGGATAAATCAATGAAGGGCAATGTGGTGGACTTTAAGTTAATCTTTTTCCCTTTGCTTATCCCCAGAGGCAGGCACTGAGCCTAACAGTAAAAAAGTGTGGAAAAGAATAGAGATTATTGATGGCCTAATACACTCATATGACTGAGTGAGCACTTCTGATTTAGGTATGGTTGTATCTGCCCTGAACAGCCAGAGGAAGGCAGAAGGCTACTTTTGTTCTTCATAATTTAACAAGTACGTACTGACCTTTCTGCTATTGGACAGCCACTGAGTAACAAAAAGAATCTATCCTCATCTAGCTTGAAGTCAGATCCTGTTTTGAGCTATTGTTGGTACAAAAAGAGATGTTAACCTTTTGGGTAATCCTTTCTGAAATAGAGGAGGTTCTTTGTGGTCTTATTAAAAGAACTGATTGTGATAAAATCAAATTTATCTGACTAATTTTATATTATAATCTCTTTGATGCATGACAGATTCAATGTGCAATATGTAAAAATTAGCCAGGGCTGACTTTAAGAGAACGTTTAAAAAGCAGCCCTCATTTTCCTCATTCATCCATTTCTTTTTTAAACTCTCTCACCCCTGCCCCAGAAGGGCCTCACGCCACCTTCTCACTCCCCAGGTTCCCACTGGCACACCTCAGTACGCCCCCTAAACCTAGCATCCTGGATTAAATGAGACTTGTCATGCATTCATATACCATAGGGGTGTCATCTCATGTCCTAATAAATAAGTACCCATTCGCTTTTAGTAAAGGGATTGTGGAGCATCACAGGGTGTAAGAACCAAGAAGAGGTTTCATGGTTCTTGCTATGCCCAGCCTGGGTCACAGCTGCTTTTTCTCCCATCAAAGATAATTAATTAAGAAGGACAGGCTGTCAGGGGGAACCCTGGGTCTCTTGTGATCATCGACCTTAATGATTAGTAACTTCATTCCAATCCAGCCACTTAGTCCCACTGTTACACCTTGGACCTAGTCATTGCCAGAAACGACTCCATCTGAAGTCTCAGCTTCAGATACCCTGCTCTCTGACTACCGCCTCCTGTCCTTCCAGTTTGCTTGCTCAGGTACCCAAGAGCATAATCCTTTGACAAACAGTCATTGATACCATCACTTTTCCCTCATTTTATTTCCTTCTTCTCCAGGTAGATTCCATGCTTCCAGGAATAATTGGTCCTTTGTGAATACTGTCAGATTTCCTCCCCCTTCTCTGTCTGTCATACTCACCTGACAAATCTCCAACCTTGGAAGAACCCTACCCTCTGTCTTCTCTGGGCCTCCATTTGAGCGGTTCAATGCTGTTGGACAAAGTCACATGAGCATGTGGACTGGGTTCACTGGAAATACATGATCTTAAGCTTCAAATTGGCATTAACCGAACTGTGTTTCCTTCTTCCTCATATTATTTCTTCTTTTTTTTTTTTAACATCTTTATTGGAGTATAATTGCTTTACAATGGTCAATGGTGTGTTAGTTTCTGCTTTATATCTTTTTTTCTCTTGAAACGTCCTATGACCCTTTTCCATCATCACTCTCAGCTGGTACCTCACCCTCAGACTCAAAGCCTCTTGTCCTCCCCATTCTCAAAACCCACAAACTGACCTACACTTGAACCCACCTTCATTTCGTGTCCTCACAGCAAAAGCCAATCCCTCCACTTGTCTCTGGATCTCATCCACATCATCTTCAGTTTCCCCTGTTGCCTTCTGTATTCCAGGAAGAATTGTGTTAGCAGCATTAAAACAAACAAACAAACAAACATAAACATTCCATTTCGATACAATTTTAGTTGTTAATTTTGATCTAACAGGAGAATTTTTTTGTATTGATTTTTTTCCCAGGCAACTCATTTTGACTTCTTCCCCCAAATTAATATGCCCCTTAAACAATGCCTTATTTTCTATCTTAGCAAACTTTCACTTCTCTGCCTGACTTTTAAGCATCTCCATAGTCTGGGCCTGCCTCATCCAGTCTTATTTCCAACCAGGCAACACACCAGCTCCCCTGGGTAGGCTTGTGTCCTCACCTGTCTCCTGACATACCTTTATTGGTATACCTTCCTTTCACTCAAAACACTCTCCATTTTCTGTTCAGCTATTAGGTGAGAGGAACTCCATTCAAGGTCTATCTGATCCCCCAATCCATGCTTTTTATAAAATTATTGAAATTTAAATAATACCTATTTTATATTATTAAGAATAAACAGATTATAAAATGTCTTAAAATGTCTTGCCTTTGAATTTAATTAAAATATTTTAGCTTTAAGTTACAGATATTTTCAAATGTAAAAGCTGAGGCTACTGAACACCTATGTAAACATTACCCAGCTTCAAAAATTAACATTTTTTCCATCTTATTTAATTTACTCTACCTCTATTTTTTTAAAATAAATTTATTTATTTATTTAGTTTTGGCTGCGTTGGGTCTTTGTTGCTGTGCGCGGGCTTTCTCTAGTTGCAGCGAGTGGGAGCTACTCTTCATTGTGGTGCGCGGGCTTCTCTTTGCAGTGGCTTCTCTTGTGGAGCACGGGCTCTAGGCTCATGGGCTTCAGTAGCTGTGGCACGCGGGCTCAGTAGTTGTGGTTTGTGGGCTCAGTAGTTGTGGCTCGCGGGCTCTAGAGCGCAGGCTCGGTAGTTGTGCTCACAGGCTTAGTTGCTCCATGGCATGTGGGATCTTCCCAGACCAGGGGTTGAA
This sequence comes from Balaenoptera acutorostrata, assembly GCF_949987535.1. Classification (NCBI taxonomy): domain Eukaryota; kingdom Metazoa; phylum Chordata; class Mammalia; order Artiodactyla; family Balaenopteridae; genus Balaenoptera; species Balaenoptera acutorostrata. Next base: position 82,000,179 of record NC_080069.1, on the reverse strand, counting down.
CCCGTGTCCTGCATTGGCAGGCAGATTCTTAACCACTGCGCCACCAGGGAAGTCCTTACACTACCTCTATTTTAAAAAAAATAATTCTAGACCAAATCTCAAAATCTTATGTTTTTTTCACTCTTTCGCCTGCTTAAATATGCAGCTCTAACCAATAAGGACTTGAAAACAAAAAACAAAAACCTGATCACTGTGCTGTTATCATACCTTATAAAATTAATAGTTCTTTATTATCATCTAATACAGGGTTTCTCAACTTTGGCACTATTGAAATTTGGGGCACGATAATTCTCTGTTTTGAGGGAGGCTGTTCTGTGCATTTCAGGATGTTTAGGAGCATTTCTGGTCTCTACCAGTAGATGTTAGTAGCATTCCACCCACTGTGACAATTAAAAATGTCTGCAGACTGGGATGAAAAGTCACCCCCAGCTGAGGAACCACTGATCTAATACCAGTTTATATTTCAGTTTCCACAGTTTCTCAATGTGTCTTTATTTGAATGAGAATGCAGAGAACAGTGATCATTCCATTTGTCACTAAACTCTAGGCAAGAGTAAGGCAGATGGGAAATAGGCCCAGGAGGAGAGGACTGTAAGAGGAGAGAACAGAAATGGAGATACTAAAGTCCTGAAGGTAGAAGAGAAGATATCCCTGGTGTAATTGTAGAGTGACTGGTTGGGGAACAATGTTCTGGTGGTAAAGAGGGTTGACATTTACCAAGACAGCTGTGCTAAGTGCTCAGCAGCAGAGGGACTTGTCTACAGGCTGTACCCACGACTGTGGGTATTTGGTCAAGAGAATCAGCATTGTGCTCTGGAAGACTGGCAGCACCTGGCAGGAATGGAAGCCCTTATTCCAAACAGTAAACTGTTCTTAGATCCTAACTAGTAGTTTGTCCTGCTTGTCTCTATAGTCATCAGAAGCAGACTGAGGAAGTCAGAAAATATCCACATGTGGGAGAGAATCTCAAATTCAAAGCTGAGCCCACAGCGCAGGATCATCAAATATTTAGAGAAAACAAATGCTGTGAAAGAGGTATGATGACTCAAATGAACAGAAGAACTTACACCTGTGGAAATAAAAATCAAAAGGAAACTTTGAAAGGTACATAATTAAAATACTTACAAAGAATCAGGAGTAAATCCAAATATATCAGTAATCACTAAAACTGACTCTTGGACAGGATAAAAAGTAAAATAAAATGAAATATAGTTGTATGCTGTTAACAAAAGGCATGCCTGAAGTAAAATAACATATAAAATAACATATAAAGGGAAAATATACTAGAAAAGTACAAGCTAAAAAAAACAAATGTTGTAATAGTAATAGCAATTAAAATAGAATCCAAGACCAGAAAACAACAGATGAATCAAATAAAGATATTTAATATTGATAACATGTACAACTCACTAACACTTGATACTCTTGAAAACTTTGTTACCAAAAGTAATGATTCACACTATAGGAGCAAAAACTTTAAAATACTAGGATAAATAAATTCTAACCATTATGGGAGACTTCAGAAATTAACAGATTGTATAAACAAATAATTAAGATTTGAGGGCTTTTAGTAACATAGCTAACAAGCTATGTATATATGTATTTATATATGTATATTTCTATGTTTATAAGGTTTTGTATCCACAACACTGAAAAAAACATTTAAAAAAACTCAGATGGGGCAATCACAAATATTCACCATCCATTAGAAAAAAACAAAACAAAGCATATCTCAACATATATTCTAATCTAATAATGATTCATCAACTATGCTGGAAGTACTGGCAAGCACAGTGAGAGAAAAGATAAAATAGGCAAAAATAGACATAAAAATCAAATTGAAGGAGATTAAATTATTACTATATGGAACTGGTATGACTACTCTCCTAGAAAATCCATGAGAAAAAACTGAAATGTTTTCACAAACAATAACAGAATTCATCTAGTTGTCTGGCACAAAATTAATAAACAGATACATCTATATGTATATGGCTTGCTAGATGCCCTAATATAAGAAAACGTGGCACTTAACTATAGCAAGAAACACGAGTGATCAATATAAAACTTGAATAGGCTTATGAAGGATGTAAAAAGAAGATATGAATAAATGGAAAGGCACGCCATGCTTTTGGACAAGAGATTCAACATCATGAACATGAACATGTTATTTCTCCCTAAATTAATCTGTAAATTTAACATGATCCCCCTCCAAAAATTACTAGTAGGACTTTTATTGGAACTTGACAGTCTGACTCTAAAGACTATATGGAAAAATAAACAAGCAAGAATAGTTCTGAAAAATTCCAGAAAAGAGTAATGGAAGGTATTTGTCTTTTTTCCCCAACTTTACTAAGAAAAATTGACAAATATAATTGTATATATTTAAAGTGCACAATGAGATGATTATATATACATGTACACTGTGGAATGATTACCAAGATCAAGATAACTGACACATCCATCACCTCACATAGTTAACTCTTTGTGTGTGTGTGTGTGTGTGTGTGTGGTGAGAATGCTTAAGATCCACTCTCACTGACTTTCAAGCAGACAATACTTTATTATTAACTAAAAATGCACCATGCTGTGCATTAGAGCCTCAGAAGTTACTCTTCTTATAAATGTAAGTTTGTCCCCTTTGACTTATAAAGTTTGTCCCCATTTCCCACTTCCCAGCCCCTGGCAAGGGAGGTATTTTTCTTATCAGGCATTAAAACATACAAAAACACCAATAGGATGAGATATGGCTCTTGAATATATACAGTCTTTTAGTATATGGTAAAGATGACATTTAAAATCATTGGGAAGTTATAGAATTGCTCTTTTGATTGGCAAAGATTAAAGGTGACTGATATGCAGTGGTGGAGAAGTTGTGGAGAAATGTGTAGGTATGTAAACAAGCATGACTTTTATGGAGAGCATTTTCTTAGTATCCCTTTTAGAAATAACCACATGCCTTAACCTGATAATTCCACTTTTAGAGACAAATCCTAAATAAACACTTGCATTTGTGCACAAAAATAAATGAGGTAAAAATGAGAAAGCTCACATAAAGTGATATGTGGCATTTCAGAGACTAATTTTAATGTTAAAAAGAGAATTGTAGAATGATGTACATATTGTGATTCCACTGATACCAAAACAGTCTAACCTATATATACATGTGAGTTGGGTAGTATTGTTGTCTCAAGTTTATCAATTTACCAATAAGGAAGATGAGGCACAGAAAGGAAAATATTGGAGAAAGGGAGCTTGGAAGACCATCTGTGGAAAGAGCAATTAAGGCAGAGAAAATAATCAGTGCTAAGGCCCTTGGGTAGAAGCATGCTGTGTTGAGTTGAGGAAAAGTAAGGATATTGGTGTGGCTGGAGTGAGGTTGAGTGAAGGAGGTTAGTAAGAGATCAGAATAAAGAAGTGGCCAGATTATGTAGTGGGCAGGCCTTGGCTCTTTCTTTTAAAAGAAGTGGGGGCCAGTGGAGAGTTTTGAGCACAAAGGTGATAAGATTTGGATTATCTTTTAAAGTAATTTGCTGCCATGTTGAAAATTAATGGAAGAGGGGCAAAGATGAGAGTGGAACAACCAGTTAGGAGACTACTGCAATAATCCTGATGAGAGATGATGGTGGTTTGGACCAGCAGCAGTAGAAGTATTGAGAAGAGATCAAATTGGCAAATTGAATCGGAGAGTAGGAGAAAGAGAGAGGACCTATAATGTTTGGCCTGAGCAGCTAGAAGGATGGAATCACCATTATCTGAGATGGGGAAGGTCATTTGGTTCTTTGAGATGTTCAGTTTCAGCTTTCTTTTAGACATTGAAGTGGATATGTGGGGCCGGTGAGTGGATATGAGTCTGGAGTTCAAGGGAGAGGTTCAGGATGCAGATGCAAATCTGAGAATTGTCTGGTTATAGATGTTACTTAAAGCTGTGAGACTGGGTGAGATCACCAAGAGAGTGAGCATTGATGGAGAAGAGAACAGGCCCAAGCCGGGTCCTGTGGTGCTCCACAGGGGAAAGAAGAGGACACATCAGTGGAGACTGAGGAGCAACCAGGGAGTTAGGACAGAAACCAGGAGTGTGTGGGAGCCTGGAATTCAAGGGGAAAAACGTATGTCAGGGAGGAGGGAGCATTCAATGGGGTCGAATGGTGCCGATGGGTCAAATAGGATGAGGATTAAGAATTAACCTTAGATTTAGGAATGCTGTAGTCATTGTTGACCTTGACAAGAGCAGTTTTGGTGGTGATGTGGGGAAAGTCTCACTGGAGAGAGGATGGAAGGAGAGGAATTCGAGACAACGAATACAGGCAGTACTTCTGAGGCCATACGTTGCTGTGAAGGGAAGCAGAGATATGGGGCAGTTTCTGGGGTGGGAAGAGTAAAAGTTTTGTTATTGTTGTCATGGATGGGGTTGGGGTTGTATTTTGGTTGCTTTTAAAGATTGGCAAAACAATAGCATGCCTGTGTGCTGAAGAGAATGATCCAGGGGTGATGGGGAAGCTGATGATGTAGGAGAGAACAAAGATATTACAGCCTTGATAAGGTGAGAATGGGGGCTGGTGGAGGGTGCGTGCTTGGCTTTTGCTATGAGCATGGGCAGTCCATACGGTAACAGGAAGGCCGAGCGTATGTGCATGATGCTGGTAGGTGTATCAATTTGTGGTGATAGGAATATGTGGAAGTTCTCTGCTGATTGCTTCCATTTTCTCAGGAGAGTAGCAACGTCTTCAGCTGTGAGGGAAGATTGGGAGGAGGTATTGGAGGTTTGAGGATAAAGGAAAATGAGTGAATTCGAGTGAGCGAGTGAATGGACTAGGGAACTATAATAGGGCTTTCTAGTGATACAGTCAGAATAAACATCTATTTTATTTTATTTAAAAATTTTTTTTATATTGGAGCATAGTTGATTAATGATGTGTTAGTTTCACGTGTACAGCAAAGTGATTTAGTTATACATATATATGTATCTATTCTTTTTTTTTTTTTTTTTTGGCTGTGTTGGGTCTTCATTTCTGTGCGATGGCTTTCTCTAGTTGCGGCGAGCAGGGGCCACTCTTCATCGCAGTGCGCGTGCCTCTCACTGTCGCGGCCTCTCTTGTTGCGGAGCACAGGCTCCAGACGCGCAGGCTCAGTAGTTGTGGCTCACGGGCCCAGTCGCTCCGCGGCATGTGGGATCTTCCCAGACCAGGGCTCGAACCCGTGTCCCCTGCATTGGCAGGCAGACTCTCAACCACTGCGCCACCAGGGAAGCCCCATGCATCTATTCTTTTTCAAATTATTTTCCCATTTAGGTTATTACAGAGTATTAAGCACAGTTCCTATACAGAGAGGTCCTTGTTGGTTATCTATTTTAAATATAGCAGAGTGTACATAAACATCTACTTTAGAGAGTCAGCCTGAACCAAAATAGGTTGTCCTTTTCCTGTAGAGAAATGAAACCTATGGATTCCCTGAGTCCCTTTCTTTTGTTTTTATAAAAACAACTACCAAAGAGTAAACTGCAGTTCAGAGTTGAAAGGCATGACTATCTGGTTAAGAAGAGGATCCAAAGCACTTTAGATTTTCAGTTCTAGAGCTTAGGAAGCACAAAGTGTTCCACATGACATGACTCTTCAGACAGATTGTCCAGAGTTCTTGGAAGAAAGTTTATGAGGTGTTGACCAATCTCAAGCCACACTGCTGTGATCACAGAGTCACTGCTGCAAATGGGTAATGACAGAACAGCCCATAATTCAAACTAAAGCTGCAGTGAGGAGTCACTGGCAGGGCAAGATGAGATTAAGTGCTGTTGTGACACACTCTGTTCCTGCCTGAAGTAAACTGATGGACTGAATTACTTTAAGTAATTAAATAAAGTAAGATGTTTCTAGAGCTATCCAGATACAGCCTGTCCCTCAAGGTCCTTGGTAGCTGAATGTCCTTCTTCACGGTCTCTGTGACCTGATTTTTTTCAACAACTTTATTAGCATGTCCTTGATAATGGATAATCACTAAGACCATCAGTTGGTTTTGTCTTGTTTAAGATTGGGGTAGAGTTGTGATGAGAAGCTAAAACTGGATGTATTTTGAGACTGAGTAGCAGTTTTCAATAAACTAATGTTTCAAAGAAACAGTGGTTTCAAAGAAAGCTCAATTCCCTTGGCTCTCACAGTCAAAACCACTTTAAGTGATTAGACAGGTAAGTTTGTCATATATGTAGCTAACGTTTGAGTTTTCTGTAATTTTCTAACTATTCTTGTTAACTGACAGCTGTTTTTTTTCTGCTACATAACTTGTTGACTTGATCTCCTTTCCTTTTTCTAAGGAGTTATGTTAGTTTGGGTCTTCTGAGAAGCAGATACCATGATGGTGTTACACATGCCAAAGGTTTGTTGGGGAAAACATCTATGAGGGAAAATGAGGAAGGAGCTGGAGGAGGTTGGGAATGCTATCAGACTGCAGTGCAGGTGTGATTGCTGTGGAGAAGAGAGGGGAGGAAAAGTCTGAGACTGTGGTGCATTCTAAGAAATTTGGGTAAGCCTGATGGGGAGTCTAGAGCCAAAGTGCCCCACCAAAGGAGTTCTACCTCTCCCAGGAACAGGCCTGCCTTTGTATTCCTGTCACGTTCAATGATTGGTGCAGAGTGGCTGGTGGGAAGAGTGACCTCAGCTCCAACATGGTGATTGATGGATCTCAGGATGCAGTAGCTGGGGCTGTTGTAATTACACTACTGCATGAGTCTGCTCAGGCTGCCATACCAAGATACCACAGACTGAGTGTCTTAAACAACAGAAATTTATTTCTCATGGTTCTGGGGGCTGGGAAATCCAAGATCAAGGTACTGGCAATGTGGGTTTCATTTTGAGGACTCTTCTCTTGGCTTGCAGACCACTTTCTTCTTACTGTGTGCTCACGTGATCTTGTCTTTGTGTAGAGAGAGAGAGAGAGCTTTCTGGTGTCTCTTCTTATAAAGACACTAATCCTATTAGACCAGGACCCTACCCTTAAGGCCTCATTTAACCTTAATTACTTCCTTATAGGCCCCATCTCCAAATACATCCACACTGGGGTTAGGAGTTCAACATATGAATTTTGAGGGAACACAAGAATTCAGTCCACAATAGCTACTCGTAGTTGGAGATTCATGAGGAGCATCCTTTTTTCTTTAATTTTTATTTTATATTGGACTATAGTTGATTTACAATGTTGTGTTAGTTTCAGGTGTACAGCAAAGTGGTTCAGTTATACATATACATATATCTATTCTTTTTCAAATTATTTTCCCATTTAGGTTATTACAGAATATTGAGCAGAGTTCTCTGTGCTATACGGTAGGACCTTGTTGGTTATCTATTTTAAATATAGTAGTGTGAGCATCTTTTTAAAAAATGTTTTATTGCATCATATAACACAGAAAATTGCACAAATTTTATCATTTGCACTCTTTAATTTTTTAATGCTAAGAGAACTTTACTGAAGTGTAATCTATATACAGTAGAATGCACAAATTTTTAAGTGTCCAGCTCAAGGTTTTTGACAAGTGTATATACACTCATGTAGCCATTACCTGTGTCAAGACAGAATATGCCCATCATCCCAGAAAGTTTTTGTGTTGACCATGGTGCCCTAATAAAGACTCTGGACACCAAAGCTCAGGTGAGCTTCCCTGGTTGTAGGAAAATACTAGAGGGAAAAGTAGAGGTGGAAGGGACAGGGAGTTCCAGTAGTGGTGATGAGGGGGGTGAGGGTGACAGTTTTAATGAGGGTACTCAGGAGATGCCTCTCTGATAAGGTGGTCTCACCACTTGAAGGGGGTCTTGTAACAATTACTGTTACATATAGTTGGTGTACCGTTTAAAGCTGATTTTCAGTCATAATGAGTTTGGGAGCCTGCACCTCTTAAACATCTCACATTTTTGACGCTGATGGGTATGTGGAATTCTCAGGCACCTTACATTTAACAGTGTTGTTTTTTTACATTGCAATAAGACAACTAAAACTTCTCCCAAAGAACAGATGACAGTTCTTACGGGAAACTTTGCTGTCTTCTCTATGAATATTTAATGGATGGAAAATACATTTGTAGGCTCTATTGAGATTCTCAGAAACAGAGATTCATTTATTCATTCAATATTTTATCTGATTTATTTATTCAATAAACATTCACTGAGCACCTACTATGTTTTGTGGTTTGAACTAGCCACTGAGAAAGACATGAATAAGAAATTCCAGAATCTCACAGTCAAGAGTGGAGGAGGCAAAACTGCAAATGAATTGTTTCTACTGTGACTGGAGCAACTCATAAATGGTGGTGGGCTAGAGGAGACAGGAAGAAGGAGTCAGCACAGGGGGCATAGGGATTGTTAAATGGCTGTAAATGGCTGTACAATGTGAGAAGGGCTGTCATGGCACAGCGTATAAAGTCTTACTGGGGTTCAATGAAGGAAGAAATAATTCTCTGAGGGAGCTGGGCTAGGTTTCACACAGAGCACACATTTTCCCCTCTTATTAATTCTTTCCTTTAAAAATGCTTTAAAAGCATTTTAAAAATATTTATTTATTTATTTTTGGCTGCATTGGGTCTTTGTTGCTGCGTGCTGGTTTTCTCTAGTTGCAGCGAGCAGGGGCTATTCTTTGATGTGGTGCGTGGGCTTCTCATTGTGGTGGCTTCTCTTGTTGCAGAGCATGGGCTCTAGGTGCGTGGGCTTCAGTAGCTGTGGCACGTGGGCTCAGTAGTTGTGGCTCACGGGCTCTAGAGGGCAGGCTCAGTAGTTGTGGGGCACGGGCTTAGTTGCTCTGTGGCATGTGGGATCTTCCCAGACCAGGGATTGAACCCATGTCCCCTGCACTGGCAGGTGGATTCTTAACCACTGACTACCAGGCAAGTCCCTTTAAAAGTATTTTTAATAAAAGTTGAAAAAAATCAAATACTACCAAAGGTATTATAAATGCATATGGTAATCTCTTTCACCAGTCACACTCTAGAGGCAAACATTTTAACCATCTTAGTTACTTCGTTTTGTACTGATTTATGTAATTCTTAAGATTATGCTTATAATGATGTTTCTTGATTTATTTTCATTTTGGCATTATCTATTGATTTCCTGTTAGGATAGATGAGAATTTCACCCTCTTAAATGTCACTCCCTTTCTGTTCTCCATTCTTCAAAAGAATTTCTGGATTAAATCAACATTCAGTGCTTATATTATTATGATTATGTAAATATTATTCATGGCAGAGCCAAGTATTTTAAAATTATTATTTCTCCCTTTTTGTGTAACACTTTATTTTTCCTAGAGTTAATTGCCACTTCTAAAAACTTGCATATTTTTGTGTGCTTATCCTTACATTTCCCCTATATTTTATGTCTCTCAAAAGATTTTTTTCCCACATGCTTAAGTATATCAAGTGGTCCATGAGTTTCCCTTACTTCTTCTCAGACCTCTCCATCCTCTAAACTAGATTCGTTGCTTTTTAGTTCTCCCACCCAGCTGTCATCCTGGACACATGCTTTAGTTGTCATCCTGGGACTTTGTATTACCAGGAATCCCTGATTTCCTAGATCTTTTGTCTTCCTTGTTTTTGGTTCATTGATTCTTTTTTGGAACACATCTTTCATAAAGCCTTTAGAAAGTGTAGTGGGTTGAATTGTGTTCCCCCAAAAGATATGCTTAGTTTCTAAGTGATACCTATGAATGTGGCCTGATTTGAAAATAGGGTCTGTGCAGATGTAGCCAAGTTAAGATGAAGTCATTAAGGTGACCCCTAATCCAAAATGACTGGTGTCCTTGTAAGAAGAGAGGAGACACAGACAGATACACAAGAAGGATGCCATATGACAGTGAAGGCAGAGATTGAGATTATGCTGCCACAAACTGAGAACGCCAAGAATTATTAGCAAAAGCCTCAGTCTAGAAGTGAGGCATTGAATAGATTTTCCTTCTGAGCCCTCAAAAAGAAACCAATCTTGTTGACACCTTGATTTTTGGACTTCTAGCCTCCAGAACTGCAAGAGAATAATTTTCTGTTGTAGTGAGTCACCTAGTTTTTGGTAATTTATTATTGCAGCCCTAGAAAGAGTGTATTGAAGGTAAGTCAAATCTGGCTAGGTCTGAAAATGTCTTTATTTTACTCTCACTCTTGATGCTTTGATGTTGGCCCTGTATTAATTTTATCAGAATGTATCAAAAGAACACAACCAGGTCTTGCTGCCACCTGGCTGACAGTGATTGCAAGGTACATTCCAATTTTAAAGATTTTTGTATGTGAAAAAACTAGGTCTTATAATAACTGAAATAGGATATATTGGTTGGGTATAAAATTTTAGATTGAAACTATTTCTGTATCACAATTTTGAAGGCATTTCTCCATTAAATTCTAGTGCTGCTTCTGAGAAGGCTGATGGTCATGTAACCTGTTTTCCCCTGTTAGAAATTTGTAGAATAGGCTCCACTTTTTCAGTCTAGAGACATGTGTCTTTCAGTTGGGGGACTTTCTTTTGCTATTTCTTTAATAACTTCTTTTTTCATTTCAATTCTCTCTCCCTGTTATTCTTTTTTAAACAGTTTTTATATTTATTTGTTATCAGTAACATTGGCTTATAACATTATGTAAGTTTTATGCGTACAACATTATATTTTGACTTCTGTATACACTACAATGTGCTCATCGGCAAAAGTTTAGTTTCCATCTGTCATGATACAGTTGACTCTCTTTACCCATTTTGCCCTCCCCCCACCCCCTTCCCCTCTGGTAACCACTAATCTATTCTCAGTATCTAAGTGTTTTGTTTGTTTGGTTGGTTTATTTATTTATTTATGTTCCACATATGGATGAAATTGTATGGTATTTGCCTTTCTCCATCTGACTTATTTCACTTGGCCTAATACCCTCAAGGTCCATCCATATTGTTGCAAATGGCAAGATTTCATCTTCGTTTATGACTGAGTAGTATTTCATTCATATATGCACCACATCTTCTTTATCCATTCATTCATTGCTGTGCACTTAGGTCATTTACATATCTTGGTTATTGTAAATAGTCCTGCGATGAACATAGGGGAGCACGAGGGTTCCTTTTTTTCCCGCATCCTTGCTAACGTTTGTTATTTCTGGTCTTTTTCGTAGTAGCCATTCTAATAGGTGTGAGGTGAGATCACATTGTGGTTTTGATTTGCATTTCCCTGATGATTCGGGATGTTGAGCACCTTTTCATGTACCTGTTGGTGAACTGTATGTGTTCTTTAGAAAATATGTATTTGGACCCTTTGCCCATTTTTAAATCAGATTGGGTTTGTTTTTTTCTTTTTGCTATTGAGTTGTATGAGATATATATATATATTTCTTTCTTTTTTTTTTTTTGCCCGTGCCATGGGGCATGGGGGAATCTTAGTTCCCTGACCAGGGATCGATCCCATGCCCCTTGCAATGGAAGTGCAGAGTCTTAACCACCAGGGAAGTCCCAGTTATATATTTTGAATATTAATTACTTATCAAATATATGATTTGCAAATATTTTCTCCCATTCAGAGGTTGACTTTTCATTTGTTGATGGTTTCCTTTGCTGTGCAGAAACTTTTTAGTTTGATGTAGTTCCACTTGTTTATTTTTGCTTTTGTGCTTTTGCTTTTGGTGTCAGATTTTAAAAAATCATTGCCAAGACTGATGTCAAAGAGCTTACCTATGTTTTCTTCTAGGAGTTTCATGATTTCAGGTCTTACACTCAAGTCTTTAATCCATTTTGAGTTAGCTTTTTGTTATGGTGTAAAATAATGGTCCAGTTTCATTCTTTAGCATGTGCCTTTCTAGCTTTCTCAACACCATTTATGGAAGAGACTGTCCTTTCCCCATTGTGTATTCTTGGCTCCTTTGTCATAAATTAATTGACCATAAGTGCATGAATTTATTTCTGGGCTCTCTATTCTGTTCCATATCTATATCTATATCTATCTATATCCATCTATCTATCTATCTATCTCTATATTATCTTTTTTTATGCCAATACCATACTGTTTGGATTACTATAACTTTACAATATAGTTTAAAATCAGCTAGTGTGATGCCTCCAGCTTTGTTCTTCTTTCTCAAGATTGTTTTTGCAATTTAGGGTCTTTTGTGGTTCCATACAAATTTTAGGATTGTTTGTTCTATTTTTGTGAAAAATGCAATTTAAATTTTAATAGGGATTGCACTGACTCTGTAGATTGCCTTGGGTAGTGTGGACAGTTTAATAGTATGAGTTCTTCTAATCCATGAACATGGAATACCTTTCCATTGCTTTGTGTCTTCTTCAATTTCTTTCATCACTGTCTTATAGATTTCAGTGTACAGGTCTTTCACCTCCTTGGTTAAATTTATTCCTAGGTATTTTATTCTTTTTGATGCAATTGTAAATGGGATTGTTTTCTTAATTTCTCTTTCTGATAGTTCATTATTAGTGTTGTATAGAAATGCAACAGATTTTTGTATTTTCATGGTCTTTGAGCTATTTTACAGCTCTGTAAGTTGTGTCAAACTGATACTAACACAAATGATTCTTGTCCATAGGTATTAAAGCACTTGTGTCCAGTGGAATGCAATTGGTTATTGCCCTATGAACAGACCCGTTTTTCATCCATATCTAAATTCATTTCATCATTCCTTGTCTGCCTAGGTACATGTATTTCTTTGGAATTCTCCTTTGAACCAGTCAGAATACTTTCTTGTTCCCTCATTAATTAATTAGTTAAACATTTCACAAGTGTTCATTTTATACCTGCTTGAGAATCATGATTACACCTTTCAAAAATAATCTTTTAACAGCTTTGGAGCTCACTGAGGTGTGCACTGGAGTCACCTGATGCAGCCAACAAGGCTACATTTCCTGGAACATGCACCTCATGGGAAGCTTCAGCCCAGTATGTCTTTTCTTACCTTACAAAGGTGAATCTCAAGCAACAATACAAATTTACTTTTGTTCAATCTCCATTTCTCTAGATTTTTTCTCCCTCTCTATTAATTTTAGTTAAAAATTTTTTTTGGTTTGCAGGTGAAAAGGTATTTCCCATTAGTGACAACGATGATTGGGAATTTAGTTTTATGGTCTATTTAATGATTTCTGTAAATGGATTAATGTTTTTTTTTTATATTATTTTTTTAAAATTTTTTATTTTATTTGTTTATTTATTTATGGCTGTGTTGGGTCTTCGTTTCTGTGCGAGGGCTTTCTCTAATTGCAGCAAGTGGGGGCCACTCTTCATCGCGGTGCGCAGGCCTCTCGCTATCGCGGCCTCTCTTGTTGCGGAGCACAGGCTCCAGACGCGCAGGCTCAGTAATTGTGGCTCACGGGCCTATTTGCTCCGCAGCATGTGGGATCTTCCCAGACCAAGGCTCGAACCCGTGTCCCCTGCATTGGCAGGCAGATTCTCAACCACTGCGCCACCAGGGAAGCCCTGGATTAATGTTCTATAGAAATTTATTTTCCACTAAGTGAGAGATAGCAGAGAAACTGATTGTGAGTGATTTGTTTATATGTTTTTATGTCTGTTTTGAACTCAAATCAATTAAGAATTTTGTGGCAACCAAGAAAGAGTACAGCTCCTTGCAATATAGTGGAAACCAATCAAACAAACAAAAATCATTTCTAGGGAAACTACCTTGATTCTTCAGTCCCAGTCCATGGGTAACATCTTCACCCTAGTCCAAGGATGAATATGTGACTTGGCCCAGTCAAAACAAGCATTCCACACCCAGTGTTTGATTCAGTGATGGGCATGTGACCCAGCAAGGAAAAATAAGACTTTTGCAGGGACTCTTGTGAAACAGGCAACACATTTTCAGCTGCACTTGCACCTAAGAGAATCTCACTTTGAACTTGCTGGTAGAAAAGCACATAAGAATAGAGCCAAGAGAGAGGGAAACTGAATCCTGAGGATATCAGTTGAGCTCCTGGAACAACCCTGAGGTCTGAATACAGCCCTAGTTCCAGATTTGTCAATCACAGAGTTAATACATTCACTTTTTTTGTTTAGAACAGTTGAATTTTCTTTTCTATCATTTGCATTTAATGACTCCTCACAGTAAAAAGGAGGTTCTTCATCCCTGGCTCCTTCTATTCTAGCCCACTAAATATATATTTACTTCTCTGTGCCTCCATTTACTCTTCTGTTTAGAAGTTAAGCAGTACTTATTACTTCGAAGAGTTGTAAATATTAAATGATGTAATAAATAGAAGAGCATAAATTCGTTCAACAATGCTGAGATGAGAGAAGCATCACATAGCTTAACTTTTCAAAACTGAATTACATTAGGCTCTAAAACCCAATTTACTAGAGTGAGAAGACACCCCATATCAGGCAGTATTATGGGCAATGTTTTTTCTTTAGCAAGGTATACATTTCCATAAAATACTTAGGAAAGATCTTCTAATCTTTGGCCCATAATTGTTGCTACTGGAAGCTCTTTGTGTAAACCCATATGGTTCATTACAAGGTGAGTGGTTCTACAGCCTCTATGCCAAGGGTGTAGCCCCCAAAACTGTGATGATTGTTGTTTAGTCCCTCCAGCAAACACACCAGCTCACCCCATCAGAAATCCTGCTGCATCCTTGGGCACATCCATGAAGGACACATGCTTGTTGAGCACATCTCCATATGCCTTTCCTCGAGCTCCTGGAGCCCCTGATAACCTTGGAAAGCTCTTCCTCTTTCAACTAAGCACTATTCTCAGCCTCATCACCTTTCTCTCAGAAATGCTCAGCTAAAGACTCCTCCCAATGAGAGCCTGGATGGTGATGGATAACAGGTGTCTAGCCATTCATGAGTTTTCATAGCCCTGACATTAGGTGTAGGTGTAAGGCTTAGTATAACTCCAGAAAGCTCCATTCCTGTTGAGTTTAATGTCAGCAGAACCTCCTGAAGCACAACTCTGTACAAGGTGCATGATGGCCCCTTGGTTCATAGCATGTTGTGAGCTTTGATTGTGAACACAGGGCATTTATTTTGTGCCATTCTTTAGTGCAGGGGTTCCCAACCCTCGGGCCGCACAGCAGGAGGTGAGCATCGGGCGAGTGAGCGAAGCTTCATCTGCCACTCCCCATCGCTGGCATTACCGCCTGAACCCCCGCTCACGCTGCCTCCATGGAAATATTGTCTTGCATGAAACCGGTCCCTGGTGCCAAAAATGTTGGGGACCGTGGCTTAGCCAATTAGCTTTCCTGTTTACTTGGTCCCTCTGCTTTCCCCATGTGAAGAAGGAGAGGGGAAACACAGTGCTGGAAGCAGAGTAAGACTGGGGCATCTCTCTTGGACATTCCCCTCTCTCCACTTGGGACAGATCTGGTACTAGCTACCAGGAGCATGGAAATCCAGTTTGATTGCTTCACTCCCTATCTGTATGTGGAGATACACAAAGATATGAGAGCCAAGAATTCTTTCTATGTGACCCAAGGCCAGTCTCTAAGCTCTTTCAGGCTACAAACTCCTTTGGTAAGAAGTCCTTGAGGCTTAGATACATGAAAAAGATCACTGGCATGGGAGTCTCATCCCCTGAGTCTCTAGTCTCTAGTGCTTCCCTAGCTAATGGATGACTGAGTATCTCTGAACTTCAAGTCAGTTAAAATCAAATGCAATGATGGAAATGCAGTATTAATAAATAGATTATGAAAAGCAGAAATTAAGCTTCCAAGTCTCTAGTCTTGCTTCAGCCCCTTCAGAATCTATGCAGATGGGCACCTTACTCAGTCCTTCAACAGTTTTGTTCCAGATGACATAGATGTGGGTGAGAATGAGGAACCATTGGGCGACTTTGGTCACTCTAATCTCAGTGAGCTGAGTAAGGTTCCTAGGCAAGTCCCAGGACCCCTGTATCCTCAGCAGAAGGGTCAGGACCGAGCTGTGGTTCAATGCTGCAGGTGTCCCTGGACGAAATCTGTCATGGCTCCTTCAAGTGCATTAAGGTGACAAGGTGGTGACCCAACCCCGATGGGCAAATAGTCAGGATTAATGACACACTGTCATTCATCATGGCTTCCCAAATCAGGGCAATGCTGTATCTGCCAATATCCATGCAGTTGTTGTTTTTGTGCACAAAGATAAACCCATTTACACTTCTCCCGGGATGCTTTATTCTTTCTCCTTTTTATTCCTTTCCATCCTTTCTCACCCAAATATCCATCATGCTTCCTCTCACTTTTTGTCTCATTTATCCTCGGGCACTCTGAGGCTATACCATGAACACCCCCACTATTGGTGGACAGGTGATACTTTTGTCTTGCATGAAATCACTAAGAAGTTACCATGGAGTAACTCTCTGGGGAGGGCCTCCCCTCTGGGAAGATGCCCACCCAGCAGGGAGACCTCATAGACCAGTTTGCAGTTTGTTCCCAGACATATTAATGCCACAAATACAACATACCCTCTTATGCCTTGCACCGGCCCTCCTAGGGACCAGCAGAGCAATACCCCCAACTCGAGACATATACTCTCAGCTCTTTGTTCACTGGATACTGGCTCCCTAGAATTCCTAGAGTTCACAAAATAAACTGTTTTCAGGAAAATGTTCCTGTGCCTGAGCCGCATTGGAACTGTTGTTATGAGTGGGTGGGTGGGTGGGTAGGTGAGCTTGCCCAGGCTAGGATGCAATTTCCATGTCCATGCTTTGAGTCCAGTTTTCACCACACAGCTGGAGTGTGACTTGAGTGCCACTTGGAGAGAGGCAAAGATTTCTTGCTGAAGCTTGAAAATGGAATATCCTCCTTCCTCCCCTGCCTCTGACAAGACCTTTCATCTGCCCTCCTTACCCTCTGGCATCCTCCTGTTGGGGAAAGAAAAGGGAGAGAGAGGAGATGCTTTACCTCCTCACCTCGTTTAGGTCTGCAGTGCCCAACAGGAGATGGCCAAGGTTACTGCACACACATTCACCCACCATATTGCTCAGATGCTTGAGGCTCACTGGGGTTGAGATAGAGGGGAAGCAGGTCACCAAAGAGCACCTTTATTTGGGGCAGGAGGTGAACAAGGCCCAGAGTTGCCTCCCTGACAGCTTCCCACCTGCACACTCACAGGGCTGGAGGAGGGGGAGGGGAGGGGTGGACTGCTGCCCTTTGTGATTAATCCTGAGCTAAGAGTCATGAAGCAGTCTTCATCAATGAAGCATCAGGGTCTTGGAAACTAGTACCTGCTATTCCCCACTAAGGGATCCAGGGTCAGAGATTGCTCCCCGACTTCTGAACTCCAAACTTCTGGTTTCTATGTTGACAATTTTTTAAAAAATTGAAGTATAGTTTATTTACAATGTTGTGTTAGTTTCTGGTGTACAGCAAAGTGATTCAGTTTTATATATATTCTTTTCCATTATAGTTTATTACAAGGTACTGAATATAGTTCTCTGGGCTATACAGTAGGACCTTGTTTATCTATTTTATATATAGCAGTTTGTATCTGCTAATCCCAAACTCCTAATTTATCCCTCCCCTGACCCCTTTCCCCTTTGGTAATCATAAGTTTGTTTTTTATGTCTGTGAGTCTGTTTCTGTTTTGTAAATAAGTTCATTTGTATCATATTTTGGATTCCATATATAAGCATATATAAGTGATAACATATGATATTTGTCTTTCTCTGACTTACTTCACTTAGTATGACAATCTCTAGGTCCATCCATGTTGCTGAAAATGGCATGATTTCATTCTTTTTTATGGCTGAGTAGTATTCCATTGTGTGTGTGTGTGTGTGTGTGTGTGTGTGTATACACACCACATCTTCTTTATCCATTCATCTGTCCATGGACATTTAGGTTGCTTCCATGTCTTGGCTCTTGTAAATAGTGCTGCTATGAACGTAGAGGTGCATATATCTTTTCAAATTAGAGTTTTCTCCAGATATATGTCCAATAATGGGATTGCTAGATCACATGGTAGCTCTATCTTAAGTTTTTTAAGGAACCTCCATACTGTTTTCCACATATGTTGGCAATTTATGAAGCTACTTGTCTCTTGAACTTTCTGGAAGCTTAGTGGAGAACTCTGGCCCTGTTAGGCCTCTGTAAGCCCTCTCTCCACAGCTGTATAAAGATTAAGACAGTGAGAGAACTGAGGGAAAGACTGGCTGAGCCAGTTCCTGGGGTTGAGTCTTTACTTGATTTTTCTCACTTTGAAAAGTCCCTGCATGTTTGTATGCTAGTTTTACTCATTTTCCCCCCAATGACAGTTTTACAAAGTAATTATATATTTCAAAAATTAGGTCATCTTAGCAGATTGAAATAAAGGAACCCTGGATGGTGGTGGGTATGCAAAGCCCATCTCAACATCCATCTGTTGAGATGCCAAATCTGTGTGCCAAAGCAGCCACTCTGTCAAGCTGCCGTCTTCTTTCTTAAGACCCAAGCTCCTGGAATATCCCAAATCTCAACCTAAATAAGGCACAGAATGAGGACATCACTTGGCTATTACAAGGAGCAAATGTATGTATGAAGGTTAACTATCACTGATTATAAAAAGCATAGCTCATTCTCTTCAGAGGATGTGCTCCTGTGAGAATTAATGGAATTGCCTAAACTGTATGGAAATATTTCTTTGAGCAAAATTGTCTTCTCTAGAGGAACTGGAGGAGGGGTTTCTGGTTGACAATGAAGCACAGGTCCCCAAAGATGGAGATGGTGCCCTGAGGATCCTGGCATCCTTGGTGCATCCTGGCAGGTCCTGGATGGGAACATAGGCTCCCTGGGGGCATGGAAGGAGGATGACATGGCTTCAGTTGTTAATTCTGGGATTTAAAGATTTCCTGGAGAGCCTCCCATCAAGCCTCTTAGATAGCCTCAACCACCAGAGGGCAGACAGCAGAAGCAAGAAAAACTACAATCCTGCAGCCTGTGGACCAAAAACCACAGTTACAGAAAGATAGGCAAGATGAAAAGGCAGAGGGCTATGTACCAGATGAAGGAACAAGAGAAAACCCCAGAAAAACAACTAAATGAAGTGGAGATAGGCAACCTTCCAGAAAAAGAATTCAGAATAATGATAGTGAAGATGATCCAGGACCTCGGAATAAGAATGGAGGCAAAGATTGAGAAGATGCAAGAAATGATTAACAAAGACCTAGAAGAATTAAAGAACAAACAAACAGAGATGACCAATACAATAACTGAAATGAAAACTACACTAGAAGGAATCAATAGCAGAATAACTGAGGCAGAAGAACGGATAAGTGACCTGGAAGGCAGAATGGTGGAATTCACTGCTGCGGAACAGAATAAAGAAAAAAGAATGAAAAGAAATGAAGACAGCCTGAGAGACCTCTGGGACAACATTAAACGCAACAACATTCGCATTATAGGGGTCCCAGAAGGAGAAGAGAGAGAGAAAGGACCAGAGAAAATATCTGAAGAGATTATAGTCGAAAACTTCCCTAACATGGGAAAGGAAATAGCCACCCAAGTCCAGGAAGCGCAGAGAGTCCCATACAGGATCAACCCAAGGAGAAACACACCGAGACACATAGTAATCAAAGTGGCAAAAATTAAAGACAGAGAAAAATTATTGAAAGCAGCAAGGGAAAAACGACAAGTAACATACAAGGGAACTCCCATAAGGTTAACAGCTGATTTCTCAGCAGAAACTCTGCAAGCCAGAAGGGAGTGGCATGATATACTTCAAGTGATGAAAGGGAAGAACCTACAACCAAGATTACTCTACCCGGCAAGGATCTCATTTAGATTTGATGGAGAAATCAAAAGCTTTACAGACAAGCAAAAGCTACGAGAATTCAGCACCACCAAACCAGCTCTACAACAAATGCTAAAGGAACTTCTCTAAGTGGGAAACACAAGAGAAGAAAAGGACCTACAAAAACAAACCCAAAACAATTAAGAAAATGGTCACAGGAACATACCTATCGATAATTACCTTAAACGTGAATGGATTAAATGCCCCAACCAAAAGACATAGACTGGCTGAATGGATACAACAACAAGACCCATATATATGCTGTCTACAAGAGACCCACTTTAGACCTAGGGACACATACAGACTGAAAGTGAGGGGATGGAAAAAGATATTCCATGCAAATGGAAATCAAAAGAAAGCTGGAGTAGCTATACTCGTATCAGATAAAATAGTCTTGAAAATAAAGAATGTTACAAGAGACAAGGAAGGACACTACATAATGATCAAGGGATCAATCCAAGAAGAAGATATAACGATTATAAATATATATGCACCCAACATAGGAGCACCTCAATACATAAGGCAACTGCTAACAGCTATAAAAGAGGAAATCGACAGTAACACAATAATAGTGGGGGACTTTAACACCTCACTTACACCAATGGACAGATCATCGAAAATGAAAATGAATAAGGAAACAGAAGCTTTAAATGACACAATAGACCAGTTAGATTTAAATGATATATGTACGACATTCCATCCAAAAACAGCAGATTACACGTTCTTCTCAAGTGCGCACGGAACATTCTCCAGGATAGATCACATCTTGGGTCACAAATCAAGCCTCAGTAAATTTAAGAAAACGGAAATCATATCAAGCATCTTTTCGGACCACAACGCTATGAGATTAGAAATGAATTACAGGGAAAAAAACGTAAAACAGACAAACACATGGAGGCTAAACAATACGTTACTAAATAACCAAGAGATCACTGAAGAAATCAGAGAGGCAATCAAAAAATACCTAGAGACAAATGACAATGAAAACACGACGACCCAAAACCTATGGGATGCAGCAAGAGCAGTTCTAAGAGGGAAGTTTATCGCTATACAAGCCTATCTCAAGAAACAAGAAAAATCTCAAGTAAACAATCTAACCTTACACCTAAAGAAACTAGAGAAAGAAGAACAAACAAAACCCAAAGTTAGCAGAAGGAAAGAAATCATAAAGATCAGAGCAGAAATAAATGAAATAGAGACAAAGAAAACAATAGCAAAGATCAATAAAACGAAAAGTTGCTTCTTTGAGGAGAGAAACAAAATTGATAAGCCATTAGCCAGACTCATCAAGAAAAAGAGGGAGAGGACTCAAATCAATAAAATCCGAAATGAAAAAGGAGAAGTTACAACAGACACCGCAGAAATACAAAGCATCCTAAGAGACTACTACAAGCAACTTTATGCCAATAAAATGGACAACCTGGAAGAAATGGACACATTTTTAGAAAGGCATAACCTTCCAAGACTGAACCAGGAAGAAACAGAAAATATGAACAGACCAATCACAAGTAATGAAATTGAAAGTGTGATTAAAAATCTTCCAACAAACAAAAGTCCAGGACCAGATGGCTTCACAGGTGAATTCTATCAAACATTTAGAGAAGAGCTAACACCTACCCTTCTCAAACTCTTCCAAAAAATTGCAGACGAAGGAACACTCCCAAACTCATTCTATGAGGCCACCATCACCCTGATACCAAAACCAGACAAAGACACTACAAAAAAAAGAAAATTACAGACCAATATCACTGATGAATACAGATGCAAAAATCCTCAACAAAATACTAGCAAACAGAATCCAACAACACATTAAAAGGATCATACACCACGATCAAGTGGCATTTATCCCAGGGACGCAAGGATTCTTCAATATACGCAAATCAATCAATGTGATACACCATATTAACAAATTGAAGAATAAAAACCATATGATAAAAAAAAAAAAAAAAAAAAAAAAAGATTTCCTGGAATGTCTGTCTGTCTCTCTGATCTAGAAAATTCTGATCTGTCTCTGTCTAGAAAATTCACTATTTGACTTTAAAAAAAGGACATACATTACTCTGATTAAAAAGATAAAAATTAATGTAAAGTTATAACCAAGAAAAGAAGCATGTTTATCACAGGCTTCACTGTAAAAGCTGAAAGTAATCCAGATACAGAATCCAGTTTTAAAAGCAGATTTTATTAGATTTCTATTTCTGTGAGTTTCACAAGACTAGCTACTTTGAAATGCCCTCTTACCACAAAATACCCAAACGATGGATAAATTAGAGCAAGTATGCTTTAAAATCATTGCTAAACTCAATGATAATATGTCCTAAATTTAAAAAAAGACAAAAACAAATAAAACAGAGCTGAAACTAGAGTGGTGAGCAACACAGTTACTTTTTCCAGAGTTGACCTGGTGGTGGGGCTATGGCAGCAATCCATGTTATTCTACCATCTTTCAGGGACAGAAGCTTCTCTTAGTTCCTTTGTGTCTCATCCATTCAACCTGCTGCATATATATGAAAGTGCAATCAATGCATTGATAAGATTTTACTATTATTATCAACAAAGTCTTTTATAAATGTATTTCTCTTTAAGGACATCATTCCAATGTACAGGGACTTCATGTTTCTCACATGCCTAGTGTAGAAGTTCTAGCAGCTGCCTGGCATTATTTTTTTCTTGTGGATAAATAAGGCCATCTGAGTAAATATTGTAATTAGGACTATAATGGCACATTTTGATTGCTTATAATAAATAACTCCAACCAGAATTGTTTCTTAGATGTGACACTGATGATCATTAAGCCAAACTGTTAGATTTACATTAGAATTTCTTGGCTGAAAATCTTTATGAGTGCAAACTACAATGCTATCAAAGGAGAAAATATATGCAAAATTTTCTGCAAATGTTTCATTATCTTATAATAATCTTCAGGATAATAATCTTCAGGAACTCATAACAGAAAATGCAAGAAACTAGAAGCTGGTATAGCTCAGCAGGTGTTTTGTGCAGAAAATATAGGTAAAGTTGAGATAAAGAGAGCAGGATTGGACCATTGTAAGCAAGTCTAGGATCTGTTCAGTCTTCATTTTTAGAAAAGGTTGGTAAAATTTGGTTAAAAATAAAAAGCTGATATTTGTATGGTGTTAGAATCTGAAACGCTCTAGCCCACTTAAAACCTAAAGATTATAGAATTTTACTTTCTAATTATCCAAGTGGTCAGATAAAGATGGCTCATGGTGACATAAAAGGCCTGTGACTCTTTTTTGCAATTACATCAAGTTGCTATTTTATCTTTATGAAATTTTAAAAGATGACAACACCTTCATTTATCTGAAATTTGCCCTTCCACTCTCCATCCTAAAAATTAATCTTTCTGTTTCTTTCACCTTCTTGAGAGTCATTGAGTATGAACAAATTCTTTAGAGACTCAAAGTTTATTTTAGCTTTCTTAAAAAAAAGGAAAAAAAGGGAAGTGGGATGTCTATTAAAAATGGTAAAGGCCAGCTCTGTAAGAGTTCCATGAAATCCCAGTGGTGACCCTGATAAGCACGTACCAGGGCAAGGGTGAGTCTGAGCTGCGGAGAGCGGCCAGCAGCAGCACACGCCCTGGAGTGTCAGCATCTGGCATCCATTCTTCCTGTTGAGCCAAACTACTCATTTCTTTGGACAAAGTAGGCTTTGGAAATATTGAGAAGCAAGCTATTTGTCATCAGTACCCCCTTCTCGTGCCCCCATTTCTGTCATCATCACTTTGCAGACGGAGCACCTTATCCTATGCCATGACTCTCTGAAGCCCCCTTTCCACCAGTCAGCATACCCCACCTGCGTCTGTGCATTCATTCACCCAACTCTATGTGTGTTGACCATGTGACAGTCATTGTCCTCACCTCACTTTTCTGGGGAAAGTAAAAGTGACATTGAACAGGGTCTTGAGGAACAACAACAAAAAATCTATGAGATAGAGATGTGGACCAGGTCGTTCTAGTTGGAGGGTAGAGCGTGAACAAAGTCATGGAGGTTTACAGCTACCTGACTTACTGGGAAAGGCAGGTAGTCAGGTGTGACTAGAGGCAGATTATGCGGCATGTGGAAGCTGGTTTGGGGGGTAGAAGGAGGAAGAGATGGACCTGGAATGATAGGTGGCAGCTAAACTATGAAGGATTGAGAACTAGATAGAGAAGACAAAAGTAAAATCATTCCTCCTCTCCCAGGAAACGATGGATTTTTGGAGGCAACATCTCCATCAAGGCTGTGTCACCAAGACTTTAGCCTGGCGAGAATTTTAGGGTAAGTTGTAGTGGGCATGGCCAGGTTTCCAGGAGAGGTTGGCAAACCACATCCTGTGGGCCAAATCTGACCTGCTGCCTGCTTTTGTACAGCCCGAGAGCCTTTAAGAATGGTGTTACATTTTAAAATAAAAAGCCAGACATGGGAATCTTATAAAAATTCAAATTTAAGTGTCCACAAAAAGTTTTATTGGAACACAGCCATGCTCATTTGTTATGCATTGAGTGCTTTTGTGCTACAAGGGTGGGATTGAATAGTTGGGACAGAAACCATATGAGCCACAAAGCCCGAAACATTTGCTAGTTGGCTCTGTTTAGAAAAATTTCATTGAGTCCTGTTCTAAGCCTTTCAAAAACAAAGGAGTAGAACACTAGTGAGGACACCAGACCAGTATGGAGCCCTAGAAAGATAGCGGAAGTTTTATGGAACTTAGTTTAACTAATTTGTTAATTCCAGTGACTGTGATTTCCCCAGCACTTATTCTCCTGTAGCATAGCTGGAAGTTATAGCACGCCATGTTTTCTTTAGTATGAGATATATATGTTAAATTTTTTGGGGGGGGGTGTTAAATTTTTTTAAAAATTCAAAATGATTTCTGGGAAATCTGGAATCCTATGTTGACAGTTGTGGGTGACACACATTTTCAGAAGCATTCACATGGTTGAAGAGTCATATAAAAAAGGAGTATCTTTCAAAATCAAGCATCTAAATCAATATAAGTAAATTGCTGAAAGCTTTTCTAACTTAAAAAAAAATCCATCTCTCTTATGAGAGCAGTAATACCAATCACATATTTCGCCTTCAGTGTGGGTAATTTTAAAATTCTTTTCATAAGGCTGAGAGACATTACCTTATACAATGTCTTTAAATTTTTTAAAGCAATCCTTACTTCCCAGACCCTCCAAAATTATGAAATTATTGATCCAATTTAAGAGGAAAAATCATAATTGAGAAGGTCTGGTTAAAGAAAGGGGAGTTAAGGACGTAACACAGCCATAGGAGGGAAAAGTTGGTTGGTTCTGAGACCAAGGTAGAGCTGCCTGCTGGCTGTTGTACATGATCTCAGAACATCCGGCCTTCCCAGGTGAGAAATTCTGCCTCTCCTGGGATGGTGAGAATAGATGTTGTATCAACCAGAGTTCAATTGTAGCAAAGGAGAAACATTTCTAGTTCTTTTAAGCAGAATGAACTTTAATAGAGAGCATTAGCTGCTTAGGAAATCAATGGAAAGGCTGTGGAGTGGGGTCTAGATGGGCCTTTGGGAATGACTGTCAGGACATAGCAGAACTTAGCAGCCAGGGGAGCAACTACTTCTTCCATGAAGGTGGGGAATCAGTAGGCTGAAGCTGGATGAGAAATCTGCCGTTGCCTCCTCTGGTGTTGATTCCCAGGAAGCTGGGAGTTGAGAGCTCCCAGCCGAGTGCTGCTGTAGATGTACATCTCCACAACCTTGTCTTCCACTGAAATTCAGCCCAAAGCAGCCGAAAGCCTCACTTTCGTGTTCCAAAACGTGCACAAGTGCTTCTCGTTGGGTTAAGTATGCAATCAGAACCCCAGCTGCAAGAAATTCTGGGAAATGTAAGATTTAGGTTTCTAGCCTCTGTGTAGGGAGACATACTAGAAGCAAGTGAAAGAGAATGTTGAGGCTCATCACCTGTGTTCATTTCCTATTGCTGCTGTAACAAATTACAGCCAAACAACACATATTTATTATCTTACAATTCTGGAGGTCAGAAGTCTGATATGGGTTTTAGAGGGCTAAGATCAGACATCAGTAGAGCTGTGTTCCTTCTGGAGGCTTTAGGGAGAATCCATACATTCCTTGCCTTTCCCAGCTTCTGGCTGCCCACACTTCTTGGCTCATGCCTTATCACCCTATCTGCTTTCCTCATCACCGTCTTGGTCTCTAACCTGCATGTATCCTTCTCCTAAGGACTCTTGTGATTACATTGGGCCCACCAGATAATCCAGGATAATCTATCTCAAGAGTCTTAATCACATCTGCAAAATCCCTTTTTCTATATAAGGTAACTTATTCACAGGCACTAGGATGTCAACATCTTTTGGGGAGACATTATTCAGCCTGCCACATTGTCCTTATCCAAAGTAGTGAGGGAAGAAAATGATGTTTATTGAATATCTGCTATCTGCCAGGAACTTTATATACATCATCTCATAGAACATTCACAACAACCCTTCAAGGTGGGCACTATTATTCCTATTACATATGAGAAAATGATATTCAAAGAATTTCAGGAACTAGCCCACCATTCAGTTATAAAAAGAAATGAGCTATCAAACCATGAAAAGACATGGAGGAATCTTAAGTGCATATTACTAAGTGAAAGGAACCAGTCTGAAAAAGCTATATACTATATGATTCCATCTATATGACATTCTGGGAAAGACAAAATTATGGAGACAGTGAAAAGATCAGTAGTAGCCTGGGGTTAGAGGAAGGAATGGATGAATAGGCAGAGCACAGAGAATTTTTAGGGCAGTGAAACTATTCTGTATGATACTATAATGGTCGATACATGTCATGAAGCACGTGAAAAAACTCATAGAATTGTACAACACTAAGAGTGAACTCTATGTAAATTATAAATTCATTAATGATAATTTATCAGTATTGGTTCATCAACTGTAACAAATATACCAGACTAATGCAAAATGTTAATAATAGGGGACACTCTGGGACTGGGAAGGGAGTATATGAGAACTCTTTGTGTTTTCTGTTCAATTTTTCTGTAAACCTAAATTGCTCTAAGAAATCAAATCTATTAATTAAAAAAATTAACAACGACAAAAAACTAGCCCAGCTGGTATGTGGCAGAGCTAGTAGTTAATCTCAGAAATGTTTGGCTCTAAGAATGCATGTGATTCAAGTGATACTGTGAATTCTGGAGGCTCTGGCGCCCTCAGAATTTCATAACTGGAGAATCTAGAGGCTGATAGTGATGATCTCATCCCAGTAGTCACAGGTTTGCTTCTTTCTTTGTCACTAGAGGTTCTCCTTAAGTACTCATTGTCGATAGTGTTGAATGGGGTTAACAGGTTTACTGCATGGTCTTGGTTTACTGATAGGGGACTGTTAATTCCATCATCTTTAAGTAGTCAGTTACAAGTTCTCATGTACAACATCTACCCAGGAAATCTGCTTCTTCCAGAAGTGAATAAAGTGCTTTCCACATACACTGGTCCTACTTGCGTGATGACATCTTAACAACAAAAAGTCATTGTTTTAAGTTTACAATGACTTTGAGGAAAAACATTCATTGGTAAGAATAAAAATATGGCCAACGTTTAAACTGAGAACTACGCTTTTTACTATTCACCCTTCGCCGCCTTCTTTGAGAGGAGGGAATGATTTTGATTCAGTAAAGCACTTGAAACGCTAATTTTTCTGCCATTTGTATAATGCCCTTTGTATTTATGTCTTCAATGAGATTCTGTTATCAAAATTCTTAACTGCAAATACTCTCCCTTCCTGTATCTTGTACCAACTACACTAGTGATATATATATTTTGTAAAAGGATATAGATTAGAAAATATAGGTGAATAAAAAGACAATAAATAGGAGATTGGTTCAAGATGGCAGAATAGAAGGACATGCTCTCACTCCCTCTTTCGAGAACATCGGAATCACAACTAACTGCTGAACAATCATTGACAGGAAGACACTGGAACTCACCAAAAAAGATACCCCACATGCAAAGACAAAGGAGAAGGCGCAATGAGATGGTAAGAGGGATGCTATCATAACAAAATCAAATCCCATAACTGCTGGGTGGGTGACTCACAAACTGGAGAACACTTATACCACAGAAGTCCACCCACTGGAGTGAAGGTTCTGAGCCCCACATCAGGCTTCCCAACCTGGAGGCCTGGCAACAGGAGGAGGAATTCCTAGAGAATCAGACTTTGAGGGCTAGCAGCATTTGATTGCAGGACTTCAGCAGGACTGGGGGAAACAGAGACTCCACTCTAAGAGGGCACACACAAAGTAGTGTGCGCATCAGGACCCAGGGGAAGGAGCAGTGACCCCATAGGAGACTGAACCAGACCTACCTGCTAGTGTTGGAGGGTCTCCTGCAGAGGCAGGGGGCAGCTGTGGCTCACCAAGGGACAAGGACACTGGCAGCAGAAGTTCTGGGAAATACTCCTTGGTGTGAGCCCTCCCAGAGTCCACCATTAGCCCCATCAAAGAGCCCAGGTAGGCTCCAGTGTTGGTTTGCCTCACGCCAAACAACCAACAGGGAGGGAACCCAGCTCCACCCATCAGCAGACAAGCAGATTAAAGTTTTACTGAGCTCTGCCCACCAGAGCAACAGCCAGCTCTACCCTCCACCAGTCCCTCCCATCAGGGAACTTCCACACGCCTCCTAGATAGCCTCATCCACCAGAGGGCAGACAGCAGAAGCAAGAAGAACTATAATCCTGCAGCCTGTGGAACAAAAACCACATTCACATAAAGATAGACAAGATGAAAACGCAGAGAGCTATGTACCAGATGAAGGAACAAGATAAAACCCCAGAAAAACAACTAAATGAAATGGAGATAGGCAATCTTCCAGAAAAAGAATTTAGAATAATGATAATGAAGGTGATCCAGGACCTCGGAAAAACAATGGAGGCAAAGATCGAGAAGATGCAAGAAATGTTTAGCAAAGATCTAGAAGAATTAGAGAACAAACAAACAGAGATGAACATACAATAACTGAAATGAAAAATACACTAGAAGGAATCAATAGCAGAATAACTGAGGCAGAAGAACGGATAAGTGACCTGGAAGACAGAATGGTAGAATTCACTGCTGCAGAACAAAATAAAGAAAAAAGAATGAAAAGAAATGAAGACAGCCTAAGAGACCTCTGGAACAACATTAAATGCAACAACATTTGCATTATAGGGTCCCAGAAGGAGAAGAGAGAAAGGACCTGAGAAAATATCTGAAGAGATTATACTCGAAAACTTCCCTAACATGGGAAAGGAAAAGCCACCCAAGTCCAGGAAGCACAGAGTCCCAGGCAGGATAAACCCAAGGAGAAACACACCAAGACACAGTAATCAAACTAGAAAAAATTAAAGACAAAGAAAAATTATTGAAAACAGCAAGGGAAAAACGACAAATAACATAAAAGGGAACTCCCATAAGGTAAACAGCTGATTTCTCAGCAGAAACTCTACAAGCCAGAAGGGAGTGGCAGGATATACTTAAAGTGATGAAAGGGAAGAACCTACAACCAAGATTACTCTACCCGGCAAGGATCTCATTTAGATTTGATGGGGAAATCAAAAGCTTTACAGACAAGCAAAAGCTAAGAGAATTCAGCACCACCAAACCAGCTCTACAACAAATGCTAAAGGAACTTCTCTAAGTGGGAAACACAAGAGAAGAAAAGGACCTACAAAAATAAACCCAAAACAATTAAGAAAATGGTCATAGGAACATACATATCGATAATTACCTTAAACGTGAATGGATTAAATGCTCCAACCCAAAGACACAGGCTTGCTGAATGGATACAAAAACAAGACCCATATATATGCTGTCTACAAGAGACCCACTTTAGACCTAGGGACACATACAGACTGAAAGTGAGGGGATGGAAAAAGATATTCCATGCAAATGGAAATCAAAAGAAAGCTGGAGTAGCTATACTCATATCAGATAAAATAGACTTTAAAATAAAGAATGTTACAAGAGACAAGGAAGGACACTACGTAATGATCCAGGGATCAATCCAAGAAGAAGATATAACAATTATAAATATATATGCACCCAACATAGGAGCACCTCAATACATAAGGCAACTGCTAACAGCTCTAAAAGATGAAATCAACAGTAACAGAATAATACTGGGGGAATTTAACACCTCACTTACACCAATGGACAGATCATCCAAACAGAAAATTAATAAGGAAACACAAGCTTTAAATGACACAATAGACAGATAGATTTAATTGATATTTATAGGACATTCCATCCAAAAACAGCAGATTACACTTTCTTCTCAAGTGCGCACGGAGAATCCTAAAGATGCCACCAGAAAAC
Organism: Balaenoptera acutorostrata; assembly: GCF_949987535.1. Taxonomy (NCBI): domain Eukaryota; kingdom Metazoa; phylum Chordata; class Mammalia; order Artiodactyla; family Balaenopteridae; genus Balaenoptera; species Balaenoptera acutorostrata. Next base: position 81,970,165 of record NC_080069.1, on the reverse strand, counting down.
TACTAGAGCTAATCAATGAATTTGGTAAAGTTGCAGGATACAAAATTAATGCACAGAAATCTCTTTCATTCATATACACTAATGATGAAAAACCTGAAAGAGAAATTAAGGAAACACTCCCATTTACCTTTGCAACAAAAAGAGTAAAATACCTAGGAATAAAGCTACCTAGGGAGACAAAAGACCTGTGTGCAGAAAACTATAAGACACTGATGAAAGAAATTAAAGATGATAGTAACAGATGGAGAGATATACCATGTTCTTAGATTGGAAGAATCAATATTGTGAAAATGAGTATACTACCCAAAGCAGTCTACAGATTCAATGCAATCCCTATCAAATTACCAATGGCATTTTTTACAGAACTAGAACAAAAAATCTTAAAATTTGTATGGAGACACAAAAGAGCCTTAATAACCAAAGCAGTCTTGAGGGAAAAAAACGGAGCTGGAGGAATCAGACTCCCTGACTTCAGACTATACTACAAAGCTACAGTAATCAAGACAATATGGTACTGGCACAAAAACAGAAATATAGATCAATGGAACAGGATAGAAAGCCCAGAGATAAACCCACATACCTATGGTCCACTAATCTATGACAAAGGAGGCAAGGATATACAATGGAGAAAAGACAGTCTCTTCAATAAGTCGTGCTGAGAAAACTGGACAGCTACATGTAAAAGAATGAAATTAGAACACTCCCTAACACCATACACAAAAATAAACTCAAAATGGATTAGAGACCTAAATGTAAGACCAGGCACTATAAAACTCTTAGAGGAAAACTTAGGAAGAACACTCTTTGACATAAATCACAGCAAGATCTTTTTTGATCCACCTCCTAGAGTAATGGAAATAAAAACAAAAATAAACGATTGGGACCTAATGAAACTTAAAAGCTTTTGCACAGCAGAGGAAACCATAAACAAGACGAAAAGACAACACTCAGAATGGGAGAAAATATTTGCAAATGGATCCTTGGACGAAGAATTAATCTGCAAAATATATAAACAGCTCATGCAGCTCAATTTTAAAAAACAAACAACCCAATCCAAAAATGGGCAGAATACCTAAATAGACATTTCTCCTTAGAAGACCTACAGATGGCCAAGAAGCACATGAAAAGCTGCTCAACATCACTAATTATTAGAGAAATGCAAATCAAAACTACAATGAGGTATCACTTCACACCAGTTAGAATGGACATCATCAGAAAGTCTATGAACAACAAATGCTGGAGAGGGTGTGGAGGAAAGGGAACCGTCTTACACTGTTGGTGGGAATGTAAATTGATACAGCCACTATGGAGAACAGTATGGAGGTTCCTTAAAGAACCAAAAATAGAATTACCATATGATTTAGCAATCCCACTACTGGGCATATACCCAGAGAAAACCATAAGTGAAAAAGACACATGCACCCCAATGTTCATTGCAGCACTATTTACAATAGCCAGGTCATGGAAGCAACCTAAATGCCCATCGACAGACAAATGGATAAAGAAGATATGGCATATATATACAATGGAATATTACCCAGCCATAAAAAGGAACGAAATTGGGTCTTTTGTAGAGACGTGGGTGGATCTAGAGACTGTTATACCGAGTGAAGTAAGTCAGAAAGAGAAAAACAAATATCGTATATTAATGCATATATGAGGAACCTAGAAAATGGTACAGATGAACTGGTTTGCAGAGCAGAAATTGAGGCACAGATGTAGAGAACAAATGTATGGACACCAAGGGGGGGAGGGGTGGTGGTGGTGTGATGAATTGGGAGATTGGGATTGACATGTATACACTGATGTGTATAAAATGGATGACTAATAAGAAAATAAATAAATAAATATTTAAAAATAAATAAATAAATAAAATACTGTACTTCATGGTTTTAGGAAAATCGCCTAGAGAAAGCAAAGTCTTTATAGACCAATATGTTAAACCCTATATTAAATATTTAATAAAAAAAGACAATAAATAAAATCACAAAGCTACTGTCAACTCAGTTGTACATCGTTCTAGATTTATTCAGTGCAAAAATATGCATATATATCACATATTATTAGGTTTGACTCATAAACTAACTCTAAGCTGTCCAGGGACCCAGGATTCCTTGATTTTGTTGTTTCCTTATTCTGTATGCAGGTTTCCACCTGACAGTCTATAAAGGCTACCTGATCTCCAACCATCATATCTATTCCAGCCTGCAGCAATGGGGAAGGAGTGAAGAAAGCGCACCCACTCCCTTTAAGGGCACTTTACATATCCTATTGGCCAGAGCTTAGTCACATTAACTACAAGGGAGGTAGGAAAATGGTTTCTTTATTCCAAGTGGCCCTTTGCCCAATTAGCCATCAGAGATAGTATTAACTAAGAAGGAAAGAGAAAATGGATACGAGTAGATGACAGTTTTTGCCAACCACTCTTTAAAAAAAAAACAAAAATAGGATCATTATTTTTACTATATTCCTTACGTAATTTTTTCCTTGTCACAATATAATGTTCATGTCTTCCAAAGTCATATGTATGTATATATGCTTATATATCTGTCAATGTTATTTTGATGACATTATTTTACTTTATAGGTGTGTAATCAATGATCTATCTATGAGCAATGAGTTCCTTCAAATTTTTGATATTATAAACAACCTTGTGCAAATATTCCTGCATATACATCTCTTCACATTTCTTTTACTATTTTTGAGAATACATTCCTAAGAGTAGACTTTCTGAGTCAGATGGTAGGCACATTGTAAACACTTTTCATGTACATTTTTAGAAAAGGATAGTGGCTGGAGCAGCTTGTAGCAGCTCGTGAGTGCTGGTTGTCTGCATTTCTTCCCAACTTCCGGTTTGTTGATGTCAGGTTGATATCTTGAAATCAGCCACAGTGGGAGCATTTATATCATGGAAAACAGCAAATACTACAAATTAGAGCTTTTTTTCTTTTCTTCAGGAGAGCCAATTTTTAAACATTTACTAGCATACTGCCAGAAAGTATGTCCACACAAACGTCCAATTCTGAAAGTTTATGAGGACCCATTAATTTCACCTCAAGATCCGTATCAGTGCTTAAAACAGTAATTATTCCAATTGGAATGTGTATATTCTAATATTCATAACTCATGATACCTGTTGTTATCTCTGGCTTTTTTGTTTTCCTTAACATCTTTATTGGAATATAATTGCTTTACAATGGTCTGTTGGTTTCTGCTGTATAACAAAGTGAATCAGCTATACATATACATATATCCCCATATCTCCTCGCTCTTGCCTCTCCCTCCCACCCTCCCTATTCCACCCCTCTAGGTGGTCACAAAGCACTGAGCTGATCTCCCTGTGCCATGTGGCTGCTTCCCACTAGCTATCTATTTTACACTGGTAGTGTATATATGTCCAGCCACTCTCTCACTTTGTCCCAGCTTACCCTTCCCCCTCCCCGTGTCCTCAAGTCCATTCTCTACATCTGCGTCTTTATTCTTGTCCTGCCCCTAGGTTCTTCAGAACCTTTTTTTTTTTTTGATTCCATATATATGTGTAAGCATACAGTATTTGTTTTTCTCTTTCTGACTTACTTCACTCTGTATGACAGTCTCTAGGTCCATCCACCTCACTATAAATAACTCAATTTCGTTTCTTTTTATGGCTGAGTAATGTTCCATGGTATATATGTGCCACATCTTCTTTATCCATTCATCTGTCGATGGACACTTAGGTTGCTTCCATGTCCTGGCTATTGTAAATAGTGCTGCAATGAACATTGTGGTACATGACTCTTTTAAAATTATGGTTTTCTTAGGGTATATGCCCAGTAGTGGGATTGCTGGGTCGTATGGTAGTTCTATTTTTAGTTTTTTAAGGAACCTCCATACTGTTCTCCATAGTGGCTGTATCAATTTACATTCCCACCAACACTGCAAGAGGGTTCCCTTTTCTCTACACCCTTTCCAGCATTTATTGTTTGTAGATTTTTTGATGATGGCCATTCTGACCTGTGTGAGGTGATACCTCATTGCATTTCTCAAATGATTAGTGATGTTGAGCATCTTTTCATGTGTTTGTTGGCAATCTGTATATCTTCTTCGGAGAAATCTCTATTTAGGTCTTCTGCCCAATTTTGGTTTGGGTTGTTTGTTTTTTTGATATTGAGCTGCATGAGCTGCTTGTAAATTTTGGAGATTAATCCTTTCTCAGTTGCTTCATTTTCAAATATTTTCTCCCATTCTGAGGGTTGTCTCTTTGTCTTGTTTATGTTTCCCTTTGCTGTGAAAAAGCTTTTAAGTTTCATTAGGTCCCATTCGTTTATTTTTGTTTTTATTTCCATTTCTCTAGGAGGTGGGTCAAAAAGGATCTTGCTGTGATTTATGTCATAGAGTGTTCTGCCTATGTTTTCCTCTAAGAGTTTGATAGTGTCTGGCCTTACATTTAGGTCTTTAATCCATTTTGAGTTTGTTTTTGTGTATGGTGTTAGGGAGTGTTCTAACTTCATTCTTTTACATGTAGCTGTCCAGTTTTCCCAGCACCACTTATTGAAGAGGCTGTCTTTTCTCCATTGTTTATTCTTGCCTCCTTTATCAAAGGTAAGTTGACCATATGTGAGTGGGTTTATCTCTGGGCTTTCTATCCTGTTCCGTTGATCTATATTTCTGTTTTTGTGTCAGTACCATACTGTCTTGATGACTGTAGCTTTGTAGTATAGTCTGAAGTCAGGGAGCCTGATTCCTCCAGCTCTGTTTTCCTTTCTCAAGATTGCTGTGTCTATTCAGGGTCTTTTGTGTTTCCATACAAATTGTGAAATTTTTTGTTCTAGTTCTGTGAAAAATGCCATTGGTAGTTTGATAGGGATTGCATTGAATCTGTAGATTGCTTTGGGTAGTATAGTCAATTTTCATAATGTTGATTCTTCCAATCCAAGAACATGGTATATCTCTCCATCTGTTTGTGTCATCTTTGATTTCTTTCATCAGTGTCTTATAGTTTTCTGCATAGAGGTCTTTTGTTTCCTTAGGTAGGTTTATTCCTAGGTATTTTTTCTTTTTGTTCAATGGTAAATGAGAGTGTTTCCTTAATTTCTCTTTCACATTTTTCATCATTAGTGTATAGGAATGCAAGAGATTTCTGTGCATTAATTTTGTATCCTGCTATTTTACCAAATTCATTGATTAGCTCTAGTAGTTTTCTGGTGGCATCTTTAGGATTCTCAATGTATAGTATCATGTCATCTGCAATCAGTGACAGCTTTACTTCTTTTCTTATTTGGATTCCTTTTATTTCTTTTTCTTTTCTGATTGCTGTGGCCAAAACTTCCAAAACTATGTTGAATAATAGTGGTGAGAGTGGGCAACCTTGTCTTGTTCCTGATCTTTGTGGAAATGGTTTCAACTTTTCACCATTGAGAACAATGTTCGCTGTGGGTTTGACATATATGGCCTTTATTATGTTGAGGTAAGTTCCCTGTATGCCTACTTTCTGGAGGGTTTTTATCATAAATGGGTGTTGAAGTTTTTCAAAAGCTTTTTCTGCATCTGTTGAGATGATCATATGGTTTTTCTCCCTCAATTTGTTAACATGGTTTATCACATTGATTGATTTGTGTATATTGAAGAATCCTTGCATTCATGGGATAAACCCCACTTGATCATGGTGTATGATCCTTTTAATGTGCTGTTGGATTCTGTTTGCTAGTATTTTGTTGAGGAGTTTTGCATCTATGTTCATCAGTGATATTGGCCTGTAGTTTTCTTTCTTTGTGACATCTTTGTCTGGTTTTGGTATCAGGGTGATGGTGGCCTCATAGAATGAGTTTTGGAGTGTTCCTCCCTCTGCTATATTTTGGAAGAGTTTCAGAATGATAGGTGTTTGCTCCTCTGTAAATGTTTGATAGAATTTGCCTGTGGAGCCATCTGGTCGTGGGCTTTTGTTTGTTGCAAGTTTTTTAATCACAGTCTCAATTTCAGTGCTTGTGATTGGTTTGTTTATATTTTCTATTTCTTCCTGGTTCAGTCTCAGAAGGTTGTGCTTTTCTAAGAATTTGTCCATTTCTTCCGGGTTGTCCTTTTTGTTGGCATATAGTTGCTTGTAGTAATCTCTCATGATCCTTTGTATTTCTGCAGTGTCAGTTGTTACTTCTCCTTTTTCATTTCTAATTTTGTTGATTTGAGTCTTTTCCCTTTTTTCCTTGATGAGTCTGGCTAATGGTTTATCAATTTTGTTTATCTTCTCAAAGAACCAGCTTTTAGTTTTATTGATCTTTGGTATCGTTTCCTTCATTTCTTTTTCATTTATTTCTGATCTGATCTTTATGATTTCTTTCCTTCTGCTAACTTTGGGGTTTGTTTGTTCTTCTTTCTTTAATTGCTTTACATGAAAGGTTAGGTTGTTTATTTGAGATGTTTCATGTTTCTTGAGGTAGGATTGTATTGCTATAACCTTCCCTCTTAGAACTGCTTTTGCTGCATCCCATAGGTTTTGGATCGTCAGGTTTTCATTGTCATGTGTTTCTAGGTATTTTTGGATTTCCTCTTTGATTTCTTCAGTGTTGTCTTGGTTATTTACTAGTGTATTGTTTAGCCTCCATGTGTTTGTATTTTTTACAGTTTTTTTCTTGTAATTGATATCTAGTCTCATAGTGTTGTGGTCGGAAAAGATACTTGATACAATTTCAATTTTCTCAAATTTACCAAGGCTTGATTTGTGACCCAAGGTATGATCTATCCTGGAGAATGTTCCATGAACACTTGAGAAGAAAGTGTATTCTGTTGTTTTTGGATGGAATGTCCTATAAATATCAGTTAAGTCCATCTTGTTTAATGTGTCATTTAAAGCTTGTGTTTCCTTATTTATTTTCATTTTGCACGATCTGTCCATTGGTGAAAGTGAGGTGTTAAAGTCCCCTACTATCATTGTGTTACTGTCGATTTCCCCTTTTATGGCTGTTAGCATTTGCCTTATGTGTTCAGGTGCTCCTATGTTGGATGCATAAATATTTACAATTGTTATGTCTTCTTCTTAGATTGATCCCTTCACCATTATGTAGTGTCCTTCTTTGTCTCTTGCAATAGTCTTTATTTTAACGTCTATTCTGTCTGGTGTGAGAATTGCTACTCTAGCTTTCTTTTGATTTCCATTTGCATGGACTACCTTTTTCCATCCCCTCACTTTCAGTCTGTATGTGTCCCTAGGTCTGAAGTGGGTCTCTTGTAGACAGCATCTATATGGGTCTTGTTTTTGTATCCATTCAGCCAGTCTATGTCTTTTGGTTGGAGCATTTAATCCATTTACATCTAAGGCAATTATCAATATGTGTGTTCCTATTACTGTTTTCTTAATTGTTTTGGGTTTGTTTTTGTAGGTCTTTTCCTTTTCTTGTGTTTCCTGCCCAGAGAAGTTCCTTTAGCATTTATTGTAAAGCTGGTTTTGTGGTGTTGAATTCTGTTGGGTTTTGCTTTTCTGTAAAGGTTTGAATTTCTCCATCGAATCTGAATGAGATCCTTGCTGGGTAGAGTAATCTTGGTTGTAGGTTTTTCCCTTTCATCACTTTAAATATGTCCTGCCACTCCTTTCTGGCTTGCAGAGTTTCTGCTGAAAGATCAGCTGTTAACCTTATGGGTATTCCCTTGTATGTTATTTGTTGCTTTTACCTTGCTGCTTTTAATATTTTTTCTTTGTATTTAATTTTTGATAGTTTGATTAATATGTGTCTTGGCATGTTTCTCCTTGGATTTATCCTGTATGGGACTCTCTGCTCTTCCTGGACTTTACTGAGTGTTTCCTTTCCCATGTTAGGGAAGTTTTCAACTATAATCTCTTCAAATATTTTCTCAGACTCTTTCCTTTTCTCTTCTTCTTCTGGGACCACTATAATTCGAATGTTGGTATGTTTAATGTTGTCCCAGAGGTCTCTGAGACTGTCCTCAATTCCTTTCATTCTTTTTTCTTCATTCTGCTCTGTGGTAGTTATTTTCACTCTTTTATCTTCCAGGTCACTTATCCGTTCTTCTCCCTCAGTTATTATGCTATTGATTCCTTCTAGAGAATTTTAAATTTCATTTATTGTGTTGTTCATCATTGTTTGTTTGCTCTTTAGTTCTCCTAGGTCCTTGTTAAACATTTCTTGTATTTTCTCCATTCTATTTCCAAGATTTCGGATCATCTTTACCATCATTACTCTGAATTCTTTTTCAGGTAGACTGCCTATTTCCTCTTCATTTGTGTGATCTGCTGGGTTTTTACCTTGCTCCTTCATCTGCTGTTTATTTCTCTGTCTTCTCATTTTGCTTAACTTACTGTGTTTGGGGTCTCCTTTCTGCAGGCTGCAGGTTCGTAGTTCCCATTCTTTTTGGTGTCTGCCCCCAGTGGGTACAGTTGGTTCAGTGGGTTTTGTAGGCTTCCTGGTAGAAGGGACTGGTGCCTGTGTTCTGGTGGATGAGGCTGGATCTTGTCTTTCTGGTGGCCAGGGCCGTTTCCAGTGGTGTGTTTTGGTGTGTCTGTGAACTTAGTATGATTTTAGGCAGCGTCTGTGCTAATGGGTGGGGTTGTGTTCCTGTCTTGCTAGTTTTTTGGCATGGGTTGTCCCGCATTGTAGCTTCCTGGTTGTTGAATGGAGCTGGGTCTTAGCGTTGAGATGGAGATCTCTGGGAGAGCTCTCACTGATTGATATTACGTTGGGCCGGGAGGTCGCTGGTGGTCCAATATCCTGAACTCAACTCTCCCACCTCAGAGGCTCAGGCCTGATACCTGGCTGGAGCACCAAGACCCTGTCAGCCACATGGCTCTGAAGAAAAGGTAGAAACAAAAGAAATAATATAAAATAAATTTATTAAAATTAAAAAAAATTATTAAAATAAATTTAAAAAGTAATGAAAAAAAAGAAGAGAGCGGGCTTCCCTGGTGGTGCAGTGGTTGGGAATCTGCCTGCTAATGCAGGGGACACGGGTTCGAGCCCTGGTCTGGGAGGATCCCGCATGCCGCAGAGCGGCTAGGCTCGTGAGCCACAATTACTGAGCCTGCGCGTCTGGAGCCTGTGCCCCGCAACAGGAGAGGCCGCGATAGTGAGAGGCCCGCGCACCGCAATGAGGAGTGGCCCCCGCTTGCCGCAACTGGAGAGGGCCCTCGCGCAGAAACGAAGACCCAATACAGCCATAAAGAAACAAACAAATAAATAAATAAATAGATTGACCTTTCTTTAAAAAAAAAAAAAAAAAAAGAAGAGAGCAACCAAACCAATAAACAAATTGACGAATGATAACAGCACTAAAAACTATACTAAGATAAACATAAGAGTCAGAAACTTGTCAGTAGCATACAGCAAACCCCAAGTCTACAGTTGCTCCCAAAGTCCACTGCCTCAATTTTGGGATGATTCATTGTCTATTCAGGTATTCCACAGATGCAGGGTACATCAAGTTGATTGTGGAGATTTAATCCGCTGCTCCTGAGGCTGCTGGGAGAGATTTCCCTTTCTCTTCTTTGTTTGCACAGCTCCTGGGGTTCAGCTTTGGGTTTGGCCCTGCCTCTGCATGTAGGTCGCCTGAGGGTGTCTGTTCTTCGCTCAGACAGGATGGGGTTAAAGGAGCAGCTGATTCGGGGGCTCTGGCTCACTCAGGCCGGGGGGAGGGAAGGGTACGGATGCGGGGTGAGCCTGCGGCGGCAGAGGCCGGCATGACATTGCACCAGCCTGAGGCGCGCCGTGCGTTCTCCCGGGGAAGTTGTCGCTGGATCACGGGACCCTGGCAGTGGCGGGCTGCACAGGCTCCCGGGAGGGGCGGTGTGGATAGTGACCTGTGCTCGCACACAGGCTTCTTGGTGGCGGCAGCAGCAGCCTTAGCGTCTCATGCCCATCTCCGCGCTGATAGCCGCGGCTCGCGCCCATCTTTGGAGCTTGTTTAGGCGGTGCTCTGAATCCCCTCTCCTCACGCACCCAGAAAAATGGTCTCTTGCCTCTTAGGCAGGTCCAGACTTTTTCCCGGACTCCCTCCCGGCTAGCCATGGTGCACTAGTCCCTTCAGGCTGTGTTCACGCAGCCAACCCCAGTCCTCTCCCTGGGATCTGACCTCCGAAGCCCGAGCCTCAGCTCCCAGCCCCCGCCCGCCCCGGCGGCTGAGCAGACAAGCCTCTCGGGCTGGTGAGTGCTGCTCGGCGCCGATCCTCCGTGCGGGAATCTCTCCGCTTTGCCCTCCACACCCCTGTGGCTGCGCTCTCCTCCGTGGCTCCGAAGCTTCCCCCCTCTGCCACCCGCAGTCTCCGCCCGCGAAGGGGCTTCCTAGTGCGTGGAAACCTTTCCTCCTTCACAGCTCCCTCCCACTGGTGCAGGTCCCGTCCCTATTCTTTTGTCTCTGTTGTTTCTTTTTTCCTTTGCCCTACCCAGGTACGTGGGGAGTTTCTTGCCTTTTGGGAAGTCTGAGGTTTTCTGCCAGCGTTCAGTAGGTGTTCTGTAGGAGTTGTTCCACATGTAGATGTATTTCTGATGTATCTGTGGCGAGGAAGGTGATCTCCACGTCTTACTCCTCTGCCATCTTGAAGGTCCTCTCCTCTTCATTTGTCTTTTTAGTTGTTCATCATTCATCCGTTTAGCAAACATTTATTGAGCACTTACTACGTTCCAGGAGCATGGTAGGCTACCTCCTTCCCAAGTGCATTGTTGGCATCTTCTGTGCCTATCTGTCGCCTGCACTGGGTTCCATGTTCAGTGGAGTTGCATGTGTCAAGTCAGTCACTAAGATTACAGTCAAGTACAGTTAAAATTACCCTAAAAAACTCCTTAAGACATCTATGAAGTACACTCACATGGTTCTCTTTATGTCTGAATAAATGGTTCAGACATAGCAAGCAATCACAGGAGGAAGAATGGAGCACATCCTAGGATGATTAGCTTTCTTCCTCTAACATTATTTCAATTATTTTAGACGGGTCTAGGTTTGGGTCCAAGTTTGATTACAGGTCTGGGTTTGGGTCCAAGTTTGATTACTCCTTTCTGTGTGAAACAGAAAATTCCACAAGAAAGTTATGAAAGCTTCAAAAGGCTGAGTTGCCTCATGTTTATTTTAATGGTGCCTCATAAAGGAAACACCAGTCAGGTATCCCCCAAAGCATAGAAAACAGTGTAAATCTTTGCTGAAATAGCATGAAGATGTACCACAGACAAAGTCTGTACATCCCTTTTCCAATATTTCATGCATCACATATGGCAGTTAACTAAAGTTCCCACTTTTCATCCCTTAAAATTCTGCAAATTCTCCCAAAATTGTCTGCACTCTGGCTCTTCTCTCCCATTCCTCTGGCCTTCCTGATCTCAACTTTCTGTCCTTGTAAATGTCCATCAGTGAGACAGTTTTAGCTTTTTTCAGTTCTCTTGACCACTTTTTCCCCCCAGTCAGATCCACAAAGCACAAAGCAAACCTACACAGAAAATTCTGGGATTAAGTGCGATTTGAACTCAGTAGTCTGATTTTGTTACTTCCTAGCTATGTGATCTTGGACAAGTCACCCTTAACTCTCTGATCCTTTTTTTTTCCCTCTCTCTCTCACTTAATTTGTAAAGTAAAGCCAATAATACCAACCTGGTAAAGATGATTTGAAAATTAAGTAAAATAAAATAATATATTTTCAAATTCCTGTCACAGTGCTGGCCTGTCTTAGGCAATCAAGAATATGCTAGTCCTCTTGCTCGTTTCTCTATGGATAGACCTCTGTGAAAAGACAAATAAAAATCAAAGGCTGCTTGGTCAATGTGGAATCAGATCTCATGAATAAAAGCTCTGAAGGCACCATGCTAATAGTTGACAAATCCATGCTACCACTAGACGGGCATTTTTTGCGATGGCAACTACAGGCCAGGGGTCCACTTCCCACCAAGAATTGGTTTTTGAATGAATTCTCAAAATAAAGGAAGAATGTTCAAGTAGTAGACCACCAAGAAATTTCCAATATCTGCTACACTGGATCATTTTGATTTGGTCTTTTTTTTTTTAATTAATTAATTAATTAATTAATTATGGCTGTGTAGGGTCTTCATTTCTGTACGAGGGCTTTCTCTAGTTGTGGCAAGTGGGGGCCACTCTTCATCGCGGTGCGCGGGCCTCTCACTATCGCGGCCTCTCTTGTTGCGGAGCACAGGCTCCAGACGCACAGGCTCAGTAGTTGTGGCTCATGGGCCCAGTTGCTCCGCGGCATGTGGGATCCTCCCAGACCAGGGCTCGAACCCATGTCCCCTGCACTGGCAGGCAGATTCTCAACCACTGCGCCACCAAGGAAGCCCCTGATTTGGTCTTTTGGGTGTCCTTCTGTACTTTCTATTCTGTGAAATTAGGAGTTATTACTCTGACTGTTAGTAAATTTCACATGGCTGGAATATGCCCCATTAGTACAATGTATTTGAGCATTACTAATGCCATAGTATAGCATTAGAAATATTTAGTCAGTTAATGCATTTGGATTTATTTTACTTCCATGTTGGCTTTACCTTCAAAATATATTATTACTATTATTATTGTTGTTGTTGTTATTTTATCTTCCTTTTCTCCTTCCCCATTGCTACATCTCTTGATCTAAACCGTCACCATCTTTTGTGTAGATGACAGGCTAGATCACTAAGAGGTGTGTAACTCTTTCTCCCTACACAGCAGGATTGCCCTCCACTTAGCAGTTGGAGTGGTCTTTATAAAAACACACATGAGGCCATGTTACTCCTTTGATGGTTATCCACCATGATTTTATCTGGAATAAAACTCTAACATCCTATCATGACCTCCAGGGCCCTAATGAAATGGTCTTGCCCCTCTATCCAAGCACATCTCTTGTTTCTCCCTTGATGCTGGGTGTTGCAGCCAGGCTGGCCTGACATCTGCTAGCACATTTGCCCTCACGTTCCCTCTGCCAAGAGTGCCTTCTTTCCCTCTTGACATGGAGGCTTCTTGTCATTCGGGTCTCAGTAGAAACTCCTTGGCCACTTAATCTTGTGTAGGCCTGGGCCTCCCCCAATCATTGTCATGTCATTCTGCTTTTCCTTCATACTATACACTACCCTCTGATATCTTGAATTGATTGTTTGTTTATGTAATTGTCTATTGTCTGTCTTCCTGCAACTGAAGTCGCCACAAGACCACATGCCTGCATGTATCTCCAATGCCTAGAATAGTGCCCGGAACATAATTGGAGCTCAATAAACATTATCCCTATATACAGGGATTTACCATGGACATGTGTGTGAAAACCAAACAAATCCTTGATTCCTTTCCCTTCCTTCTAGGTGTCGTTTCCTCATTTGGAATTGTCCCTTTCCAGAACTGCCTGGATCTCTGTGTCATTACTAGGCTTCCTTATCACAAAGGGAAAGAATCCAGGTTTCCTGCATTCTCCTCCTCCTCCAGTCAGTTTTCTCTCTCCAGGCTGCTTCTATGTGTGCAAAGTTCAACTATCTGCCTCAATATTAATTATTCAGTGTTGAATGGGCATATTTGCATACACAAATATTTGAGGAATTGCAATGGCAATTAACAGATACATATTTGAGATTATTTAAAAGTATCTTTGTGTCTTCTGTTTTCTTTACTTCAATGGCCCTGTAGTAATTCTGTTTTTAGTGATTCTGTGTTTCTCCATCCATCACATGTTGAGATCTATGCTAACCTGAGTCAGAGTTCTGGAAGATATTGTCTTAGAATACAATTGAAAACCACCGTTTCAATCCCTTTACAGAACCTAATAAAAAATTTCAAAAGTACCTGCATTTCTTCCTATTTCTACCTGGTTAATGAGCCTCTGTTCTTTAAGGCTTCAGCTGGAGAGAAACTGATCAACAATTATTATTATTATTATGTGAGGACCTACTATAGAAAGGGCACTGTGCTGGATGCAGAGGGGGAATACAGAGAGGAGTAAGACCAAAGCCCTGTCCTCTGGAGGCTTACAGTCCCACAGTAGGCAGGAGATATGGAGACTAACACCTTTAAGTTGGCATTTGGAGGATGACATAGCATTTAACATAAAACATTTGCCATCCCCCAAAGCTGCCAATTGCGATTAGTTTTGGTGATTTCCATGACATTTTCCAAAAAACAATGACTACCCTCTTGTGGTTTGCACATAAATAAATTTTTTTCAACTGACAACACTACTGGGGGAAAATGGAACTATATCAATTTATTGTTAAATGAGCAAATGACCAAATTAAGTTCTTATGGCAGTTTCGGAGTGATAATAGAGCAGGCTTGCCCCAGCTGCTGACTCCACATTCTAAAATTGTTTTTAGAAAAATTTCCCCCTTCATTCACAGAAAGTAAAGTGTTGGGGGGAAGGGAATGGGACAAGGAATCCAGAATCCAGAAAAGGTAGTATATGTTCCTAACTGCAATTTATGAGCTAAGTGTAGTGGAATATTCCCATGAATCCTTGAGAGGAGACAGAGCACTTAGATGGCAGCATTTCCCAACGGTGCTTAATTGCCAGTGGTGTAACCTAGGGAGTGGGTGAAGGAGACCTTGACAGAGTGTCTGTTGGGAAACAAGTCCTTTGCTGTGGTGCCCAGGCTGAAGAAAATACAACCAAGAAGTCAAATGCTGCAGCTGGGCACTAAGGCTCCATGTTAATGGGATTGAATTTTATTCTTCCTTTACTTTTGGAACTCCAGTGGTCTTATGATGCAGAGATTTAGAGTAGGGAAATGCAGAGTGAATAACTTTTTTTTTTTTTTTTTGGCTGCATGCGGATTTTCTCTAGTTGCGGCGAGTGGGGGCTACTCTTCGTTGCGGTGCTCAGGCTTCTCATTGTGGTGGCTGCTCTTGTTGCGGAGCACGGGCTCTAGGCGCCCCGGCTTCGGTAGTTGCAGCACGTGGCTTCAGTAGTTGTGGCTCGCGGGCTCTAGAGCACAGGCTCAGTAGTTGTGGTGCACGGGCTCAGTTGCTCCATGGAATGTGGGATCTTCCCGGACCAGGGGTCGAACCCGTGTCCCCTGCATTGGCAGGTGGATTCTTAACCACTGCACCACCAGGTAAGTCCCACTAACTCATTCTTAGTGAGTGGAAGAGCAATTGAAAGAGTAGCAGATGAGTACTTATTTCTTGTCCAGGCTCCATGTTAGTTTTCTCAGGTGTGCAGCAATGGACTGCCAGTGATATGCAGTAGCTCAATACCTGGGCTCTGGATGTTGTCATTTGAGTTGGAATCCTGGTTTGGCCACTTACAACTTGGATGATTTTAAACAAATTACATCTTTGTACAACAGTTTGCACATCTTTAAAATGAGTATAATAATAGTTCCTACATTATACATTTGTTTTTTTAATTTTTATTTTATATTGGAGTATAATTGTGTAACAATGTTGTGTTAGTTTCAGGTGTATAGCAAAGTGATTCAGTTATACATATACATGTATCTATTCTTTTCCAAAATCTTTTCCCATTTAGGTTATTACATAATATTGAGCAGCATTCCCTGTGCTATACAGTAGGTCCTCGTTAGTTATCTATTTTAAATATAGCAGTGTGTATATGTCAATCCTAAACTCGCAATCTATCCCTCCCCCCACCCTTTCCCCCCACCCCGTAACCATGAGTTCATTGTTTAAGTCTGTGAGTCTGTTTCTGTTTTGTAAATAAGTTCATTTGTATCATTTTTTTTAGATTCCTCATATAAGTGATATCATAATGATATTTGTGTTTCGTCTTTCTCTGTCTGACTTACTTCACTTAGTATGATAATCTCCAGGTACATCCATGTTGCTGCAAATGGCATTATTTCATTCTTTTTAATAGCTGAGTAGTATTCCATTGTATGTATGTGCTACATCTTCTTTATCTGTTCCTCTGTCGATGGACATTTAGGTTGCTTCCATGTCTTGGCTATTGTAAACTGTGCTGCAATGAACATTGGGATACATTTGTTAATGAAGAGTAAATGCTATTAGTATAAGATTAAAGTGATACTTCATGCTCGTAAACATTGGCCTTTTTAATGAAAAAGGGTTTGGAATTTTAAAAATCTGTTATTTTTTTTATTCCCTATGTTATACAGTAAGGTTTGGAAATTTTAATTCAGTGTCTGGATTTCTTTGGATGTGTCGATAAACAATGTGGGCCTCAGTTTTGCTATCTCTAAAATGGAGTCAGCTGTAGTCTCTGTTGTTCTGGACCTTGTAGGTTGTTGCAAGGATGAGAGATCGTGTGGGTAGACGCTCAAGACCTGGAAATGATTAATATTCACTCCGCTTGCCAAATACCTTCCCAGTGGAAATGCATGATCCATCATGCCCAAGTTAAAATTATATTGTAACTCTGAAACATAAAGTATTGTTCTGAAGCGAACTGAGATATCTTCCTGCAGGAGGAGAGTGTGTAAAGCTTGAACCACCTGCCCTGAATAGTGTGGTTTGAGAAGAAGCAGTGACATGAAGACCATCACCCCTCATCTTTCAGGAGGCTACAGATCCAAAAGCTCGGCCACTGCCTCATTATCCTGATGACTCATAGAGCCAGAGTACTTTCCCTCTCCTCTGCTGTCCTTTTAAATTAAATTCATTGTTCTACAAGATGTCTGCGGTTCCCAGAAATGACGCAGGCGGTATGTGCCCTATTCAAAGCCCAGACATTTGACTCTCAGGACGTTCTCCCAAGAGATCTGGATGCTGCCACTTGCTACTATGCCTCTGACAATTCCAGTAACCCCTCTTCTTCCTTAACAGAAGCTCAGAGAGGACTAAGCATATATGGACTTCTTTTTTAAAAAAAGTCTTGAGAAGCCTACCTTAAAAATTTGGAAATCCTTGCCAAAATACATAAGAAAAAAAGTCAATTCCTTTGATATTATTTGACCGAATGAGTAGTATTTGACCACTTAGAGAGTGAAAAACAGGTATTTTACAGTAGCTTAAAAGCTAAATGAGAGGCGCTAGTTAACACATATTAATTAACCAGTTAACATACATCAATCCTTCTTCAGTCTCTCTCCTTGAAACAGGCTCGAAAAGCTTTTAAATATTGTCACAATGGGAGGCACAGTTTCTTGAACATCTTTTGTCACATGAAATAATTTCAAAGCAGCCAACATAATACATCTGCGCAGAGAACACACCTGTTGGAAGTATAGTTGGTCGGAAGGGAAGCTATCCTGGAAACGCGCCCAAATGGTGAGTCAGCAGTTGTCAGTTCAGTCACATCCCATTTTTAAAAGGGTGACGTTTGTCAGGTAATTTTTGTTTTTAACCAAACAAAAAGATTGCCTCATTATTCTCCTTTCCATTGTTAACATTTTCCAATATATGTACGGATGTTACTATCTGACTTTTTCTGTCAATCCTGTAGAGTAACTAGGGCAGGTATTATTTTCCCCATTTCACAGATGAGGAGATTGATGATCAGAGGGGTCAGTGAACTTGACCAAAAGCACACAGCCAGCACGCGGAGCTGGCTCTGACAAGGAAGACTTCAGATGCCCTCACTGTGGCACTGACTGCAATCAGAGACCCTTGAGGTGGATGCAGAGCTGCAGTGAGAGCCTGTCAAGGGAAGACCCAGTTCTCTGCGGGGCAGGGAGTGGTGACTCAGCAATATTAAAACACGTAAACTCTGCTGTAAGGACCTCACATTTCATCAGTGAGTAGTGCAGGCAGATGCCTTGTTGCAGAGAAATATCACTATACCTGGAGCATCTGCAGTGCCTTTCTCCGAAACAGACATCTCACTGTACGAAGCTCAGGTTTCCAAAGGAATGTAACCTTTAGAAGGTGTTTCTTGATGTAGGATAGATACAAATTATAATATAATCTATTATATTTATATAATATATAATAAATATACATAGTAAAATATAAAATACATTATATTTATATAATATAATATATTAATTTCACATTTTTAGTGACTGCTGATCCATCCACAATTGATCCCTGTTGTTGGGTTCTCTTCATAGAGACCCTTGTCTCCACTTCAAGCTAGTGCATTAAGTTTCTTCTTTTTTTTTTTTTTTAAATCTTTATAGGAATATAATTGCTTTACAATGGTATGTTAGTTTCTGCTTTGTAACAAAGTGAATCAGCTATACATATACATATATCCCCATATCTCCTCCCTCTTGCATCTCCCTCCCACCCTCCCTATCTTGCCCCTCTAGGTGGTCACAAAGCACTGAGCTGATCTCCCTGTGCTATGCGGCTGCTTCCCACTAGCTATCTATTTTACATTTAGTAGTATATTTTGATAGACCCTTTGCAAAGACCAGTGGAAGCTACAGGCCAGGAATTGGGCACTTTGTGTGTATTATCGCATTTAACTTTCACAGCAATCCTATTTTATATCTATTTTGTAGATGAAGACACTGAAGCTTAGAAAGGATAACTTGCCCAAAGTTACGTATGCTGTAAATGGCCAGGTGTTCTGGTTATCTATTGCTGCATAACACATTACCCAGAAATTTGATGACTTATAATAACAATTGTTTTATTATATCCCATAATTTTGTGGGTCAGGAACTTGGACAGGGCTTAACAGAGAGAGCTTAACTCTGTTCCATGTGGTGTTGGCTGGTCGGCTTGACTGGGGCTAGAGAAGCTGTTTCCAAGA
Organism: Balaenoptera acutorostrata; assembly: GCF_949987535.1. Taxonomy (NCBI): domain Eukaryota; kingdom Metazoa; phylum Chordata; class Mammalia; order Artiodactyla; family Balaenopteridae; genus Balaenoptera; species Balaenoptera acutorostrata. The sequence continues at coordinate 81,951,612 of NC_080069.1, read as the reverse complement.
TGGCCGACCACATGACTGGCAACTGGGCTGTTAGCCAGGGTCATTAGTTCTTCTCCATGTGGGCTTCTCCACATGGCTGCTGTGTGGCTAGGTTCCGAGAGTGTATATTCCATAAGACAGGAAATGGAAGCTGTCAATCTCTTAAAGCCTGGTCCTAGAAACTGTCCTGGTGACACTTGCGCTGTATTTTATTGCTCAGAAAGTCATGGAGCTCTCCAAGATTCAAGGAGAGGGAACATAGACCCAACTTCTTACTGGGAGGAGTGTCAAAGAGTTTGCAGCCATGTTTAATCTACCACAGCAAGGACGAGAATCCAGACTGTAGTCACTAACCCACATTCTATCTCAACGAGCACAATACCATATGTGTTTCTCAATCACTGCATTTATCTCTTTGTATTATAGTGACTAGACCATGAGCTCCTTGAGGGCAGGGATCTTGCCTGTATATCTTGGGTTGGGCATAATGTCTACCTGAGCATAGGTCATGATCCATAAATGCTGAAGGAATGAAAGATGGAGAGCTGAGTTTCAGTCCTGGCTCTGCTTCTTAGCAGCTCTGTTAGCCCAAGAGGATATTGAACTACTCTGGGCCTTGGCTACCTGCTCAGTAAAATAAGGGGATGGGATTAGATGATCCTTAAAGTCTTCCTTTTCCCAGCACTACCACTGTATTAGTCTGCTTGTGCTGCTATAACAAAATACCATAAACTGGGCAGCTTAAACAACAGATGGTTATCTTTTACAGTTCTGGAGGCTGGGAACCCCAATATCAAGATGCTGTTCCATCTGGTTCCTGGTGAGAGCCCTCTTCTAGGCTTGTGGGTGGTCACTTCTTGCTGTATCCTCACATAGTGGAGAGAGAGAGAGAGAGAGCGAGCACTCTGGTCTCTTTCTCTTCTTATAAGGACACTAATCCCATCAAGGAGGCACTATTCTCATGATCTCATCTGAACCTAATTGCCTCCCAAAGGCCCCACCTCTTAATACCATCACATTGGGGGTTAAAGCTTCAATATGTGAAAAGCATGCAGTCCATAACAACCATTCTACTAATCTACTCAAATAATTAATTTCAAAATGAATAGTACTCAGATACAGGTCTCAAATGAGAGGAGTCTAGAAGTCAAGAAACCTGAGAGTAAAAAGAAAAGAGTAGAGGAAATGGGATTGTTCTACAGACAAGTGCAAAGGCCTCTAGAGAGAGGGGGAGTGGGCTTTAGGCTCAGATCTGATACTTGAGTTACAATGATGGCACTTGGAATAGAAAGGAAGGAAGTTGGAGGAGGCCTTTTCAAAGGTTGAAGACACTGGACTTGGGAACTATTTGGCCACAAGGGGTAGGAGAAAGTTATAAGTCAAAGTGGACTCCAGATTTTGTACCTGGGTGACTGGGGGAATGCAAATTTATCTAACCGGCAGTAGTTCCCAACTTTGACTATACAGAGAATTACCTGATGAGCTTTTTAAAAATATTAATGCCTGGGTCCCTCTCAAAACCACTCAGATGAGAATTTCTGGAGATGGGCTGGAGCATGAATATTTTTTCAAAGCCCCTCAGATGGTTCCATTGTGCAGCCAGGGTTGATGACTTCTAATTTAGAGTTAAAGGCACTATATTTCTGGATGCTGTGGAATGATAAGAAACTGAGGATCAAAGGCTGATAACCACCAAATAATTGGGGGAATGGGTTGTATGGTATGTAGAATAATGGCTTCCCAAAGATGTCTACATCCTAATCCTCAGAACCTGTGAATATGTTAATGGCAAAGGGGAATTAAGGGTGCTAATCAACTGACCTTAACATGGGGAGGTTATCCTGGATTATCCAGGTAGGTCCCATATAATCATAAGAGTTCTTAAAAAGTGGAAGAGAATGGTAGAAGAGAGTCAGAGGCGGATGTGGCTATGAAAGGATCACCAGAGAGATGCAACATTGTTGGCTTTGAAGACAGAGGAAGGCAACCATGAATCAATGAATGTGAGCTGCTGCTAGAAGCTGGAGAAGGAAACAAAATAGAGGATATTCCCCTAGAGACTCCAGAAAGGAATGCAGTGCTACTGACACCTTGAATTCTTGACTTTGGCCTGATGAGACCTGTGTCGAACTTCTGACCTACAGAACTGTAAGACAATAAATTCGTGTTGCTTTGAGTTTGTGGTAATTTGTTACAGCAGCCTCGAGAAATGAATACAAGTGGTCAGTTCAGGAAGGCTTCCTGAAAGAGGTAAATCTTGATAAACTTTTGCAGAAACGTTGTTGGTGGAGCAAAACTCAGGGAGATAGATGCTGGAGTTTGAGTCCATCAGAAGAAAAATTTAAGAAAACTCAAGGCTGTATAATACCTACCCCAAATGTTTAAAATAAAATTTCAGAGGAATTTAGTGATTGTCACTAAATTCCCCAATGGAGTCAGAGGCAAAGAATTCTTGGGAATTTTTCTTGGTAATGTTACTTGAATCGTAATCAACTTCGCAGATTTAAAGGCTGACAAAACATTTGTTTTACCTGGATGGTTTTAAATTACTTAGGTCATCAAAGAAAGCAGATAGAATCTGCAGCTTCCATACAGCCTGAATGTAAATCAGAGCTTAACATTCCATTCATTCCCTCTTAATCAGATCTGTAGACTGCACTGATTTCTTTTTATTGGGTCCTCCTGAATAAAAAACAGTTGGATAATCACACACACACAGAATGAGAGAGAGGGAGAGTAAGAGTGAGAGAGAGAGAGAGAGAGAGAGAGAGAGGAACCTTTCATATGTACATTTATTAAGATATATTTATTGCAATTTATGTATGACATGAGCCTTGTTAGGGATACATCAGTGAATGAGATAGGCAAGGTCCTTGTTCTCGTGGAGCACACAGCCTGGTGGAAAACACAGACAAATAAGCAATTTATAGTAGAGTAGACAATAATAGGTTGCTATGAGAGAACATGGAAGGGGCAACCGACTCAGTCTGGGAGTGGAAAGGGAGGAGTAGGTCAGGGGAGGCTTCCTGGAGGAAGATAACTTCTAAGCAGCATCAGCAAACCCTGGAAAACAGTTAAGAGTGGAAATTCTCAGGCCCATTAAACAGACCTATTAAGCCTGAAATTCTCTGAGTGAGGCACAAAAAATCTGTGTTTCAGTACATCTCTGGGTGGTTCATATACACGCTAAAATTTGAGAACCAGAGGATCATACCTGAGCTGCACGTTGGAATCACTTGGAACACTTTTACACCAGACTGATGCTGTGGTCCCACTCTTAGAACTACTGATTCAGTTGGTCTGGAATAGAGCCTGGGAAGCAGTATTTTTTAAAGCCCTACATGATTATAATGTGATTTTAAAGTGCGGTTGGGGTTGAGATCACTTTTCTAAGCCGATCGCTGAAGCATGAGTTAGCCAGGCAGTGTGGCTGGTGAGAGGGCAGGAAGGGTATTACAGGCAGCTGTGCCAAGGCCCGGATGTATCTGGGGCCCTGGTAAGCCTAGAGAGGACACACAACAAAATTCTGTGGCTTAAAATAAGGTTCATAGCTGTAAGTTTAAGTATTTATTGCAGTACTTCTTAAACATTAATGTACACAGAAATGATCTGAGGATCCTGTGAAAACACAGACCCTTATGCTGTAGGAAGGTTCTATAGCCCTCGCCGTTCCTGAGCATACATGTCAGAGTGGTTGGGGACTGCAGAAGGGTGTGTGTATCCATAGCTCTAGGGCCAACATAAGGGGACCCAGCTGGGGTGAACTGCAGAGGTCTGTTACTGGGCAGGTGTGTTTTGAGGGCAAGGAGGAAAGATGCAGCCTACCACAACCTCCTAGCCTGCTCTTATTCTCCATCAAGGTCGTACTGCTTTTAGCTCAGCAGTAACCCCCTCCACCTCTCAAACTAGCTGAGCGCATCCCCTGGCCAGGCTAGCAGAGCCAGCTCATTAAGTGACCGCTGGAGCTCTTTGTAACCTGCCAGCCAGCCAGCCAGGGAGGCGCTGGCCGAGGAGGGAGGCTCTCGCGGGGGGCCTCTCTCCCCCTCTTTCCACTTCCCCTGGCTGACAGCGGCGGTGCCTGCGGCAGAGCCTCCCTCTGCAGTAGCCCCTTGCACTTGGCTCGCACTTCTGGGCGCTGTCCATGGTTGCAGCATCTTTCGGCGCGCCACGTCAGGAGGCCGCAGCGGGGCCCTGCGATTGGCGGAGGAGCCGCTCGCCATCCGCCAACACCCCCGCCTCCGAGACCCGGCCCAGAGCTCCGGCCCCGCAGGCGCGTGCCAGCCAGCGTGCGGGGCGCGCCCTGGGGCTCCCGGGCGTCACACCCACTTTCCTTATTAGGGCAGAGTCAGGCGCCCCGAGCCGGCAGCCGGGCGCGGGGTGGGGCGGGAGCCCTGCGAGGCGACGGACGAGGGCGCAGCCACAACCTCAGCCGCCTCCGAGCGGTAGGAGGGAGCAGCCGGTCTCTGCGTCCGGACCGGCCCCTTTCCGGGGACCCGGCACGTCTAGCCCCGGAGGAGATAGTCCTCCGCGCTCTCCGGGTACCTCTGGTCCAAACCACTCGGAACGACATGGAAGAATTTTTGCAACGCGCCAAGTCTAAACTGGTAAGTTGAGGGAGCAAGGCTGTGTGTGTTGGTGCGCGCGCGCGTGCGCGCGCGCGCTGCTGAAAAAGAAAGGGCATTGCAGCAGAGGAGGAAGAAACAACTTTGCCACTTAGTTGTCAGGGTGTGCGGACTGTCCCCTGGAAAGAATCTCGGGAACTCTGGGGTTTACAGCGGGCAGTCTGTCTCCATAATCCTCCCTCATAGCCAAAGCGCCAGGGTGGGGGTGGTCGTGACCCGGCTGAAGTTGCGTGCTGTGTGTCCAGCTTTGGTCCCTTTGGCTTGAGGTTGGAGAGAGGCAGATCCAGCCAAATCTACAATTTGCTCCTGGAGGCTAGAGGATAAATGGGTGTGGTCCTTGAGAAAAAGAGCCCAGACTTCTGCAGATGCGGTACGTGTTAAGTGTAAAAGGAGAAGAAACCGTACTTTAGCTGGAGGGCGTGGCAAAACGTAAGTGAGGAGGTAATAACGCCGACTAGGAGTAACGTGTGAGAATGCGCAGTTTACCCGAGCATCCCTCACGCGTAGCTTGCTCCAGTGCGGGAGTTAGGGATATTCCAGTGCGAATCGAGTCTCTCTGGTCCCTGTTCAGATCTGCAACTTGAGGCAGAGGCAGAACGGGAGAACCCCAACTGTCGCTGGTGGTGTGAGGCTTGCCAGACCATTGTTCTCTTGGGAAGAGACCAGCATGTTGGCTGGCTCTGTACTGTTCAAAGAGTGAAGGGTAATTTCACTCTGTATATCAACAGTTGCTATACATTCTGGAACAACAGATTCTAGCAGTTTCCTAACTCCGAACTGTTTTGGTTCTCCAGCATTGCAGTAATGAACGTAATGGAAATGTTTCTCTTTCCGCCCTTAAAACAAAGATTTTGCCCATTTGGAAGCAATATCTTTAATGAACAGGGAAAGCACCTTGTACAGGCCTGGCATAGGAGGAGATGCATAATTTATGTTGTCTTTAACCTTTAAACCTTCATAAAAGCCAAAATATAAAGTCTGCATTAAGATGACGTCTTAATCACAAGGCAGAATATTTGCAGGGTTATTACTGTCATTCATTTACCCTCGCACTGCAAAGGGAGTGAAGACAGATGTGTGATTCTTAAAAAGATGTAACTGTAAGTATCTTTAAAAAGACCATTAAAGTTGATTAATGCTAATATAAGTACTTTGTTTTCTACCTTAAGCCTCCCAGAGAGTTGATAGTCTGTGGGGATTTCAGAATTGAGGTTTGTGATCGTTTCTGTGTTTATTGCGGACCCTCTTACAGGTTTACTTGAGCACAGGAAGGAGAAAACTGATTGCAGAAATCACTTGCATTTCTGATAGTATAAGTATGCTCTTTGTTCTTTACCTAACACTGAGCGAGAAATAATCAGAAAAGGTCAATTTTGGCAATTCATTTTTTTGTGGATGAAAATAAATAGCAATCTACGATCACGCAGTTGTAGACTGCACCTGTGCTCCACTCCCATAACATTTATTTTAATAATAAACATTTAGATTGTGGGGTTTGATGTGAGCAAGAGGTTTGTCTCATTTCTGAAGAGCAACTGCTGGGATGGAGAAATTCCCTATTTCAGAGTAATCAGTTGAAAGTAATGTGTAAGTTTATTTACCGAGTTCCTTCATTAGACGAGCAATTGCTCTACATTATTAAAAGAGTGACAGGAAAAAGAAGTGGTTGAAATACTATTCCCAGCTTCCTGCTTTAGCCAGAAGAACAATTACTGCTAATTTTAATTTTTTTCTTAGAATAGGTTTCTTGTTAGAGATCACAGTTATCCTTTCATATTCAGCCATAGTAAAGGTGTTTTGGTCACTTTTAGTGTCACATTTCCCCTGACAAATTATATTTTCTAGGTAAATAAACATTTTACTTAATATGCAACATTCAACTATAGTAGTAGGAAAACCTTTTACTTTAGAGGATATATACCCTTTGTTTAGGAGAAAAATATTAAGTCAATAATTATGGCATTCATTTGTGAGACGTTTATCCATAATAAAATGGTAGGATTTTTTAAGATTAGGTTAATCCTTTGGAAAACATTTTAGGGAGAAGAAAATTATCATGCTGGTTTTCACTTATGCTTTATTAGACCAGAATAAGATAGAATTTAGGTGTTATGTTTAAGCTGTTTTCCATCAGAAGTTGACATAGATTTATCTATATGGTACCTAAAAAAAGTCTAATGGGCAGGTTTTTGTCTACCTACTTGAATTCCTGCTTTGATATTCTGTAGATATGATACATGTCTTTTAATGGTTTGAAATAGCCAATGTCCCTTCCAGAGTCTTAATGGTACCAAACCAAACTTGGGTCCTCTTGCCTGCATGCAGTAAAGCCAATCTACTGACACTGGGTTGCAGTGGAGGAAAATGCAGCATTTATTGCAGGTGCCAAGCAAGAAGTCCAAGTAGTTAGTGCTCAGAAGGCCTGAACTCCCCAGTGGCTTTTAGGGAAAGGTTTTAAAAGACGGCGTGAGGGAGGGGGGTTGTGGGGTATGTGATCAACTCATGAACATTCTTCCGATTGGTTGGTGGTGAGGTAATTGGGAGTCAGCATCATCAACCTTCTGGTTCCAACTGGTCTGGGGTCTGTGTGCTTGTGGGCAGCATACAGTTAACTTCTTCCACCTGCGGGCAGTTTCATTATCTGTAAAGAGCTCAAAGGATATGGCTCAGAATATTATCTATAGCCCTTGAAGAGGAACTAAAAGTCCTTGACTTTGTTTAATGACTAAACTATGATTATTTTGTCTTGCTTGACTGTTTTCCTTTTTTTCTGCATTTTCTCACTTCTCTGATTAAATTTACTCTTTGGAGCTCAGGGAAGGCCTAGGAGGCTAAAGTTGTTTTACAGACAGGAGACAGGTGGAGGACAAGGTGGGGGAGGGGTTTGTTCCAGGAAGGCCTCCTAGGGTCCAGCTCCGTTACATTAACATAACCTTGTCATCACTGGAGTTAGCTAATTTCAATAGACCAAAGGAATTTTAAATTGTAAAATGAAACTGCTATTAGCCAATAATAGCATCTCCAATAATCACAACTTTGGAGAAATTGTTTGTATGCCCTTTCTTCCGACTAGGAGCATTTATTATTCATCTGTCATTGTGAGGAGAGAAACTCTGCTATTCTAGGCCAGGCCCTTGGGTTGAGCAGACATCTTTGAAGGAGAAGGGATGTTTTTCATTTTTTTTTTTTTTTTTTTTTTTTTTTTTTTTTTTTTTTTTTTTTTTTTTTTTTTTTTAGTTATTTCTGAGATATACATTTTAAAGTAATAACTAGGATTATTACTTATAACATTATACCAGAACATATAAGATTTTTAGACGTTTCCTGTAATGTCTGAAACATTTATATTAACATATTTTCATACATATTTCCATACAAATACAAATATAAGATTTTTAGAAATTTCATGTAATGTCTGAAACATTTATATTAACATATTTCCATACATATTTCCATACAAATACAAATATAAGATTTTTAGAAATTTCATGTAATGTCTGAAACATTTATATTAACATATTTCCATACGTGTTTCCATACAAATACAAATATAAGATTTTTAGAAATTTCATGTAATGTCTGAAACAATTATATTAACATATTTCCATACATATTTCCATACAAATACAAATATAAGATTTTTAGAAATTTCATGTACTGTCTGAAACATTTATATTAACATATTTCCATACATATTTCCATACAAATACAAATATAAGATTTTTAGAAATTTCATGTAATGTCTGAAACATTTATATTAACATATTTCCATACAAATAACCCAATGAAAGTTTAGTATTAGTTGTTTTGTTTGTTTTTTTATACTGCAGGTTCTTATTAGGCATCAGTTTTATACACATCAGTGTATACATGTCAATCCCAATCGCCCAATTCAGCACATCACCATCCCCACCTCATCACAGTTTTCCCCCCTTGGTGTCCATATGTCCATTCTCTACATCTGTGTCTCAACTTCTGCCCTGCAAACTGGCTCATCTGTACCATTTTTCTACGTTCCACATACATGCATTAACATACGATATTTGTTTTTCTCTTTCTGACTTACTTCACTCTGTATGACAGTCTCTAGATCCATCCACTTCTCAACAAATGACTCAATTTCGTTCCTTTTTATGGCTGAATAATATTCCATCGTATATATGTACCACAACTTCTTTATCCATTCGTCTGTTGATGGGCATTTAGGTTGCTTCCATGACCTGGCTATTGTAAATAGTGCTGCAATGAACATTCGGGTGCACGTGTCTTTTTGAATTACGGTTTTCTCTGGGTATATGCCCAGTAGTGGGATTGCTGGGTCATATGGTAATTCTATTTTTAGTTTTTTAAGGAACCTCCATATTGTTCTCCATAGTGGCTGTATCAATTTACATTCCCACCAACAGTGCAAGAGGGTTCCCTTTTCTCCACACCCTCTCCAGCATTTGTTGTTTGTAGATTTTCTGATGATGCCCATTCTAACAGGAGTGAGGTGATACCTCATTGTAGTTTTGATTTGCATTTCTCTAATAATTAGTGATGTTGAGCATCTTTTCATGTGCTTCGTGGCCGTCTGTATGTCTTCTTTGGAGAAATGTCTATTTAGGTCTTCTGCCCATTTTTGGATTGGGGTGTTTGTTTCTTTGATATTGAGCTGAATGAGCTGTTTATATATTTTGGAGATTAATCCTTTGTCCGTTGATTCATTTGCAAATATTTTCTCCCATTCTGAGGGTTGTCTTTTCGTCTTGTTTATGGTTTCCTTTGCTGTGCAAAAGCTTTGAAGTTTCATTAGGTCCCACTTGTTTATTTTTGTTTTTATTTCCATTACTCTAGGAGGTGGATCGAAAAAGATCTTGCTGTGATTTATGTCAAAGAGTGTTCTTCCTATGTTTTCCTCTAAGAGTTTTATAGTGTCCAGTCTTATATTTAGGTCTCTAATCCATTTTGAGTTTATTTTTGTGTATGGTGTTAGGGAGTATTCTAATTTCATTCTTTTACATGTGGCTGTCCAGTTTTCCCAGCACCACTTATTGAAGAGACTGTCTTTTCTCCATTGTATATCTTTGCCTCCTTTGTCATAGATTAGTTGACCATAGGTGCGTGGGTTAATCTCTGGGCTTTCTATCTTGTTCCATTGATCTATGTTTCTGTTTTTGTGCCAGTACCATATTGTCTTGATTACTGTAGCTTTGTAGTATAGTCTGAAGTCAGGGAGTCTGATTCCTCCAGCTCCATTTTTTTGCCTCAAGACTGCTTTGGCTATTCGGGGTCTTTTGTGTCTCCATACAAATTTTAAGATGATTTGTTCTAGCTCCGTAAAAAATGCCATTGGTAATTTGATAGGGATTGCATTGAATCTGTAGATTGCTTTGGGTAGTATACTCATTTTCACAATGTTGATTCTTCCAATCCAAGAACATGGTATATCTCTCCATCTGTTGGTATCATCTTTAATTTCTTTCATCAATGTCTTATAGTTTTCTGCATACAGGTCTTTTGTCTCCCTAGGTAAGTTTATTCCTAGGTATTTTATTCTTTTTGTTGCAATGGTAAATGGGAGTGTTTCCATAATTTCTCTTTCAGATTTTTCATCATTAGTGTATAGGAATGCAAGAGATTTCTGTGCATTAATTTTGTAACCTGCAACTTTACCATATTCATTAATTAGCTCTAGCAGTTTTCTGGTGGCAGTTTTAGGATTCTCTATGTATAGTATCATGTCATCCGCAAACAGTGACAGTTTTACTTCTTCTTTTCCAATTTGTATTCCTTTTATTTCTTTTTCTTCTCTGATTGCCGTGGCTAGGACTTCCAGAACTATGTTGAATAATAGTGGTGAGAGTGGACATCCTTGTCTCGTTCCTGATCTTAGAGGAAATGCTTTCAGTTTTTCACCATTGAGAATGATGTTTGCTGTGGGTTTGTCATATATGGCCTTTATTATGTTGAGGTAGGTTCCCTCTATGCCCACTTTCTGGAGAGTTTTTATCAGAAATGGGTGTTGAATTTTGTCAAAAGCTTTTTCTGCATCTATTGAGATGATCATATGGTTTTTATTCTTCAATTTGTTAATATGGTGTATCACATTGATTGATTTGCGTATATTGAAGAATCCTTGCATCCCTGGGATAAATCCCACTTGATCGTGGTGTATGATCCTTTTAATGTGTTGTTGGATTCTGTTTGCTAGTATTTTGTTGAGGATTTTTGCATCTATATTCATCAGTGATATTGGTCTGTAATTTTCTTTTTTTGTAGTGTCTTTGTCTGGTTTTGGTATCAGGGTGATGGTGGCCTCATAGAATGAGTTTGGGAGAGTTCCTTCCTCTGCAATTTTTTGGAAGAGTTTGAGAAGGATGGGTGTTAGGTCTTCTCTAAATGTTTGATAGAATTCACCTGTGAAGCCATCTGGTCCTGGACTTTTGTTTGTTGGAAGATTTTTAATCACAGTTTCAATTTCATTAGTTGTGATTGGTCTGTTGATATTTTCTGTTTCTTCCTGGTTCAGTCTTGGAAGGTTATACCTTTCTAAGAATTTGTCCATTTCTTCCAGGTTGTCCATTTTATTGGCATAAAGTTGCTTGTAGTAGTCTCTTAGGATGTTTTGTATTTCTGCGGTGTCTGTTGTAACTTCTCCTTTTTCATTTCTGATTTTATTGATTTGAGTCCTCTCCCTCTTTTTCTTGATGAGTCTGGCTAATGGCTTATCAATTTTGTTTATCTTCTCAAAGAACCAACTTTTAGTTTTATTGATCTTTGCTATTGTTTTCTTTGTTTCTATTTCATTTATTTCTGCTCTGATCTTTATGATTTCTTTCCTTCTGCTAACTTTGGGTTTTGTTTGTTCTTCTTTCTCTAGTTTCTTTAGGTGTAAAGTTAGATTGTTTACTTGAGATTTTTCTTGTTTCTTTAGGTAGGCTTGTATAGCTATAAACTTCCCTCTTAGAACCGCTTTTGCTGCATCCCATAGGTTTTGGGTCGTCGTGTTTTCATTGTCATTTGTCTCTAGGTAGTTTTTTATTTCCTGTTTGATTTCTTCAGTGATCTCTTGGTTATTTAGTAACGTATTGTTTAGCCTCCATGTGTTTGTCTTTTTTACGTTTTTTTCCCTGTAATTCATTTCTAATCTCATAGCGTTGTGGTCAGAAAAGATGCTTGATATGATTTCAATTTTCTTAAATTTACTGAGGCTTGATTTGTGACCCAAGATGTGATCTATCCTGGAGAATGTTCCGTGTGCACTTGAGAAGAACGTGTAATCTGCCGTTTTTGGATGGAATGTCCTATATATATCAATTAAATCTATCTGGTCTATTGTGTCATTTAAAGCTTCTGTTTCCTTATTTATTTTCATTTTGGATGATCTGTCCATTGGTGTAAGTGAGGTGTTAAAGTCCCCCACTATTATTGTGTTACTGTTGATTTCCTCTTTTATAGCTGTTAGCAGTTGCCTTATGTATTGAGGTGCTCCTATGTTGGGTGCATATATATTTATAATTGTTATATCTTCTTCTTGGATTGATCCCTGGATCATTATGTAGTGTCCTTCCTTGTCTCTTGTAACATTCTTTATTTTAAAGTCTATTTTATCTGATATGAGTATAGCTACTCCAGCTTTCTTTTGATTTCCATTTGCATGGAATATCTTTTTCCATCCCCTCACTTTCAGTCTGTATGTGTCCCTAGGTCTGAAGTGGGTCTCTTGTAGACAGCATATATATGGGTCTTGTTTTTGTATCCATTCAGCCAGTCTATGTCTTTTGGTTGGGGCATTTAATCCATTCACGTTTAAGGTAATTATCGATATGTATGTTCCTATGACCATTTTCTTAATTGTTTTGGGTTTGTTTTTGTAGGTCCTTTTCTTCTCTTGTGTTTCCCACTTAGAGAAGTTCCTTTAGCATTTGTTGTAGAGCTGGTTTGGTGGTGCTGAATTCTCTTAGCTTTTGCTTGTCTGTAAAGCTTTTGATTTCTCCATCAAATCTAAATGAGATCCTTGCTGGGTAGAGTAATCTTGGTTGTAGGTTCTTCCCTTTCATCACTTTAAGTATTTCATGCCACTCCCTTCTGGCTTGCAGAGTTTCTGCTGAGAAATCAGCTGTTAACCTTATGGGGGTTCCCTTGTATGTTATTTGTCGTTTTTCCCTTGCTGCTTTCAATAATTTTTCTTTGTCTTTAATTTTTGCCACTTTGATTACTATGTGTCTCGGCGTGTTTCTCCTTGGGTTTATTCTGTATGGGACTCTCTGCGCTTCCTGGACTTGGGTGGCTATTTCCTTTCCCATGTTAGGGAAGTTTTCGATTATAATCTCTTCAAATATTTTCTCTGGTCCTTTCTCTCTCTCTTCTCCTTCTGGGACCCCTATAATGCGAATGTTGTTGCGTTTAATGTTGTCCCAGAGGTCTCTTAGGCTGTCTTCATTTCTTTTTATTCTTTTTTCTTTAGTCTGTTCCGCAGCAGTGAATTCCACCATTCTGTCTTCCAGGTCACTTATCCGTTCTTCTGCCTCAGTTATTCTGCTATTGATTCCTTCTAGTGTAGTTTTCATTTCAGTTATTGTATTGGTCATCTCTGTTTGTTTGTTCTTTAATTCTTCTAGGTCTTTGTTAATCATTTCTTGCATCTTCTCAATCTTTGCCTCCATTCTTATTCCGAGGTCCTGGATCATCTTCACTATCATTATTCTGAATTCTTTTTCTGGAAGGTTGCCTATCTCCACTTCATTTAGTTGTTTTTCTGGGGTTTTTTCTTGTTCCTTCATCTGGTACATAGCCCTCTGCCTTTTCATCTTCTCTGTCTTTCTGTAACTCTGTTTTTCATTTTTAATCAGGTAGTTTGGAGCTTATTTCTATTGAAATTGAGAGAGTGGTCTCTTAATTCTCTTTTCCACCCCAGTTCTGCTGGTCCTTAAACTGATGCAGATTCACTTACTTAATCTCATCTGGCTTTTCCTTAAATCTCCCCTTCCGATACCCACCCTTCATTCCTGAGAGTATGTGGCATTTATCAGAAATGGCAAAAGTAAACCTCAAGTGTGGCCTTGGATCACCACCTCCTGGAGCTCAAATGCTTCTCAAGGGGGCCTGCCTTCTGTGTGGTTAGAACAGGCTTGGGTGCCTGGAGCTTCTCTGTAAAACACCTTACCTGGAGGTGGAGGACAGCAAGGGAAATAGTCACTCCTCCCAAGCACAGTCTCCAGAAATGGTGCCTTCTTGACAAATAGGGAACTGATCCAATTATTGTTAAAACAACCAAGACAGTAGAATAAGCACCAGGAGAGTAAGACGCCCCCCGAGGCTGTAGAGATGGTAATCAAAGGATGATGCTTGTTACCTGGGTTCCCTTCCCCATTCGAGAACCCAGCTATGTTTCTGATCCGGACACTCACTGCTAGAACTAGAAATGAGTGGAAACACGTTTTCTTTCTCTCCTGCCAGTGCCCACCCAGCTTCCTTTTCCACCTGCCCATTTCTAGCTGGAATAGGGACAGAGATCAAATCCTATAGTTCCAGGTCCATCCTTAAATTTTAGCCATGCTTTCCATTTTTAGTTACGCCATTTCCACAGTGATGTCTTAGTCATTCTTAGTTATACTCTTTCTATGGTAAGAGAAATCGAAGACGGGTAGGGAATGAGGGCTCCCAGCCCTAGACTGTGATTTGGGAAATGTCCTCCAGTTTCATAGTGGTCAGCTCAAAAAAGTATTCAGGCCAAGACAGCCTCATGATGTCAGTAAATGGTCCAAGTTCCCATGAACTTTGGAGAAAAAAAAAAAAGTAAATAAGGAATCAGACCCCTGGAACTCTGGCTGGCAGGAAGCCAGGGTCCCCATACTGGGTAGACTGCCTGCCAAGCCTCTCCCATTGCCAGATCCCACCAGCTGATGCAATTCAAGCAGCTGCTCAGGGGTGGGGCATCACTGCAGCCCACGTGCCCTCAGAGGTTGGTCATGAGCCAGCATTGGGCATTTGTGTGGTGGGAGTGTCAGCTGCCAGCAGAAGGATACAGGGCATATCAATATCCCAGGAATGCTGTGGGGAGAGGGTCACCGTCACCGCTAGAGTCTGGGGAGTGCATCTGCCACTTGAGCAGTGACAGCTGCAGACGAAGGGTTCATTTCTGCAGTGGGAATTGGTCCATATGTGGACTTCCGTAGAAGAAAAATTCTGAGTGACCCTAAATGTCAACTTATACTCTGTGGTATGTAGCATAGGGAAAGGAAGCACATTCAAAACTCTAAATGAACAACCACATTAGAGTTGATAGAGGAGATGGGTTTTCAAAAAGAGAAAGAAAAACACTGCAGCATGTCTGCAGAGGAATCATTTGATTGGAAGTTGAGAAATATATCCTTCCCGATTTCCTTTATAGGAACAAGGTCATGTGTATCAATAAAAAGCGTCTTTAAAATGAATGTTTCGTACCTTTTAAAGGGCCACGGTGGTAAGGACTAGTAATGATGGAGATGCTGGCCGAGGAGTTTCATTTGGAAAGCTGAGCTCGTTCTGATCACAGACCGCAGGATCAGCTCCCTCCCCATCATAACCGAGGGCTGGTGCACTTGAGACTGTGCCTCTTGCCAGAGTATTCCCAAGCAAGAAACTCAGGAATCCAAAGTACTTCTGTGAATGCGGTTCCACCGTCTTAGGGGCTGATGAGAAAAGGGCCCTTGATTGCTTTAGTCTTAGAGTCAGCTCCATTTCTCACTGCCTGAGCTTTCAGACCGAGAGCTGTGGTTTGTCCCAGCCCCCCCGGCCTGCGGAGAAGAACCAGGCTTTTTCAGTGTAAATCTCAGAGGGGATTGATCTTCCTCAAAGATAAAGAATTGGTCACTGCTGTTCAGACAGCACCTTGGGTCTGGGAAGATGCGATCAGGTGAGCAAGGACGCCCTTTAATCAGAAATTTGAGGAATATTTTATGTTAACTACGTAAAAAGGTGACAGCTTTGGTATAACTTGTTTATTTCTATGTAGCATTTATTTGGGCAGATATTAACAATGTTTTAGGTTTGGTGTATCAGTCTGGGGAGCTCTTGTAATCAGTAGTGGTTTAGTGATGGACGTCTCACTCTACCTTTACATCTACTCCTCCCTGGGGTACTAGGTAAGCAGACAAGGGTGAGGGATGAATACCTGGGTCTGAATGAAGGATACAAAAGAGGAAAGAACATCTGGGACCAGAGAGGTAAAGTGCACGGTGTTACCTTGGTCATTGATTCTTTTTGAACCCTGAGGTTTATTGGAGAGTCATGGAGTTTGGAGTCTTCTTTGAAAAGAAACTGGGGAGGGACAGGGCTGATATATTCAGGAGGCAGCATTCACATGGACTTTGATATGACTGGCACCCTCTGGGTTTGTGCAGTATGCAACCTGCACAATCATACGTGGCTGCCTGCCATGGGTCCCAGAGTAGCCTACTCAGAATCTCTGGCAGCGTTCCAAATCCATTCCTATCTGAGCTCTGTGACTTTGGGCTTTGGTTTCCAGGGAAAGGTAATCTTTCTTCTTAAGAGCTCTTGGGAGGCTAATTGGGCACTAGATTGCCCTGCAAAATCAGAGCCACAAAGGTTGGGTTAGAAAAACTAAGCTGATAATACAGCCTTGGGTTTTTATCTGAAAAATGAGATAATGATACCTACTTTGCAGGTTTGTCATAAAGCCAAAATAATGTACCTACAGCCCTCAGCACAGAACCTGGAACAATGCTGCTTCTCTCCATTTGCCCCCATGCTGGTCCTTTCCTGCAGTTCCTTATCTCACTGAACGGCATTATTATTCATTCAGTTTCTCCAACTGGGAACTTTCTTTTCCAACATCCCTTCCCCAACCACCATATCCCAGCCATCACTAAGTCATCCAGATGACTGCAATGGCCAGCTAACAAGTTGGTCTCCTGCAAACCACTTTCCCACTGCTACCAGGGAGATCATTGTGAAAGCATCTTTCACATCTGTCCCATCATTCCCTTAAATCCTTATTATCACTTTTCATTGCTCTTTGGAGAACCAACAACACTCTTAACCTGACTCTGGAATCTGACCCATCTGCTGTCCAGCTTCTGCTGGATTCTCCTCCTACCTCCCTAAGCTTGAATAGCTCCTACCTCTTCTGGTCAGGTTAAGGAGAAGGGAAGCCTTTTGCTGAATGACCCCTCCCACCCAGCCTCCCCAATTCATGAGTCTAAGTCAGGTTTTGGGGCGATGTTTTTAGGTCAATTACCTCAGCTTGTTATTATATCTCTATTGGGCATGTTTGTTTGATTAATGAGAGTAGGGACCAGGGTCTCTGTATGGGTTTGCTCACCACTGTATCTCCAGAACCTGGTGCAGTGCCTGAAGCTCAGTAAGTAGTTTTTGTTTGTTTGCTTGTTTGTTTGTTTGTGAGGGTTTTTTTTTGCCATTAATCATAACACATTATCTTTAATTAAGTACAAAGACCCTTCCAATCATGTCACCTAGCGGTCATTTCACTGACTGCCCTGTTTGGCTGCCAGTCTCTTGTCTCTCTCTTTAGCAATGGTAAGGCAGATATCTTTTTCTCAGAGAAAAGAAATCCATGGTTTGTTGCCTTTGCAATAACAAAAATGCTGGAGAGTGGGGAGGCAAAGATGTTGCCGTTGGCATCTTTCATAGGAACCACATCAAGAGAACCTGGTTGTCTCTTTCTGCTGGCGATCACACCAATTCTTCCCGAGGTAACGCCTCTGATCACCATATACAGGTTACCAATGTCAAACTTGTTGAAATCAGTCGTCTTGCCAGATTCCAAATCAGTCCAAATGGTGTCGTTCACTTTGAAGGGGATAGGATGGTGGATGGTGCGAGCATCACGGATCACTAGATGACGGATTCCTTTTGTGCCCACAAAGATCTTTCTTACTTTGTGCAAGTTGTACTTGACTCCTCCGGTATAATGCGATGAACAACAAAGCAACCCTTGTATCACAGATCAGATAGAAATTCTCCCCAGTCCTGTCAATGCTGCTGACATCCTTGAAGCCAACAGATGAGGTCTATCAATTGGGACCTTGCCAACAATCTTAAGGAACTGCTGCATGCAGATCTTCTTTACTTCATTTCCTGTCAGGGGATACTTAAGTCTGTTCCTTAGAAAAAGATGAGGGGGAGACACTCTTTGAGCTTGTGGAGATCACCTGATGGATGAGGAGCAAGCATACTGGTCCGTTTACTCAGCATTCAATGCTTTGGAACTGCTGCATGTTTCAGGGGCTTCTTGGGACCATGAGCCATGACTGTGCTAAGCACAAAAAGAACGAAGTGTTTTTAGAATGAATGAAGCCATAAGGCAAGAGGCTTGCACAAAGCATGAGACATTGTAGTGGCTTAGTAAAATGAATAAGTGGATGAACAGGTGCAGACTCCTAGAGATCTGAATCTGAAGAGGGGCTGGCGACAGTATAAGGGAATTCTGGTTGGTTTACTAGAAGGAGGTGAGAAACAGTAAGGTCAAGGAGTGTCATACAGCCCTTTTGTATATGGTACACACTTCATACAAAATGTTACTGTAAAATAATGAGGCTAGTTTTTATGCATGATTGCTTGGAATCTGTAAATATTGGTGGAATTAAAGCATGAATGGATTGGGGAGAGGCAGGGGAGGGAATGGGGCGCTCTGCAAAACCACATTGGGCAGATCAGCAGACAGAGTGGAACTTTTAGAGCCTTAGATCCTCTGCTGTGTGGTCCAAAGGGGAAAAATTAGACTCCCCCAATCCCAGCCACTACACCAAGCTTGCCCAGCTTGTTCTGCTGCTTCTGGGCCAGTACTAATGTCATGAGAGAGATTGGCAGAGAAGATTTTCAGTCCTTGAGAGGAAAGTTGAAGGCTTTCCAGACTGGCCTCATCTGTCAAATGAGAACAATAATATATTAGGGCTGTTGCAGGTGTGTAGGTACTAAGATAAGAATGTGTCCTCCACCCACAGTAATAAAAACATGAATAGGACCACAGTGGATAAGAGAGCCAGGAAGCCCTATTTACATTTTATAGAAACAGGGATGATTTTTAGCCCCCTTTAGTTCGAATTTGTTGATTATCTGTCTTAGCTCTAAGAAATAGATTTTTCCACTTAATACCCAAAATAGTCTTGTGAGGTAGCTATTATTTCCCTTTGCAGTTGAGGAAACTGAGGTTCAGTGGGGCAAGAAGTCTGACCAAGGTTTCACAGCCACTAAAGAACAGAGCCAGACTTTGCTCCCAGATCACCTGACTCCCATTCCAGTACCCTCTGCCACATTCGTGTCTTCCCACCAGATATCCTGGAACATTTAATTCTCTTTAAATAAAACGTGAGCAACTCAGCAGGTTTATGGGAGGGCTGGGTAGTGAGTTCACTTTGACCCAAGAGAGGTTCATTTCTTTGTTTCTGACTGTTTTATGTTAAAAAAAAACCCTTGGATAACTGAGTAATCAATCACTATTACTGAGAACCTGCTGTGAGAAAAATATGGTGCTGGGCTGTCTACGATTTGGTTGAATAAATTGGGAGACTGTTTCACTGTCTACCTAGGTGAAAGAAAAATAAAACACTGATAAACTATTTGGAAGATAGGGTCTGTGACTAGTTTTAGAGTGACAAATATTGTGGGTATTTAGTGAATTTTTAATAATGAGAATGGCTTTTTAAAAAAAGTTAGAAGTTGTTCCTTATTTGCCAGCAAGGTTGTGAGTACAGCTTTTGGTTTTCCAGCTTCCTTCATTGTTTTTTCTTTGTTTTTGTTTTTGTTTTTAACAAATGACAGAGTTTTTAATGACCTACAGTAAGCTTTCTTCTGCTCTTGTTTAGATTTCTTATATTAAAAACTGATGCGTGAAAACATGTGCAAACATTATTTTGATTTAGAAACATACTTAGATTTAGTAGTATTATGTATAAAGAAGTAGTAATTAATACAGTGAAGTTCTCAAAATGCATTTTTTAGCTGAAACCTTTTCTCTAATTTTATCATTACCATTTTCTTTATGAATAATGTACAATTAAATGTGAGCTCCAGTTCAAATCCCAAATTCTGAATATAGTCTATAAAGTATTCTTTTTAACTCACTATTAACAACAATTTCCATATGGTTACCAAACACATTCATATACATTATCTTTTTTTTATTGAAGTATAGTTGATTTACAATGTTGCATTAGTTTCAGGTGTACAGCACAGTGATTCAGTTATATATAGCCTTCTTCAGATTCACTTCTCTTATAGGTTATTACAAAATACTAAGTATAGTTTCCTGTGCTATACAGTAGATCCTTATTGGTTATCTATTTTATATATAGTGGTGTGGATATATTAATCCCAAACTCCTAATTTTTCTCTCCCCTCCTTTTCCCTTTGGTAACCATAAGTTTGTTTCCTATGTCCGTGGATCTATTTCTGTTTTGTAAGTAAGTTTATTTGTATCTTTCTCCTTCATTGTTGTCACTCTCTTGCTGGAGACAGAAGAATTGTTTGAGTGAGTGAGTGAGTGAGTGTAGGTTGGGGGAGCTCAGCCCGGGTGACACAGCTGGCCAGAAGAGCTGGGATTAGGACTCAAGTTCTCCACTGTACAGAGCTTCGCTTTTGCTTTCGAGTCTGCCAGCTGAGTAGTGCCTCAGAAAACTGCTGGTTATACTCGGAGACACATATAGGGGTGAAGGAACAGAGGGAGAAAGGAAAGAAGGAAGGTGGAGGTGGAATTGGAAGGGAAATAGGAGAAAAGTGAAGAATAACAGGATTCAGGGGGGAGGCAAGTTTGAAAAGTGGTGAGACATAGAAGGAAATCCTTCCAAAAGCTCAGAATGGAATGATTTGCAAGAGCAAGAGCTCATGTGTCTGGAGTTCACTTTATTTGGCCACATCAGCCAACCCAAGGTCTCCAGAAAACTGAAAATTACACAAAAGCAGCTTTCCTTCAGACACCTGCAATTGAGTATTAAAAACATATCTTTATAATTGGTTATTTTCTCACAGGGAGATCCCCCAGACTCTCTTTCTGAGCCCATTGGTATGATGATACCTGTAAGTCATTTGAAGAATGCCGGGAAAGCAGCAAAGACTCACAAGTGTTAGCGTTCATCATCATCCTCATTACTTAATTTGCGCTTTGACAGAATACCCACGAGGTCGGTTTCTCAGAGCAGGGTGGTGGGAGAAGTGGTTGCCAGAGGCTGTAATTGCTTATAACTTACAATAGTGGAACTGCACGAACAAAACCAAAATCAAACAAACCTTTAAGAAATGGACTCAGGTTCTCAGCAAGTGTCATTCCATCTGATGTAGGGCAAATGGTCCTAAATACCTGCACAGCCTCTGGAGGCCGTAACGTCAGTGACAGAAAGTTCACAGTAATGACCCTGAATAATCAAGGAAGAAATGCTATTTAAGCTCGGTGTCTGTTTAAAGAGAAGGTGGGGTATGTGAGGAATTTCAGAAAAAAAAAAAATCCGACTCAGATAATTCACACAGAAAAAAATAGAACAGAAATTGTCACACGGAGGGTAAGCTTCAGTTGTCTGGAAAAGTCCCTTGCATAGGTGACCTCGTTCTTAAGCGAAGCCAGATATGCGAAATGTCATGGTTTATAGCAAGTGATCGTGAGTCAGGACGGAGAGTGATGGTGCTAAAAATGTGAGCCTGATGTGGGAAGGCATAAATAGGCCCGTGGCACATGCAAGATGGGAGAAGGCCCGCTCTCCACTCCCACCCTGAGCTGAGAACTTAATCTGGTTCTGGACTCAGTAGAGAAGTTGCAGCAATGACCATGGCCTGTAAAATAACGTCCCTAAGAACAGCCAGAGAGGGAGGGACAGCCTGCTGCTGGACTTTCAATTATTTGAAAGGTTTTAATGGAAGATTTCCCACTCGTAGGAACCATTTCTTTCTCTCAGTTGAAGAAAATAGGACTTTAATGGCTTTGTTTTACTGTATAGTACAGGGATCTATAAGGGAAAAGAATCTGAAAATATATATATATATATATATATATATGTATGTATAACTGAATCACTGCTGTACACCTGAAGCTACACAACATTGTAAATCAACTATACTTCAATAAAAATTTTTTTAAAAAGTAAGTGGCTTATTTTTAAAGAGGCCCAACAATTCAATTATGTCCTTTTTTTTTTTTGCTGTGAAAAATTATCTATTAATTAATTGAAGGGTGCAAGAGAGAGTTGTGCACGCTTACCTCTTGCTCTCCAGAATGGAAGAGAAGTAAGGGCTGGGGCAGAAGCTCATCCTGACGTAGGAGCGTTTTGCCAACCTTTGCGCTCTTCATACACGTTTTCTCTAGCAAGTGGCCTGTGTTGCTGGCCAGACTAGCACCTGGCCCTGGGAGGACAGAAGTGTCCTGACAGGTGGATAGATTAGCTGCTCCCCTGCCACTGGTATGTCTGCGAGGACACGTGCCTGTCTGCTTCCCTGGGAAGGCAGTGTCCCTGAGTCCCTCTGCAGGGAGGCGGCGGGCAAGTCACTCTCTGGCCTCCATCCTCTGCTTTGTTAACACTTTCCTCTTCCCCCTGCCCTTAGCAGCCTGATTTGGTTTGTATGCATCATCTCCTGGCTGAAACACCACGTAGAATTCTCTCACCCTTTGGCAGCTACCATATAAACAGACTCCCAAAGCCACTGACTTTTGGAGGCCTGGATTCTTTCAAAGAAAGGTGAGCAGCGTTTTTACCAATCCGTGTGGATTAATACAAACCTCAATTTCAATTCAGGGTTTGTTTTATGTTTTGTGTGTTTATCAAGATCATTGGGAGAACGGGTTTTTTTTTTTCTTTTTAGATTGTAGGCAAATTGAAAACATGGTCTTAGGACATGTATATAGGTCCTAGAGAAAGATAAACAAGAGGGAGAATTTTATTCTGTAGCTGAATATTCTGTTCTTTATTTGTGAATTTGCTTTGTTAAGACCCTGACATAAAGCCATGCACAAAGCAAAGCAACCTCATTGGTGTGGAACTGGTCATGAGCTTGCCACTTGGCTGATTTCCCCTGGACCGTGGCCTGAAGCGCCATCACTCTTGACTCCAGTCTCCAAAAAAACCCAGACATAAACTCACTGTGGTGGATGCAGATCAAAATACCATTCCAGAGCTGGCTTTTAAAACATTTTGAAAAATTCATGAGCTCTCCAAAGTGTGATGTCATTCTGAGCCCTCTGAGGGGGGAAAATGTATTTCTCACACCTATAGAATTATTTCATGCTAAAATAGCCTTCTGACCAAGTATGACATTGCTGTAAAAATCAATTCACACACACAGGGTTTCATAGGCTGGCATTTACATAGACTGTTCTGATGAATCTCATAAACACTGAGTCATGCTTCTTACTACTGGCCTCTTTCTCGGATTTTTGCTCTCAGCAAGATTTATATACAGCCACCCTGATTGCTGTGTTACACTGGACACACCCTGCCCCGTCACTTCTGGGAATGCTGTGGAAACAGGCATTGGGATTCCACATGTTTAAACACAGCGTTCTATAGCCGTAGTCTTTTGTTAGTGATTTCTTGCTTTGAAACTGTTAGTTATTTTAATCACAGATCTTTACATTTGAAACTATTATAGAAGGATAGATCTTTAACATTGAAACAGGTGACTTTAGACTATTTTAACCTCCTAGTATTATGTTTTAGGCTTCATTTATTTATACAATAAGAAACATTAAAGCAAATTTGGGAAATAGAGGAAAACTGAAAATGAAATGTAAACAATAGAAAAAAACCTAAAAATTAACCACTTTCATTGATGCATGACTGTTGGCAATATTATGGCAAAGTAGTTTTCTTAGTTTTTCCTGTGTGTAGGATTAGAATAGGATATTCATACATTTTGGTACCCTGATTTTTATTTTACTTAACATAATTTATTAAATATTTCCCTATGTTATTGCATAGCATTCTGAATCAACATGTTAAATAATAGCATGCATTTTTATAAAGAAGATGGACTGTGGTTAAACATTTTGATTGTCCCTCTTTTTTTGCTGTTGTTAGTTACACTATAACAAATATCTTTGTACCTAAAACATTTTGTCCTGTTTAGGATTAGGTCCTTAAAATAGCTTCTCAAATATGTAATTACTGGAGCAAAAGATACAAAGAGTCTCAAGTTTCTTGGTAAATCTTTCCAAATTGATTTCTGGATGAAATCCACCAAATTTCAAGATTCAGAGAGGCTCAGAAAGGTTAACTTGTCTCATAGAACGTTGTGACAGAGCCAAGCAAAAATTTCAGGTCTCTTGACACCTAGGTCTGTGCTCCTGACAAATTTGAGAGACTGTACAATACTATGCTAATTTAAAAAAATATGAATTTGATCAAATAATCTGAAGCTGCCTTGCTACTAAATTCAGACAATCATAATACAATCTATGCAACACCAGTTACAAATGTTATTTGGGACTAAGAAGCAGAATCTGCCACTTTCTCTTTTTCTTTTCACTTCCTCTCTCAATTATTTAAAAAAAATTGAGCCTTATGGAGTCAAGCTAGTTGCTGTTATACTTGGGGTGGTAACTCAAGCCAAGTAGTATTGCACTTCATAACTGCCTCCACCTATGTGATCTCATTTGATCAACCTTGGGGTAGGACACATGTTATTATATCTACATCACAGAGGAGAAGAAAAAGGCCAGAGAGGTGAAATCCAGCCTTGCCCAAGGACACACAGCTGGTAAGTGGCAGAGCTGGGCAGAGAGTCTGTGTCTTCTGAGTCCCATGCCTTTGCTTCCAATCTTATCTGTAGGAACAAAAATTGGTCTACCCTTTCAAAAGGTAGTTTGATGGTTTCAACTGGAGTTTGGTTGCTTGGCTTTATCTCCATATGAGAAAATGACTGAGTAAAAATATACAGCACTTGGCCAAGAGGAGACTATCCAATGGTGAAACACATTCCTGCTGAAGCTGTGTTGCAGGAAACACACAGGAAAGCAAGCCCACTGAGTTTGCAGTTTTGCGTGATGGCCTCTGACAAACAGTTTGCAAATGTGAGATGAACGGATGCATCACTGGTGGAAACATGTTGAGCTCCACAGGCTCTGGAGACCAAATGTCACCCGTGATGGGAAGGAGGCTCCTGAGAAGCAAGTCTCTGGAGGGCCTGTGGGCGTCATCCTTCATACCTGTGATGGGACTACAGGTGCCTGGATGTCACTTATGTCAGCTTCGGCTGAGAGGTCTGTGTAATGGGGGGAAGGGAATTCAATTGCCTGTAACAGGAGCTCCTTCCCTCCTACGAAGGAGGTGTAATTCTGTCAAATTCTCTCTCTCTCTGTCTCCACCCACCCTACCACTATTTTTCCATTTGGATCGTATTCATTAACTGGCCCAAAACCTAAATCCACCCCATATTGATGCAATAGGGAGTTGATTTTAGTTTAGTGCAATTTAATGTAGTTTAAGCTGAATTCTTCTCTTTCCAAAGTCTCGCACTAAGAAACACATGTATCTCCAGACCAACATTTCTTATGCCATGGCATGACAGAGGCCACGTGGTTGCTAAATTTAATACATACAAAGATGAAGATGCATCAGACACATTAGCCCCTGGATAGAGGTCCTGGTTTGCCTGTATCTTTCTTAAGAGTTTAATTAATTCACACTGGTGAAAAAAGTGAAACATCCACACAGAGTTGAAAGGAAATTTAGAGAGACAGAGCTCAAGGTTAGTCTGGGCTTGAAATTCTGTCATTAATGAAATTTTCAGGTTTATAGGACACCAGTTTTCCTAAAAACCTTATATGATTTTTTAAAAGAGGAATCTATTGTCTAACAGGATGGTTTGTATACAGTATGGTAATTCCTTTGCAGGTATTGTGTTGGGAAGCTTTAATATATGCCGAGGGAGCTATACTTGGGATGATATTTTCTTATAAGTGTTGGGACGCGAGTGGAAAATCACTGACTCTCAGAGACTTAGCTGTGTAGTTAGATCATGCACATCTGCTAAATAATTAGTATGCAGTGGGGCAGGAGATGCTGCAAGTAAACCCTTGTGTGCCACGGTTTCTAGCGTCCAGCTCGTTGCTGAATACACTTCTGCTGTTTCAAAGACAGAGGGCAGAGAACAAGGAGGGCCAGCTAGGAACGTTCAAGTTAAGCTAGTGTCTTGCCATGAACAGTATCCCTTGCTGGACCTTCTCTTTGCCCTCATTTCCTCAAAACGTCTTTCTCCTGCTTCTTACCCCTGCCACTCACTCCTCAGCAAAGCCTGCTCTTGGCCTTCAAGCAAGGGAATTGACACCTATCAGTATTTACTCTACAGCTAACATACGTTATTTCATTTGGCCTTCACAGCAATCCTCTGAGAAAGGTATCATTATGCTCGGTGTACAGAGGGGGGACCTGAAGCTCAGGAGAGGTCAGGTGACTTGCTTCAGGGCACACAACTAATGAATGTTAGAGCTAAATTTCTAGTATGCTATACCTGAGTCATAGCTTATATTTCCATTTTGACATTCATCTGGGGCGTAATGCACTTACTTCAGGACGAGTGGTCATAACGGCAGCACTTACTAAACTCTCCTGTGCATAGGAGTCAGCCAGGGATCCTGTTACAATGCAGATTCTGATTCAGTGCAGTTTGGGGTGGGACCTGGGATCCTGCCCTTCTCACAAGCTCTCAGGTGATGGTGATGCTGATGCCGCCAGCGGCTCCCCCCGCCCCCCCGCCCCCCCCCCCCCCCCCGCCTCCAGGGCATTGATTCACGGGGAGGCAGGAGGCACCGTTCATGGCCCCCTGAAAGGGTGTGCTAGAATCTGGTGGGGCTGTCCCCAGCTGAAATGGAATGTTTCCCCAGAGGAGAGGCTGCCTCACTGCACTTTCCTTCTAGCAGGGGACTTGCTGCAGCAAACATAATGTTGTGGTCCAACTTTTTTTTTCTCTTAAAACTATTCACAGTTCCTCCCACCATTTTGTCTCTCTCTTTTCTTGTCTTTCTTTGATAATGTCTTTCAGGCAGTCCTTCGGCATCTGGATGCTCTCCTACTTTCTGTTTCCTTGTCCCCTGTCCCCTTCTCTATTGTTAGTGGTGCACATTTGTATGTGATGCTTTGTTATGGATGGTATTTATGCCCTTTTGTTGATGGCTTTTGCTTTGTCACTCTGCTTCTCTGATGTGGTCTTTGTTCACACTCTATTTCCTGCAGCCCACTTTTCCATTTCCAGTTCCTTTTCTCTTAACACAGAATTCTGTTTCTCTTAACACAGTGGGGAGCCCAGAATGGCTTTCAGAAACTCGTGTAGTTTGGGGATGATCAGCAGACATCTTCGAATTTTTAGGAATCATTTTAGATACTGCTTTGTATCAGCTTTCACCAGGTTATGTTCTTTTTTTTTTTTAATTAATTAATTAATTTATTTATTTTTGGCTGTGTTGGGTCGTCATTTCTGTGCGAGGGCTTTCTCCAGTTGCGGCGAGCGGGGGCCGCTCTTCATCGCGGTGCGCGGGCCTCTCACTGTCGCGGCCTCTCCCGTTGCGGAGCACAGGCTCCAGACGCGCAGGCTCAGTAGTTGTGGCTCACGGGCCCAGTTGCTCCGCGGCATGTGGGATCTTCCCAGACCGGGGCATGAACCCATGTCCCCTGCATTGGCAGGTTGTGTTCTGATGGCAAAAGTCCTCAATGTTGGTGGCTTTCAACAGCTAAGGCATATTTCTCACTCAGTCTATAAGCTGCTGAGGGTCAGCTGTGACTCCAAGTGCCTTCTTCATTCTAAAGGAGCAACAATGTCCTGGGATAGGCTGCTCTTGGGGCAGAAGAAAAGTAAGGGAGCTGGTAGGGTTCAGCAATGGCCAAGCCCATTGGTAGTGGAACAGGAAGTACACTCTTCTGATAGGCGGGCACTGCAGTTGCATGACATTGCACAGGGACATATTATTATCCTTCTGTAAGAAGGAAAATTAATAAGTAGAAATAATACTGTAGTGTGCTCTGTGCTCTGAAGCTAGGATTCATCCTGTCAGGTGGACATGGCTAGAACCACACTTCCATTCCAGTAATGGTCATATCAGTGGGTAGATATTCACCAAATAAATACTTTGGTTAAGAAACCTCAGATCCTTTGGCTGTGTTTTTGTTGTTGTTGTTGTTTGTTTTTTGGCCACGCCACATGGCTTGAGGGATTTTAGTTCCCCGAACAAGGATCGAACCCATGCCCCCTGCAATGGAAGGGTGGAGTCCTAACCACTGGACCACCGGGGAATTCCCTGGCAGTGTTTATTATTATTTTTCAATGGAAACCTCCTCTCGCTATTTAGTCATCTCTTATGCCTTCAGATGAGGCTTGGGTGGGGGTTATTCCATGGCCACGTTTGGGATGCCTTTAGGCTGCATCTGTGTCCCAAGTTAAAGATTTGGGGAAGCTGGGTTGACAACTTTAGATCACACGGAAGCCTTTATGGAACAAGACTGCCTGGGAAAATCCTTTAAATTCTCTGTGCCTCAGCTTCTTCATATAAAAATTGGGAATAATAATAGATCCCCCTTGTAGGGGGGCTTACAGATTGTCTTAGATAGTAGATGTAAAACTCTTAGAATTGCGTTTGATACATAAAAATACTTGAGTGTTTGCTTTGATGATGATGACGATGATGATGATTTCTACCAGTTGGATATTTGACCCCCTGAAAAACATATTAGAGTTTCCAAAACCACCAATTTTAGAACTGATGGACAATCAGACTTATGTTTCCAAGTTTAAGATTTACTTATAAATAAACAAAATCAAAATTAACACAGAAAGTAAGGGCTTAAATTCTTGACCTCTTGATAAAATTAGCAGTAATTTCTCTTAGAGAAATTTATCTCTAGGTTGAGCGTTCATGCCCTTCAGTCATTGTAGGGAGTGAAAATTCTTTAAAATTTGTGCATAAAGTCCATGTTTCATTTGGCGACCATGTGCATTTGGGGCTTGTGTAAGTGGGGACAGCTGCGTGGTTTGTTGGGAAACTCCAGACAAGAGCAGGAGGAGAGACACAGGACTTCTACCTGGAAGTCAGTGGCTTGGACTGGTTTTGGGGGAAATGGGTGGAGATATGCAGGTTAGTGCTGTGCGGGGCGCTTACTAGGGAACGTAATGCAGCTTCTGGCCTGGATGGCTGTTTTGGTCTCATATCCCATCAACTCAGCCTGAGCAGCCCCAAGGTGAAATGAAAGGACCAAGGGTCATGGAATCAGAATGTCAAGTTCAGCGACTTCTCCGCTGTGTGAACTTGGGTACATTTCTTAACCTCTTTGGGCCTTGGTTTACTCATAATGTAATATTATTTAATATTTATCCAGCCAGGATCATGTACAAGAGCATTATATATATTCTTTAAATATTTACTAAATAATTTCACTTTTACAATAACCCTATTTTGTAGGTACAGTTTTACCCATTTTGTACTTGGGGAAACTGAGGTAGACAGAGGTGAATAACTTGATTGAATTCACGCAGGTAGGAAGGGGTAGAGCCAGGTTTTGAGCCCAAGCAGTCTAGCTTCCAAGGCTGCATTCACACCCCCATGCTTTGCTGCTTCTTGGTACAGGCAGCATTTTAACTGAGGTTGCCACTGTGAAGATTCAATCCATTCATGTCTTCCAAATCCTAGTCTACTGCCTGCCACGTAATAAGAGGTGCTCAATAAACATCGATGGTTATTTCCCTTCCCCTCCCCTCTTTCCCTTCCACTGTCCTGGGAGACCCCAAGGAACCAGGATTAGCAGTCCCTGGGAATAGGGTGGGAGATCTTCAGCCCTAATTTTCCCTGGGCAAGACCTCACATAAGTCTCAAATTTACCTTGTATTTTAAGGTCCTGCTTCTGTCCCATTTATCGCATGAAGCTTTCTCCCACTGTTGCAGCCTTTATAACACCAAACTGGAAGACATGATGCCATCTTGTAAAGCAAGCCCCAAATTAAAAAGAATGATGACACAGTTCTGAATTCTTCCGAGTACATCATTACATCCCTTTATGGAAATCCTTTACTCCAGTGACACACGAATCATCTTTCATGTATTTTTTAATCTGATTTGGTTGTCACCTATCTTTAAAAAGTTCTTAATTTTTTCGCCTTTACTCTACATGGTATCAGAACCTTCTCTTGCGGTAAATAATCACTTCGCCAAAAGGTGTGGCACATACAGAGCAGCTGCCATGAAGATTTTAAATACGTGATAAGCCTCTTCGATGAGTGTTGCCTTAATTCTATCACCTCCAACTGGTGACTTGGTTACAAATTGTTCCTGTGACTAGAGCATGTTTCAGAGAATTTTGTCATGGAAAATGAAATGGCTACAGGGAATAACAAGACGTAGATTTTAGTGATTTCCTTCTACATGGGAGCAGGGTGGCCTTGGCAAATCCCTGATCCTATTTCTGAGCTTCTGTTTCTTCAGTTGGAAATGAGGAGCTGGGGCTAGTTCAACAGTTCCAAACCCGGAGCTCTAGCACTTCGACATCTTCCAAGACAGAGGTTGATTTAAATATTATAGCATCCTGCAGAAAAATCCAAATGAACTTTTTGACCAACCCAATAATAATACTGTTACATGGTAAATTAGAACTCTCAAAACTCTCTCTTTCCACAAAGGAAAGAGAAAATTAAAGGGATCTTTAGTATTGAAAGATTGAGGAACAAGAATCGGTTCTTATTTAATTTTTTTCACAGCACCTTCCACATAATTGGGCAAATTATTCATATCTCCAAGCCTCAGTTTTCTCATCAGTAAAATGGGGACAACTTAGAGTCTGTCTCAGGGTGTTCAGAGAATTGCTATGAAGATTCAATGAGATCGTGCACATGAAGTGCTTAGCCAATGACATGCAACAAATTGTGTCTGTTTTCCTAGTTCTTCAGTGTGGGTTCAAAATTACCCAAGGAAGATATTTTCAATTAAACTAGCTCCAACTAGATTATGCCATAAATGTCCTTAACTCCAGGGTGGATCTGCGGTTGTGGTGAACCCAAGGGTGGATTGGTTAATTCCCACTTTCTTGGAAACTGTAACCCGTGTGTGCTTTGTGCAAACTCTTTAGCTGGTCATGCCACCCATCGATTGATAGCATCTGGGCCCAGCCAGAAGATGAGGGGGGAGAGGAGAGGAGAAGGGCGAGGGAAACATATGAAGATCAAAGTCCCTGGAACAGAGAGCAGCGTTCCTGGTACATGCTGTTTATACTATACATACTCTGAATGATAATCGCTACCACTTAACCAGGACTTATGTGCCCGACACTGTGCTAAGTAGATTGCATACACCATCTCTTCTAACTTTCATACTGACTCTATGAGCTCTTTTATCTGTTGGCTAAAGCAAGTCACAAGGCCAGTCCAGATTTAAGGGGTGGAGAGATAGACTCACCTCTCCTTTTGATGGAAGAGGCTGTATGTGCATGGATGAAGGGAGGGACCATTTTTGCAATCAGTTTGCAACAGCCTTTGTACTATAAATAGTACAGAAGATCATGTATTTCCCTGGAGTAACTTCTGTGCCCAAGAAAAGGGGAGTCAGGTGCCAAGTGCTTCCTAGCATCTTGAGTCCCTTTCATTATAGGTAGAGTCCAAGAGGCAATGAAACTGAAATGTGGTCCAATTGTTTGGTACACTCAAGAGCCATACTGTAACTATTTGGGGAATTTGGGGTTTTTCTGAATTCAATGGGTTCTCATGTTCAAAACAAGCCCCAAGCTAAGGATGTCACTTACATCCTGTTATCTCAAAGCTCTGCCAAGCACTGCTCGGTTACTGTGGTACCCAAAACCATAAATACTTCTATCAGCCTTTCCAAGGGAGAGAGAATAAGTAATGAATCTTAACTTCTAAAAGTAAGCAAGACCACAGCTTATCGATTCACAAAGAGGGTTGATCATGGCTGCATGAGCAGTATTATCCAAAAGGTGGGATGTTTTGTAGGAAAAAAGATGATATAATGGGGATCCTTGGATGACTGGAGGTGGTTCATTATATTTTTTTCTGTTTGCAAGTGACACTAGTTTACCATATTTATTAGTAATAATACGGTTTTCTTTTCAAATAAATTTGCTTTTATAAAGAAGTGAGTCATTTAAAATGTAAGCAAATAATAGAGGTGATCTACGGATGGGCAGAAATCTTGAAGATGGTACGTGAATGATTCCTGATAGATGGACACACGTGTGCAAAAGCTAGGAGAGACAACCTCCTCATTCAAAGCAGGAAAATTGAGGCCTGAAAGAGGAAGTAAGTTGCTGAAAGTATCATGTCTAATAAACAGGGAGCTGGGCTCCAACCCAGGCCTCCTGTCTCAAATTCATTTTTCTCCCCATTCTAGTAAACTGCTCATTCCCTCTAAGTCAGCAGCCCTAAACAACAACAACAAAAAATTAGCTGCATGTGCAAACACATTTTATGAGAAAATGTTATAAAATGAATAATATTTTCCCCCATTCACAATTAGGCACTTTATATGCTTGGCGATGAGAATGCTGATTATATTTATCATACATCGGTTGACGTTCACCTCGCTATTTGGAGTATTTGCCTCATGATTGATCTGTAGACACACACCATAAGCAGAAGTAACTGTGCACAGTTGAAGTCTGTAATGTGCTGTGACAAATATTGAGACAATACACATTCTTGTGTATTCATATTGAATTAGAGATGTTCTAATCAGAGATCATATATAGACCCTTAACAGAATATGTGAAGATGAATAATTAATTAAAAACAAATACATATGGAATGTAGCATCCACAATCCATGTTACAACATGGATGAACTTTGAAAACATTATGTGAAGTGAAAGAAGACAGTCACAAAAGGTCACGTATTGTTTGATTCCATTTATATGAAATGTCCAGAATAGGTAAATCCCTAGGTACAGATTGCAGATTGGTGGTTGCCAGGGGCTGGGGATACAGGTAGATAATGGGAAGAAACTGCTTAACGTGTACAAGGCTTCCTTTTGGGCTGATGAAAATGTTTTGGAACTAGATAGAGTGATGGTTGCCCAACATTCTGAATGTACTAAATGTCACTGAATTGTTCACTTTAAAATGGTTAATGTGTTATGTGAATTTCACCTCAATTAAAAAATCCCAGATATATACATAAGCATATGTATTTACTCATATATGTGCCCATGCATGGTATTTTTGCTCTTTTATTAGTATAGTGTTTCTCAAACTTTTTAGGCTCAAGACCCTTTATGCTCTTAAAAATGATTGAGGATGACAAAAGCTTCTATTTATGTGTGTTACATTTATCAATAAATACCATATCAGAAATTAAAATGGAAAAAAATTAATATTAATTTATTAATTCATTAAAAATAACATAAACCCATTACATGTTAACAAAATAACGTATTTTATTAAAAATAACTATATTTTCCCAAACAAAAATATTTAGTGAGAAGCAGCTAATCAGCTCACAACTTAAATAACTGCAAAACTCCTTTTCCTTCTGGACAACCACTGGTCTTCAGAATGCAACAGAAATACTTTATGCATATGCCCTATTTTACCACAGAGTATTAAAAGATGTGTTTACTCCAGGTTTGAGATTTAATTAACTAACTTTTTTTAACAGTTTCATCAAGGACACTTGTAAATAAAACCAGCAGTGTTTGTCCTGCAGGGTCATGGCTGTGAAGAATGCAGGGACTACTGGTCTACCTTAGTGCCATTGCTTTGATTCTTGCTAAGGCCCTGGCAGTTTTACCCACCATTGCTTTTGTTCCACTGTGCACATGTCTGATCAGTGAAAAGGGCCAGTAATGTCTTCTCATATTCATGAAAATAGATTTGACTTCACAGACCCTCCTGCAAGTGTCCCAGGAATCCCTAGGGAAAGTGTCTGAGAAACCACAAATGAAAGACTCTGATTCCTCACAGTAAAGTACAAGACTTGTGAATTATGTGTACTTAAAACATGCATGGCTTTAAAAAATGTTAGGCCTCTTTCTTAAAAGACTGAGTAATCGCTAGAGTAGAAATGAAAAACAGGGCCATGTTTTAATCAAATTTGAATCCATCTCTCTGATACAGTCCCACCTATGGGCCTTTCCTGTACCCTTTGCTCAGAATACTTCTTTTCCAGATATGTGATAATTCCCTCCTTCACTTCCTTTGGGGCCTTACTTAGCTATCACCTCACGGAGCCTTCTTTGGCTACCTTATGTAAACATTGTCCCTCCCCCAGCACACAGGCCCATACACACACACACACACACACACAGAGTTACCTTTCCTGTTACTTTTTTCCTTCTTAGTATTTATCCCTATTTCATATTTTATTTATTATTAATTTTTAAAATTTAATTTTTCCCCATTAAAATATAAGCTACATAAAAGCAGGAATTTTCTTCTGCTTTGTTAACAGCTCCTAGAATAGTGTCTGACATATTGAGGATGGGTAAACATTTATCAAATGTTGTTGAATATAGCATAGCTAAAATGCAACTGTAGATATTTATCATGTCTTAGCAAAATGGTGATTCAGGGGCAACCCCAACATGAATTCCATAAGATGTACATGGAAAAAGTGTTTTGTGGTAAATAAGTTTGTGAAATATTCTCTCTCTCTCTCTCTCTCTCTCTCTCTCTCACACACACACACACACACACACACACACACACACACACACACAAAGATTTGCAATGAACTAACATGAAGCATCTGAGAGGCCCTGTGATACAGACATGTGTTTAAACATTGTTAAACTCAGTGTTTTCCAAACTTTTTGCTAGTGTTCTCTGGAACTCTCATTCCCTGGGGAATACTTTCCAATACACAACCTCCCTGACTCACTTTTCAGAATGATTGTGAAGGTCAATTGGGATAAAAGCTAGGGATTTGCCTAGTATACCCTGGGGAGCTATTTCAATGTAAGATATTATCATTAGTTCATCCACATGGAAAATAAAAGTGTTTCATTTCATAATTCTTGATTTTATGTGCTGGTAAAACATTTTGGTGATACAGAAGCCTGAAAGAGAAGTCTCTGTGTATTCATATATTTTAAAATATATGCTTGAAAACGAGAGTAATGCCTTGTACTTCAGGTTGCTTTGGGGTGGGTGAGTAGGTGCGGGTTAATCAGAACAAGTAGTTGGACTTTTTATAATTTTAGAAGAGAGTTTGAGAGATGCTCTAATCCTCATGGTACCTGTCACAGAATCAATTAAGCCCAGAGGAATGAATACTTTGTCTGCTTCAGCTTTTACAGATCATAAAGGGAGAAAATCCCTGCAGCCTATTTAATGATCTTATTCCTCATAAGAAAGCCTTACTCTGCATCTTCTGACTTTTCTAAAGTGGGTGATCTGCCCTATATCTCAGAAACTGGTCAACAGAATGTTGCTCTAGGGATTCGATAACTCTAGATGCTGGGTCATTTCTGGTCCTCTGTAAGTAACTTTTTATTATGCAGCTAGAAGGCTGACTTGACTGTGGATGAGAAAAACCAAGCCAAGGGGGCAATTGCTTCTTCATAAGAACATTGTGATTTACTTTCTTGCTCAGGACCTTCTTGCTCCTTTCCTCAAATCTCTTACACACCCATGTGCTTTTAGAGTAAAGGCTGCTCCACTGCCCTTACCTTTCCCTTCTCCTCTTCGGTAGAATTTAAAGAGAAAATTTGGTTCTCTAACTGCACTGTCCTCGAGGTCAGTCTGCGTTCTTGCGCGGGGAGTCATCAATGCCTTGCATCTCCAGTGGCCTCAGGCATCATCTGATTGACCACAGTGCTGACCTTTCTTTTGTGGAGCACAGTTTCTGAGAAATCAGCAGGACCTGTGGCATCTTGCTGATGTGGCTATTGATCCCTAACTCTGCTTTGCTAAACGGCTTGATCAGCCCCAGAATCTGTCAATAACAACACCGCTGCTAAACTGCCACTTCCTGCTGGGTCCAGATCCCACTAAGGGTCACAGTATATCTTTACACTGTACCTAAGTGGGTTTTATTTTCTGTCTTGAGCAAGTGTACCTGCTAGGCAGATATTCTTTCCAAGTCCCAATGGTTAGAAGTGACATTATAAGAGGTAGCAGTTGCCTGTCCCTGTAAAAGGCTTTAATTGTGCATTATTTATAACCCAGAGAAAAATTTCTTTCCTCAAATAGTAGATTATTCATTTGACCATACTTGGTTACTGTACCCTACTGTCTCAATATTTTTAAAGCATTAATCTTACAAACTCAGGAGAAAGTCAACAGCCAAGGGAGATGTCTTTTGAGTGGATGATTGGAGGGATTCCTAAAAGGTCACCTTAAAGTCCTGAGCGCAGCCGTACCCAGAATCCCACCATTAGGAAGCCATCCCTTTGCTTTTTTTAAAAATGAAAAATATATAGGTTCTCTTTTAAAATGCAAGTCCCCCTGGGATCCCTCTTACACACCTATCTTCTTTTGTGGACGTGTTCTAGAGCATTAAAGCTGAAAGGAATCTTAATGATCATGTGGTGCAGCCTCCTTATTTTAGAGATGAAGAATCTGACGCTGAGAAGACAGGAGTGCTGGAACGAGGCCTCACAGCTAGTTAGTAGTAGAGTTAGGATCAGTACCCCGTGTCTCCTGCTTCTTTACCTGAAAGCATGTTGTATCCTATGGTGTCCTGAGGAGACAACTTTCTTTCAAACATGTCAACCTGTATTAAATTCATGCCTAACAGTATTTCATGTAATGTAGTTTGGCTAGCATTTCTCTGCAGTCACCACAATTCTGGAGATGGCAGCCATTGGGGTAATCATATATAAAACTTCCTCATGGGTTTAAGTCACTTCCAAGATCCAATGGTTATTTGTAAACTAGTGTGTAAAGTGGCATGTTCGGGTAGCAGCAGTATTAGAAACAGAAGCACTAGAATGATTGGCAGGCCCTGAGGATCTATTTGTCAATTTCACTAAAAACGGTGGGATGGTTTCTCGGCCTCACCACCACCCACCACTGCCAAGTGTAATAGGTATGTCTGTGCGTGAGGGGAGGAGCCCTGCGTAGCACAGAAAGGGGAGATAGAGCAAAGGAAGGAGAGTGGAACTTTAAAAGGCAGTTGTTAATCCCAAACTCCTAATTTATCCCTCCCTCCCACCTTTTCCCTTCGGTAACCATAAGTTTGTTTTCTAAGTTACACATGACTACATATAAAATAGATAATCAAGGACCTACTATATAGCACAGGGAACTCTACTCAGTATTCTGTAATAACCCACATGGGAAAAGAATCTGAAAAAGAATGGATATATGTATACGTATAACTGAACCACTTTGCTTACACCTGAAACTAACACAACATTGTAAATCAACTATATACCAGTGTAAAATAAAAATTAAATTTAAATGTTAAAGAAGGTAGTTGTTCATGTAGGTGTGTCTGTGGAATCAGCATCGCCCATTGCCTGCTGTGGAAATGTCCTGAAAAGTCCAAGGGAAACTGGCCCCAGGGACGGGCAGTGATGTATCCAGGAGGAACCCTGTCCCCAGTCTCTCTGGCAGTGTGGGTCAGGGACGTGGGGTGCTCATGTTCCTCAGCAGAACAAGCTATTCCTTGCATTTATAGAAGTATCTTGGACAGTTCTCTGTAATTCACCCCCGTCAAATGCAAAGAGGTTTTGAGTTCTGAGTATTAACTGTATATTTTTATTTCCATTTAACCCTTTAAATAGTTTTTTTTTCTAAAACCCAAGACTACCCCTCTGTGTCTAAGTGAATCATTTCTCTTGAAACAGGTTTTGCAAGCAGACTTACGGAAGTGATTCCTTCTACCTCATGGAAAATAGGAATTTCTAGAATTAATATGTCATAGAGCCATGGTTCTTAAATTTCGATGTGCATCACTTTCACTTGGGGAGCTTGCTGAGAACACAGGCACCTGGGCCCCACTTCAGATCTACCTGATGGGAATATAGCAGATGGGCCAAGGCTGTGCTTTTTTTTGTTTGTTTGTCTTTTTTAATAGCTTTTTAAAAAAAAAATTTATTTATTTATTTTTATATTTATGGCTGTGTTGGGTCTTCGTTTCTGTGCGAGGGCTTTCTCCAGTTGCGGAGAGTGGGGGCCACTCTTCATCACGGTGCGCGGGCCTCTCACTATCGCGGCCTCTCTTGTTGCGGAGCACAAGCTCCAGACGCGCAGGCTCAGTAGTTGTGGCTCACGGGCCCAGCCGCTCTGCGGCATGTGGGATCTTCCCAGACCAGGGCTCGAACCTGTGTCCCCTGCATTGGCAGGCAGATTCTCAACCACTGCGCCACCAGGGAAGCCCCAGGCTGTGCGTTTTTAAACGTTCTTCTTCATGCCTCTTGTGCCACCCTGTGATTTTGATGTTCTCCTGTTTGAGATATTTGTCAGAGGGATGTAGGTAAGAAAGAAGGATGGTTAGCAGTGAGACGGCTTAAGTGTTGGGGGAGCCCCTATGCCCAAGTTCCTCATTCATTTATTTATAAACATTTATTGAGCACCTCTTCACTATGTGCACAGCATGTTGCTAGGTTTGGGACTTACCCAGATGATGAAAATAGATTGTATGCATGTAGAATTAGTGTTTCGAAATTGGTTACTGACATTTTGGTGTTAATTTATTATTAATTAATGCAGTCCCCCCAGGCACTACAGTACTCCCCCCAACCCCTCTTCCTGATCTCGTCTTGTGATAGTTAATACGCTCCTTCAGCTATAAGCTCTTTTTACTCTTTTCCTTAATCTCTCCTTTTATATTTCTCGCATACACTGTATCTGAGGTATTGCTTGAGTCTGCAGTTCTAGCATTATTCCTATGATGTTTGAACCATCTTACTAGAATTTATATGTCTGGTACCTTTAAACATTAATTCTAAATTAAGCAGTAATGCCAAATGAAGCTCCAGCGACAGGATGGAAAATGTCGACTGTCTTTTACCTATTCGACTGACCTAGGAATGTAACTCACATTTTAAAAATCGATTTCATTTCAATCCTTTTTAATGTCAGGAAAATTTAATAAAGCTCTGTAGATTTTTAACATAATGGCTATCACTGTCCATCTTGATAATTGCTTATTTTGTGTCATATGCATGTCTTCTCTCCATCAGTAACAGTAAAAAAATATTCGACACTGGTTCAAAGCGTTATACTTCCCAGTGTTCTTTCACCGCCACTTTTTAAATGGTTTTCCTTGGAATCCTGTGAATTTTGAAGAACGTTATTATTGTTATTTTCCCAGTGTAACAGGTGAGACAACTGAGACCCAGCCTGACTAACAATTGGCTGCAGTGATTATATTTTTGATGTTTAATGCAGTTGGTACTTCATGTGACTCTGGAGGCAGCGGGCTCTCCTTCCAGTTAAAACTCTAAATGATGCCACAACCAAATCAGAAGCTTTACGTGCTGGTGTTGCCTTTTGGTAGTCATAATTAAGATAGCATTTATTGGTACTAACAATTCAGGATTACATCTCCTTAATAGATGTCCTGAGCAAGCACCATGGTGACAAGATAAGTTGCCCTGTTTTGTTCCATATGTCTGTGTTCTAAGTATTCTAAGTTTTAATTGGTTCCCTGCAGAATAACATTTACAAGCATATGGTATGGAAAATGCTGACTGCTTTTGTTATCATGTATTTTAGTACTAGTAGTGGCCCTGGTTCACTTGGCCTTTAAATGTGATTAAGAGGTTATTTAATGCACTTCCTGGTGTACTTTTTCTTAACCTGCCCACCGATTGTTAAATGCCGTCAATATAGTGTATCCGGTAGCCTGTGCACAATTGGCAGAAAACTAATTCACAAAAGCTTTCACCGTGGATCTGTGCTGCAAGATGCCTTCCCCTGCCTTGCCTCATGTGCGGTTTCAAAGGCACTGCAAGACGGCCTGCAGCTATGCTTCAGAGGAGGGTCCACTGTTTGGAGCCCAAAAGAGCCAAGAGGCAAGGCAGAGCCCTCTGGCGCCTTGTGTGGGAGATTTACCAGGGATTCCTTAAAAAGGGGTTACAGATGTGAAATTAGACTCATGGATTGAAGAGGGGACCAGCTGTATTTTTGGATATCTGAGCTACTTTGGCACTTGCGTGGTTTCCTCAGGGAGTGCTGTAGCAGAGTACAGCTGAATTATTAGTATGTTTGAGACTACGTACAAGCCTTCTTTTTTTCAACCTTTGTATTATGGAAAATTTCAAACATATACAAAAATGGAAAGTATTGCATAATGAACCCTCCGTGGACCTAGGACTTAGTGTGCTAGTTTCCCAGGCTGCCAAAACAAAGTACCAAAAACCGAGTGGCTGAAAACAACAGAAATTTAGTGCCTGACAGTTCTGGAGGCTAAGAAGTCTTGAGATCAAGGTGTCCCAGGGCCATGCTCCCTCTGAAGGCGCGAGGGAAGGAAGGATCTGTTCCTGGGCTGTCTCCTAACTTCTCGCGGTCTCATTTGTTCTTTGGCTCGTAGACGGCCTTCTCCCTGTGTCTTCATATCATCTTCCCTCTATCGTGTCTCTGTGTCCAGATTTCCCCTTTTTACAAGGACACGGTCATATTGGATTAGGGCCCACCCTAATGACCTCATCCAGCTTAACTAATTACATCTGCAACAACCCCATTTCCAAGTAAGTTCTGAGGCACTGGAGTTTTAGAACCCCAACGTAGGAAATTTGAGGGGATGAAACTCAACCCATAACAGTTATCTTCAATAATTACCAATGCTTTGCCATTCTGTTTCATCTGTTTCCGCGCCGTACATGTACAGTTTTGTTTCCTGGGGTATTTGAAAGCAAATCACAGACGTCATGCCATTTCACCTGTAAACTCTCATTTCACCTGAATCTGCGTCCAAGAAGGAGCTTGTAGGTGCGTGTGTGCGTGTGTGTGTGTGTGTGTGCGCTTCCCATAAACATTGTGTCCAGTGGTTTTTGACTTAATGAGAAGCATGGAAAGAATGGTAGAGGCTCCTGCTACTTCTCAGCCTGGGAATCTCTCACCTCTCTTTTCTGGACGAAAGACCTTCTGGAGAAGTTTCTCGACACTTTGGGGCAGTTAATGCTCCTGTCCTCTGTGCCCACACTCTGTTTTTCAGTGACCTGTAATGTAGGAAGAACCCCACTGTTTTGTAGCAGGGTGCAGGAGAATTGAAAACATTTCTAGTCTCTCTAGAAGGAGGGACTTTCCTAAGAGCTCATGGAGGGGCAAGGAGCTGGGGAGAAACTCAGGAAGGGTGGGCTGAGAGAAGGGTCTGGAATATGCCCCTGAAGACGCCTCAGTGGCGGGGCTGGCTGATGCTGTGCTCTCAGTGGAGACGGCTGCAAGTACGGGTCAGTTCTCTGAAGGACCACCTTCCAGTTGGCAAGGACTGTGGTGGACGTGACCTAGTGTCCATTGTTGCCAGGTAGGGCCAAACAATGGAAGCTTTCTAAATATGCCATTGTCTGTGCTAATCTGTATAAAGGTTTATTGTTTTCATTTCTTACAATGGCATTACCTATATCATAATTACCAAACACCATATTACCATAGTAATTCATGTTGGTTCCATTTGCCCCAGGATGATAAAAAGTTGACCACGATAATTTTAAAAACATGTATGAAACAGCCTGTAGGAGATAGAGGAAGGCAGGACTGTGCAGAGCCTTGGAGGCACCGGATTACTAGAAACAGTCCGCACTGCTGACAGCCCACAGGCAGGGAAGCGGTCAGATGCACAGCTTTGGCAATCCCCGTCCTGGGGCAGTTACCTCCGGCAGTCTCTGTGCGCCAGACTTAACCTGGGGATGCTAAAGGATCTCTCACCCAGGATTCTGAGAATTTTGTGAAATGATGCCAGGAGCAGAGAAATCACGGCAGTGGCTCAACAGTTGCTCTGGAGGCACTATTCACTTGGAATGCATGTGAATGGCACCCCTGGGCACAGCTCCATGGGATGTGAATGGCGCCCCCCTGGGGTTGTGAGACAGTGAGGTGCTGTCTGCTGTCACTGTTGTTACTAACTGGTTGTTGCCACTTGAGTTTCTCTCTCCAGTGAGCTGGGGTTTGCTCACCAAGAGAGTGGAAAGAGAGGACCACCTCCCCCATCCAATGGTCCCACATTCTCTCCATCTTTTCTTGCCCCCATCCCACATTTTACTACCAGCACTCTCCTACCACAACATCCAGAAGCTTAACTATCAAGGATTTTTTAAAAGCATCTTCTCCCCTTTTTTTCCACCCTGAGATTCTAAAGATCTCAAGACATGAGTGAATTCAGAAGTCACACACACACACACACGCCCATGTGCACACACGTGTTGGGGAGTCTTGCTCTCTGTTTTTCCTTTGATGAAAATTTGTATGTTATATGATCTAAGGGCTCTTAGTTGCTATAGCCTTCTGAAATAGAGTCAAACAAACCACCAACAACAAAACTTGGGAGGGCAGCATAGGGCAGGACTTCGATTGATTTGTGAAGATAAACAATACTTTCTTTTTTTTTTTTAACATCTTTATTGGAGTATAATTGCTTTACAATGCTGTGTTAGTTTCTGCTTTATAACAAAGTGAATCAGTTATACATATACACATATTCCCATATCTCTTCCCTCTTGCGTCTCCCTCCCTCCCACCCTCCCTATCCCACCCCCCTAGGTGGTCACAAAGCACTGAGCTGATCTCCCTGTGCTATGCGGCTGCTTCCCACTAGCTATCTATTTTACATTTGGTAGTGTATATATGTCCATGCCACTCTCTCACCCTGTCACATCTTACCCTTCCCCCTCCCCATATCCTCAAGTCCATTCTCTAGTAGGTCTGTGTCTTTATTCCCATCTTGCCACTAGGTTCTTCATGGCCTTTTTTTTTTCCCCTTAGATTCCATATATATGTGTTAGCATACTGTATTTGTTTTTCTCTTTCTGACTTACTTCACTCTGTATGACAGACTCTAACTCCATCCACCTCACTACAAATACCTCCATTTCGTTTCTTTTTATGGCTGAGTAATATTCCATTGTATATATGTGCCACATCTTCTTTATTCATTCATCCGATGATGGACACTTAGGTTGCTTCCATGTCCTGGCTATTGTAAATAGAGCTGCAATGAACATTTTGGTACATGACTCTTTTTGAATTATGGTTTTCTCAGGGTATATGCCCAGTAGTGGGATTGCTGGGTCATATGGTAGTTCTATTTGTAGTTTTTTAAGGAACCTCCCTACTGTTCTCCATAGTGGCTGTATCAATTTACATTCCCACCAACAGTGCAAGTGTGTTCCCTTTTCTCCACACCCTCTCTAGCATTTATTGTTTGTAGATTTTTTGATGATGGCCATTCTGACCGGTGTGAGATGATATCTCATTGTAGTTCTGATTTGCATTTCTCTAATGATTAATGATGTTGAGCATTCTTTCATGTGTCTGTTGGCAATCTGTATATCTTCTTTGGAGAA
Source organism: Balaenoptera acutorostrata (assembly GCF_949987535.1). NCBI lineage: Eukaryota > Metazoa > Chordata > Mammalia > Artiodactyla > Balaenopteridae > Balaenoptera > Balaenoptera acutorostrata. The sequence continues at coordinate 81,908,652 of NC_080069.1, read as the reverse complement.
ATGTCTATTTAGGTCTTCTGCCCATTTTTGGATTGGATTGTTTGTTTTTTTGTTATTGAGCTGCATGAACTCCTTATAAATCTTGGAGATTAATCCTTTGTCAGTTGCTTCATCTGCAAATATTTTCTCCCATTCTGAGGGTTGTCTTTTGGTCTTGTTTATGGTTTCCTTTGCTGTGCAAAAGCTTTTAAGTTTCATTAGGTCCCATTTGTTTATTTGTGTTTTTATTTCCATTTCTCTAGGAGGTGGGTCAAAAAGGATCTTGCTGTGATTTATGTCATAGAGTGTTCTGCCTATGTTTTCCTCTAAGAGTTTGATAGTGTCTGGCCTTACATTTAGGTCTTTAATCCCTTTTGAGTTTATTTTTGTGTATGGTGTTAGGGAGTGTTCTAATTTCATACTTTTACATGTACCTGTCCAGTTTTCCCAGCACCACTTATTGAAGAGGCTGTCTTTTCTCCACTGTATATGCCTGCCTCCTTTATCAAAGATAAGGTGACTATATGTGCGTGGGTTTATCTCTGGGCTTTCTATCCTGTTCCATTGATCTATGTTTCTGTTTTTTAAACAATACTTTCTTAATCAGTTCAAAGTCACTGCTAGAATGCGATTACTCCTTTGGGTCTTCAAACCATAGATTCACTTCTCCGATTGTTGTCTGTTGAGTAACTGACAAGCATTTCTAATAAGACTATTTGCTTCTACATCAGTACCTCCAAAAGCTTTGCATCTATACATAGGACAGTGGGTTTACAGTTGTCATAAGTGTTAGGTTACTAATAGTTTCAAATATTTGGAATTTTCAGAGCAGACACCACAGTATTAAGAAATTAGGATGTAATATTCTAGTTGTTATTGAATTTTTAAACTTCTGCTAAAGAAATTACTCAGAAAGAGTACTCTCTTAAGGAAAATAAAATGGTAAGAAAATTTAAGTCTTTAATTAAAAGCTGTACATAATTCATCATTGAATATAGCCACAAGCCCAAAATGCACAAAGATTTATTTTACAAGATGAGTGAAAAATTTTAAAAGCTGATATCATCCATGTTACAGCTATTTATTATGGTGAAAGATTTGGCAGTCTGATGCATTTTTATTATGTATTGTTAAGGTTGCCATAATATTTTTAAACCTTCCTCATTTGTCATTCTTTGGACATATATTTTTTATTGAAAGTTCAATGTGACACCTATTTAAAAATTAAAATAACAAAATCTTCCTCTAATATAACACCTTTCTTTTTTTACATGATTATTTAAAATATCAAGGCAGAAAACTGTTCAAATATTTTGTATTAAAGGTAACTTTTTCATAATCTATTCAGTTGATGATGTACCTTTAAATGGCAAAGGTAAAATTCAAATGGATATGTTGAAATTTTTCTATATTGAGGGGCTATGTTTGGAGACTCTGGGCAGTTCTCTCAACAGAAGAGAGCAAAGGGAAAATGTCTGGGCAACTGAAACATAGGTTATTTAGTACTTAGAATCATAAAATAATATTATCCCAGGGTTGGAAGGATCTGACGCTTAGAAAACTGGAAACTTTTCACTCGAAAAGCTTGTTCTCAGAGGGTGGTCCTTAGTTAATGTTAACATGTTTATGCTTTTAAAACATATGAAATAATACATATGCACATATTTTTATATCTATCTTCATCCACATCTATATCCTACAGCACTGTGTGCTGTGTCACCAGACACATATTTTAATAAATCTTTATTGAATAGCCAACTACTCTGTGCCAGGTACTGTTTAGTTTTGAAAAGGGTTTTCTATTTTGCAAAATATTGAGAGACAGCGAGAGAGAATGAGAGGTCACTTGGAAGGTGAGAGTTCTTCTGTCACTGAAAAACACACAGTGTACTGAATAATGGCATCATTAAAAACTGTCATCTTTGCAAAGTACAGTCATTGCTCTGCATATCTCTAGTACATGTCCCTGTGAACCTGCATAACTGCATCTTGCTGGAAACGCATCTTCTCCTCCTGCCGGCTTCTAGCCACTTATCTGTTCATTACTGTCATGTCTGAGAAGGTTTCAGACATGCCAGCTGTGTGGTGTCACCTGCCTGACGTCCATTCCAAGTACAGACGTTTACTCGCGTGAGTATTAAAGCAATAGATCTTCCTTATGACAACAAAAAGCTGACTGTAGAAAAGCAAAGCTTCTGGGAAAAGTCTTCCGAGTGCATCTTGGCTTGATCATGGAGAGAAAAAACCTGACTAATTAGCTTCAGCCCTCCCAGTCTGAGGAAGAAGAAATAATTAAAGGATCTGGACAGCCTGCGCCATACAGCGGCTGGCTTTGAAAGAGGCAACACAGTTAAGAGGACCTGATCTGAGAGAAGGCTCACAAAAGAAAGTTCTGGGGACTTAGTGTAGAGCTGAGAAGGCTTTTTTTTCTTTTCCATAAGGATCCATTAAAGAAAAATTAAAATACTTATGAATCACCATGTTTCCAGTAAAAAAGGAAATACTTTTAATCAAGGACGAAAGTAAATTCCTACAACTTATAACAACTTTAAAGGTGAGAAAGATGGCAACAAAAATTAGGGCTATTACTAAATATTAATCTTGAGGGCAAATTTGAGAAGTAGTAACGTAAGCATAGCTTTCTAATCTTTTTTTTTTTTCTGATTGATATTGTATTTCGAAGCTCAGTGGGTTGGGTGTTGCCCATCCCTGGACAAAGAGCTTTATCCTAGAGATGCTTCTGTGAGTTGTTCCAGCAGGGATTGTGTCAATGACCCACATGGGGGGACTTCCATTTTATAGAATTCCCTTAGTACATGTCTATCCTCTAGTGCAGCTATTGGGGAAGGGGGTGGCTATTTAGCTTCTCAGTTTCTACATAGGTGTTAACAGTGATGTCACTTCCTCCTTATTCCCATATGCACCTCATTCAAGGGGTTATTGGTATTGATGGACTTGATCAAATGGAGCAGGCCTGAGAGTGTGTGTGGACATGTGCTACAGAACCCAGCAACACCTATCTACACACAGACGTACATCCTATTTTTCAGAAGGTTCTATATTCTTAGCAGAGAGCCTTGAGACTGTGTTTGGATGGATAGAAAATGACAGGTAAAGTGAAGTAGTTCAAAGGTCATCATACCTTTTGTTATTTTGGATCTTTTCCCTCTGCGCTTGATATAAGTTATTTACTACAGAAGTTTTACAGAAACACTTAGTGCAGGTCATATATTTACTAAGTGTCATCCTAAGTTTTCCCGTGATATATTGATTAAAAAGTTATTAAAGAACCCCCCTTCCCATTTACGTCCACCTTGTGTTCAAAGTGCATTTCTTTTTTCCATGGATGAGGAAAGTAAAAAACAGGGAAGCAGGTCCGAGTGCTCTAGTGAATCATGATTGAAATCACAATTGGGGGCTATTTCTCCACCTTTTAAAAATTGTTTTTGACTTATTGCAGCCAGAGTGAACATTCAGATAACGTGCACGTAGGAACGTAGGAATAACATAAAGCTGCCAAGATGAAGGGGGAAAAAAAGCAAGCCCACAAAAAGAAAAGCAAAGGGAAGGCTCTCAGTTCTTTATTTCCCTCCAGTAATTTTCCTGGTACTAAGTTAACCTGACAGCCCTGGGATGTTTTGCTGATTTAGCCCTAAATCCTAGTTCCACTGAGAACATTTTCTTTGTTCAATTACATCACAGAAGATTCTGTTGGAATCGTGTCAGGGTGCTGCGGATTGGCTTTTCCGGGTCCAAGAGGGTTTGATTTTCCTTTGTTGTGCCTGGATGGTATCATAAACGCTGCTGTTCTTCTCCAGCCCCTCCCCATAAGACAAAGATAAAAAAAGAATGTCCCAAAGGGCGTGGGATGTGTGTGAGTGTTCGTGGGAGGGTACAGGGTAGTAGATGAGGGAGGTGAAGGGCACAGGGGGAGGAAGACAAACCATCTTCCTGGTTGTGCTGTTCTGGTCTCAATCCAGGCTTTAGCTGCCCGCGAACTCAGAACTTGGGCTTCTTATTTATTGCTTTAGTCCATCCTTTCAATCAATATTTAGTTGAGTATTTTTACCAAGTACAATTCTAAGTGCTGATTCACCTCTAAGGATGGAAACCAAGACATGCTCTGACTAGCTATCCAGGGTGTGCACTCAAGGGCCCAGGCTTTTCCTAAGACCTGGTGAAAAGTGCTTTCCCTCCCTTCATCCCTCCTTCCTCCCTCCCTTCCTCCCTCCCTCCGTCCCTCTCTTTCTTTTTTTCTTTCCTTTCTCTCCTTCTTTCTTGTAAACCTCTTTGCTTTCTTGTCTTAGTCTCTCAGAGTTACTTTTAATTATTTATGTTTTTAAGCACACACCACAGAGGGGCCCGAGAAAACTCCACATATTCATCTCCCGGCTTGAGAAATTATCAGCGTTTTATGAAAAGGACATTCTAGATTTGAACACTTAACGACCTTTGGGGAAAGCAGTTGTATGTCTTATTGTTATCCTATTTATGAATAGACAATAGGAAGTAATTTGAACTTTATGACACATTTTCCACATTTTGTCAACTGAAAGAGATGTGATATAACTGCAAAATAGGTAAAAGAGCACTCTATGAAGTTTTAGAATTCCTTAGAAAAGCAGTGCTTTGGGGCAGCAACCTCACTAGCTCTGATTGCTAATACAATAAATACCCTTTTTGTCTTGAAATCATGTAAACTGGAATTTTAAAATTACTGTACACTGGACATCCTTTAACCACTTAAGTGCTGGGACCACAGCTGAGTAACACCTGGTAGCTAATTACAGTTAAACCCTTCTATGGGGGTTAATGGATCAGGGCCCAGGATTGGGCCCGTTTGACGCACACCACTAATAGCAAGTCATGTTTTGACAGAGTTCCACAGTGGACTACTTTCCACTGCTTGAGACATCAAAGAGAAAATTATTACAACAGTTATGTCTTCAGAATAATGAATAATTTAGAATGTGGAATAGATTCAGAAGTCAAGAGGAAAGGGGAAAATATGTGATAAGTAATATGTGATGAATAATAGTCATAAAATCTGTCACTATATAAAATCATTTGAAAGCTTTGTTTTGAACTTTATACCATGAGGTAGGCAGAATGCACGTGTCATCATACTCTGGGGTGTGTGTGTGTGTGTGTGTGTGTGTGTGTGTGTGTGTGTGTGTGTAGAGAGATTCAGAGAGAGACCCCACCACGAAATGAGAATCTGTTAAGCTTGAGAGAGGGATGATTACTTGCAGCCCGTAATACAATTTTTAACTTTTGGGCTATTAACAAAGTGTTAGTCCATAGTACTGTTATTTCATAAGAGCATGACAAAGGATCTAAAAATTGAAAACCCTCTTCTGCCCAACTGTTACATCCAATCATTGTTTTCACTAGCAAATGTTGATTTGAGCATCAGCTGTGTGCAGAACACTCACTGCCTTAGGAACTCTGGGAGATACCAAGTTCAAGATGTGGCCAGGGCTTGCAAGGAACCATTGATCTAGTAGAACTGGATCTCTGATATTGAATAGCTGACCCCCAAATGCATGGGTGACTGGGAACTAAAGATTGCACATGCCAGTAAATGAAGAGAGTTACTGTTTATTTTCATTTGTGTGGTTGACTTTTGTTTCGCCGTACTACACAGCAGAAGTAGAATATTGGGCCATGGTGGACTTTAGATGGGGGATACAGTTATTACTTCCCTCTGCTCTTTATCTCTCAGTTCGTAGTTTCTCATCTATAAAAAATGGTCTCTAACATTTTTTGGTTGTACAACAGCATTAGTAAAGGTCTTTGAGTTCATTCTCTGAAGACATATATTTATTTCTGAATTCTGTTCATGTATTAATTGACTAGCATATAAGGCACATTGTATATTTTTAGAAAAACAGAAAACTTAAAAGGATGAGTTAAACAGGAGTTTACATGGTTTCTTCTCTTACTTGGAGGTCCACAACCTCACTTTGGAAACCACTGATGGGTTTCAACTGGGTAAACCCAAGCCCTTTTCTAACTCTAGACGTGAGTAAATCTAAGTAATATAACATCAGTAATTCCCTCTGAAATTGTACTTAATCTAGAGCAACTCCAGCAGTCCCTTTCAAAACCCAAATGCAGATACATTCTGCAGTTGACAGAAGCCAGATGGTCCTTGGGCGCTAACCTTGGGTTCTCTTTAAGGCCGTGCTTCCCAAACAAGTCACAGTATTCTTAGACTTTACTACAGACTTACTAATTCTGACTATCAGGATGGGCTCAGAAATCTGCATTACACTATGTCCTAGTAGGTGATCCTAGTGCAGTCAGCAAGACAGTACTGTCACCCAAGTGGAAGCCACAGCATGCTTTTCTTTTGAGAGGCAGGACCCAGGAAGGAAGAAGTAGCCATGTGATGTAGTGGGAAAAATATTGGAATACATCTTTCCAGGTCATTAGATGGTGATCTAACTCATTTGTTTGGTAATAGTTGCTTTGATTCTACTTTATGGATAGTCCATAATTTGTCCAACGATTCCTTGGTTGTTATATATTGACATTGTTTCTTATTTGTTTTTTGTTTTTTGTTTTTGCTTCCATTACAAATACTGCTTCAATAAACGTTCTTTTGGATTTTATTGAATATCCATATTTAACAATGGATTTTGAATTATAATAAGGAATTTTAAAGTATCCATATTTATTGGTGATTTTATTTCTATAGAATAGATGCCTATAAGTGAAATAAATTAGTTGGATCAAAAAGTGTGAACATTCTGCATTTTAAAGGATACTGTCAAATTATTCCCACATTGGTTGTAGTATTCCTTTCTGCTGCCTACAGTCTAACCAGCAGTGGATGTTAGCACTCTCAATTTTTTGCCAATGTGATGGGCCAAAAAAAAAAAACCCGTTTTATTGTTGGTCTAATTTGCATTTCCATGACTACTAATGAGGCTGAATTTCTTTTCATTTATTCATTTTTTCTTCTGTTAATTGCCTGTTCATACTTCTACTGATTATTCCATTGGTTGTTTGTCTTTTTCTAAATCAATGTGTATAAACTTTTTGTATGTTAGGAATATTGCCCTTTTAATAGCAAGATGGTGCAAATATTATCTCCTGCTCTGTTGTTTATCTTTTATCATTTTTTCCCACAGAATTGAAGTAGCTAAATCACATGTTATATGTATATATTTACTGGGATATAGTTTACATGTAACATTATATTAGTCTCAGGTGTACAGCATAATGATTTGATATTTGTATATAATATATAGTGAAATGATCACCACAATCCATCTATTTTTATTTAAACATCCATCACCATACATAGTTTCAATTTTTTTTCTTTGTGATGTGGACTTTTAAGATCTATTCTCTTAGTTCTGTCATTCTTTTTGGTGCTGTTGTCTATCAAAATTTTCACTACTTTTAAAGACACTTAATAATGATAAATTCAGTACCTTAGATTTAAATTTAAATTGCATTATCATTTTTACATGAGGCTAAGTATAAGAGAAGTAAATGCATTCCGATCAAGAGCTAGAGACCAAGGCAGAGTCTGACCTGTATTATTGCAACATTTTCAGAAAGCACAGTAGGTAGACTGAGGAAAAGATGGTAAAGAGTGTACCATTACTCTTTAGTGCTTGAAAGGATAATGTCATATTAAATAATTCATGCTTATTGCACACTTAATGCAACTTATTGAACAAGCTGTTCCATAGATGCCCAAAGCCAGAGAACAAAGTAATATCTTATTAATGTTTCCAGAGTTGAATTTGTTAATAATATAGTATTTTAATTCATCAGTGAGAATAGGATAAACATGCTAAAAGGATATACAGTGAAAAATTCACAGAAAATATGTCTGTATGAAGACAGGAATGTTTAGTATCCGTATGAAAAAATGACCTAAAGCCCTTATAATTATAATAAATACAACATTAAGATACTATTTTACCTATCAACAAGATAATGCTTAAACACAGAGTTGAAGATTTGAAAATCAGGTATTTCTGTAGGTGAAAATGTAAATTTCTACAACTTTTCTGGTGAGCGTTAAAATACTTACATTCTTTGACCCAGAAATGTAAAATTTGGGAGTTTATCCTGAAGAAATAACTAGAGATAGGCACAAAAATACTATGTTCCAAATATTCCCTGCAGTCTTATTTACATTATCAAAAAATTAACTTAAATCTGCAACAGTAGGGAACTGACTAAATAATTTATAATGATCCTTATTAATGAATACTGTATCCATTAAATGTCATAGTTATTCATTTACTTATTCATTTTTTCAATGGTTATTGAGCACCTACTGTGTGCAAAGCAATAGACTGGGCAGCTGGGGTTACAAAAGCAAACGCGTATTACTCCTGGTCATCACAACATTTATATTTTAGAATTTTAAAAGAATACTCAGAATGTTGTTAAAAAAGAGAAACTACAAAATGTTAGGTATAATATGATCACAGTATTACAAAAGAGAACACTCATAAATGTATAGAACAAAGTTGGAAAGAATACGTTGTGTTCATAGTGATTATTTTGGGTCTTGAGGGTTTTTTTCTTTGTGTTTCTACATTTTCCAAATATTTTACAATGAACATACATTATTTTATAAAGTAACTTACATTACTATGATGGTATAAATTAACTCTATGTTTGATAGTAAATTAACCTTAGGTGACATGGGTGTAGTTTTCTATGTGTGTGTAGCAGGGGTGTTCTTTTTCATTTGGTTTTTTAAAACCCTTGTATTGCCTTTGACATCAATCATTTGGTAAAATAAGCTCTTCCAAGCTTTCTCTAAAGATCAGTTATTTGCTAGGTAGATTTAAATTTTGGAATGAGTCCAATTTGGAGGTCTGTATTAGTAAGTTTGGGCTGCCATAACAAAATACCATGGACTGGATGGGGTAAACACCAGAAATTTATTTCTCACAGTTCTGAAGCCTGGAAGTCCAAGATCAGGGTGTCAGCATGGTTGGGTTCTGGTGAGAACCATCATCTGGGCTTATCAAAAGCCTCCTTCTCCCTGTGATCTCACATGGTGGAGAGAGATAGAAAGAAATAGAGAGATAGAGAGCACAAGCACTCTGGTGTCTTATAAGAGCACTAATTCCATCTTGAGGGCCCCACCCTCATGACTAAATGTATACCCAGTTATTTTTCAAAAACCCCATTTCCAAATACCATCACATTGGGGGTTAGGCCTTTGACATATGCATTATGGGGGTACACAATTCAGTTCATAGCAAGGTCTAAGCATAGCAAAAGGTCACAGACAGCGGAAGATCAGAGATGAGGCTAGATGGAAAAGACTACAGCTCTTAAGTCTGAAAAGAGGAAGGTTGAGAGATTATAAAAATCTATGAAACCATGGTGGACAGATTTGTTTTTAAGCTGAAAGGAAGCAGTACCAAAAGGGAAGTAAAGAGCTACCCCATCCAGTTGGTAATAAATGTATGGACACAGTTCCCCCAAAAGTGGAATGGCTGAAAAATGATAATATCTTAGGAAGCTATGTAGGACAATTCCTAAAGGGGCTTTTCAGGAAAGGTAAGGATTTGGGAGGACCATCCTTGACCTTTCCTGGTTGAAGTTGTGGAGGAAAAATAATGGTGCTGTCCCCCAATACTGTCCTTTGAGGACATTGTCAGTAAAGGAATATTGAACAAAAAAATATAAAAAAATTAAATGCTGTAAGTAAAATAACAATTCCAGCCCAAATCATTATTATGATACAGAGGAAGTATGTAAACCATATATGAAGTCATTCCTCTTGAGAACATTGTGTTTTCAAGATCGGTAGCGAACAGGCTGAGGAAGTTGGATTCAGCTGAGAAAGACAAAGAATGGTTGAGCCAGTACCCGATGCCCCAACTAAAAGGATCCTGACCCCAAGGAAACTGGGGACCCAGATGCCCACCCAAGAAAAAGGGCCTTGGGCAATAGGTGGGTTTAGCTTTTGCCCCCTCACTGCCTACCCACAATGGCCTCTGCATTTGACAGTCTAGAAGGGATACAGGTGCACAGGGTCTGAGCCATTTAGAGCTGAATTTGCTCAGACCGACTCTCATCCCTCATTTTTCCCAAATGAGAGATATTAAAAGAGGGCCTTCTTCAGCATGGCAAAGAGAGGCTGAAGGAAAATATTACTGGGGTTGGTTAGGAGGGCTGTGAGTGGGGAGGCTCTAGACATTATATACTTCTCTGAATTGATTAGGTTTTAGTTTTATCAGTAAGTGAGACAATTAAATTATCTCAAAATCATTTGAGTTTCGTCATTGAAAACTTTTTGCCTTTTCCTAATTCATTGGTTTATATTCATCTAGTACGTCACCAATTAAATTTGGACATTTATGAGAAAATTAAATATAAAAAGTCTGTGTCCTGAATTTGTAGATTCTGGTAAATGTTTTTGCTTTTACACATGACCTGAAGTACAGTTCTCAGAAGAGATCAGTTACAGCCTCCAGTCACTTCTTATTGTTTATTAATTAACCATTAGAGTGAAACTGGACTAAACTAGGTGGCCAGTGGGCCAGAGTATCCTATTTGGCAATATCATGCAGATTTAAAAAAGAAGCACGTACTCTAATTCCAGGAATTCTATATATACATACCAGCCCCGCCCCCCTCCATACATACAGATGTGTCCACACAATTGCTACCATTAAGCCAGTAAGAATGAAGAATAACTGTAGTTTTGGTCATGGAAAAAGGTCCATAGTATACTGTTAAGTGAAAAAAGGAAGTCTCTAAAGAGTGGGAATAGAAGTACCCCATTTTTGTAAAGTATATGGGTAAATATACGTGTGTAAATTTAAAACGTGGAATATTCAACAATATGTTAACAGTTGTTATCTTTGTTTTATTAATTTTTGTTGTGTCTGACTTTTTATAATGACATGTATTTTTTTTCTTACCAGAAAAATAAACAAAAATAGGGAATAAAATACAAAGGTTTCAGTTGATGAGGAAAGTCCCTGTGTTCTGGGGACTTTGCACAGAGTGATAAGCTTTTTCTCCTTTGCTTTTTTAAACTTTCGATTGTTGCCATCCCTCCAGCATTTGCTCCCTCTGGGTCCCAACCTTTTTCCAGGTAATGATAAGATTATGAGAAGTTCAGGAGGTCAGGAGTTCCAGACATCATCTCAGACCCAAGGCCGATATCAAGAGGCATCTCATTCATTTACCAAATGAACAAAGGATGTGACTTTATCCATATCCGACAGAGCTGATCAGAGACTTATAGTTCTCGCCTTTGGAAGACCAGGTTGCTCTGGGCAGCTCCACAGCTCCCTTTGTCCCTGCTGCTCATTTGGCTGTGGTTCCTTATGCATCCCCCCCACCCCCCTCCTGGTTTTCCTGGTGGCTGTGACTGGCGTGGAGATAGGGATTGATAGGGATTAGCAGCATGTAAGGTTTCCTCTTGCCCATCCTGTGAGTCTTCTGATTTAGAATCACGGCAGCCATAGATTCACGGGGTTCTTCTGGGGAGGAACCAGGCCCTTTTCTGTGCCACCCAGAGCCAGCCTTCAGGAAGGAAGACCCCCTCATTGACTTGGAGTTAGAAGTAGTCAAGTCAATTGCCAACTGTTTTCTGTGCCTGGGTTTCTTTGGAGATACCATTCGATAAATTCAAGCAGCTTCTTCTTCTCTCGCGTCTTCACTTTTTGGTTAAGGATGAGGGACTAAGGAATGTGCCCTGCTTTAATGTGAGAGGAAGGGGACTCTCCAACTTTCGTAGGCTTTGCCTATAACGTTTTTGAAACAAAGTTCATTTCAAATCATTATTTTTGAAAACATTTGCCTGGGGTTTTTAAGAAAAGAGAGTTGGGTAGGATGGGTGTGGAGAAATCATAGTATAACTGTACTGCAAGGGTTTGTTGACTAAAGGTTAGCTGTGGGGCTCCGGATGTGAAAGTTCCAGGCAGGAGCAGCTTTGTTCCTCAGAGGGTGGAGTTATGAAAAAATTGATGGAGGAGGCTGAGCTTAGGCAAGGCTCTTTCTGATCAGGTCTGTTTTCTGTGGGTGTGTTTGAAAGTGCTTTTGCCTGACAAGTACAGTTTGCTTTCACGGGCGGTTGAATCTGAATGCTTAGGTATTTCTCTGCTTTTAAAAAGAGGTAAGAAGTAAACTTCATTAAGGAGTCTCATTTTAGTGAGGTATAGATTTACACTTCGAAAGCATATTAAAATTGTGATCTGGAATACTGGCATATTCAATATGTTTTCTTTTGTACACTGATTATGGAAAGATTCTGTCCATCTATTCAGAAGTGTAAGGTATAGTATAAATTGAGTATAGTATCTATTTCAACCCATTATCAAGATTCCATTTTGTGTTGGGCTTGCTCAGCACTGGGTGTAGGTAGTAACGATGAATCTTCTATCTCCTGAGATTCCTTAAGGCTTTGTGTGCTTGTATCAATACCAGGAGATGGCTATTTCCTTGCCAGATCTATTCACTCCTGGCTAGGAGTTTGCAAAGTCCCATTTAGAAAATGTATACAGTAGGTAATAATTATTTGTTGAACATCCTGGGCATGCTTTCACCTTTGCACCTGCTATTTCCTTGGCCTGAGATAACTGGAAGTCCCACTTCTTCACTTCGGGTCTTTATTCAAATGTCACCTTCTCAGTGAGCCTCATCCCGGGGCACCCTCCTCTTCCATTCATCATAATCTAATTACTGGTTCTTTATATCTCCTTGCACTAAAATAAAAGTGCCATGGGGACTGGGATTTTTGTCTGTTTGGTTCAGTGCTGTATCCCCAGGACTTAGTGCAATGCCTGGCACAAACAGGGCTTTATTAGTTGAATGACAATGATTTATTGAATTGATAAAATTGTACATATGCCACTTTTATTTGAGCATAATTTGTCTCTTTGTGAATACTCTAAACTCCAATTTGAACTGTATCAAGGGACATAGATATTAAGATTGATATAACGAATTTCATGTTTTATTCCTCCAAGCAGGCAGGAGACTGTCTAAGCCTGGTTACTATGATATCTGACTTTTGCTGCACTCTAATTATATCTTAGTGGGTTTGGTAGGAATCAGGCACTTTGGAACATCTAAGATTTTTTTGAGGTTGAGCCTACTATTTTTAAGGCTGATTGGTAGTCACCAAAGGTACCTTCTTGTTGTGAGGTCCCTTTTTTTTTTTTTTTTTTTTTTTTTCCACACACACACACTGTATTTTATTTTTACAAGAGATAAATAGACTGACACCAAGCATTGTACATGGATGACCACAACAAAAGCAACAATGATTGCAATTACCAAACATGAAACACACTCATACTATGTCATAATATTGACATTCAGTCCAGTAATCCTCCACTGTAACAGCTCCTTTACTTTGCAGTGAAAATTGATTTGTATATTCTTTGCCTCTGAGTCCTTGTGGGATTTTTTTTTTTTTAATTCAGACAGAAAGTCACAAAAATTATACTCATCCTCATCAGTTCACTCAGTCCCATGTAATTAATTTTTTTTTTTTCATCTTGATCTTTTGTTAGCACTTTTATGAGTTCATCAGTTTTTCATTAGAGTTCTGAAAATGCTTATTCATTCAGTTCAGCAGTACAGTCAGTTACCAGAAACCTGTACTTGTCAGAGTCTTTTCCATGAATTTCTTGAAGATGAAACCCTTTTATAGGAACATACTTGCAAAATCATCAGAGTACACCCAGAACTGTCTGTAAATGACAGAAGACTTAAAAATGACCATGGTTAAAGATTTGATGAAAGTTCATAATAATGCAGTTGACAAGAAAATTAGTTATTTCTGAGATATACATTTTAAAGTAATAACTAGGATTATTACTTATAACCTTATACCAGAACATATAAGATTTTTAGAAGTTTCCTGTAATGTCTGAAACATTTATATTAACATATTTCCATACATATTTCCATACAAATACAAATATAAGATTTTTAGAAATTTCATGTAATGTCTGAAACATTTATATTAACATATTTCCATACATATTTCCATACAAATACAAATATAACATTTTTAGAAATTTCATGTAATGTCTGAAACATTTATATTAACATATTTCCATACAAATAACCCAATGAAAGTTTAGTATTAGTTGTTTTGTTTGTTTTTTTATACTGCAGGTTCTTATTAGGCATCAGTTTTATACACATCAGTGTATACATGTCAATCCCAATCGCCCAATTCAGCACACCACCATCCCCACCTCACCGCAGTTTTCCCCCCTTGGTGTCCATATGTCCATTCTCTACATCTGTGTCTCAACTTCTGCCCTGCAAACTGGCTCATCTGTACCATTTTTCTACGTTCCACATACATGCATTAATATACGATATTTGTTTTTCTCTTTCTGACTTACTTCACTCTGTATGACAGTCTCTAGATCCATCCACGTCTCAACAAATGACTCAATTTCGTTCCTTTTTATGGCTGAGTAATATTCCATTGTATATATGTACCACAACTTCTTTATCCATTCGTCTGTTGATGGGCATTTAGGTTGCTTCCATGACCTGGCTATTGTAAATAGTGCTGCAATGAACATTCGGGTGCATGTGTCCTTTTGAATTATGGTTTTCTCTGGGTATATGCCCAGTAGTGGGATTGCTGGGTCATATGGTAATTCTATTTTTAGTTTTTTAAGGAACCTCCATATTGTTCTCCATAGTGGCTGTATCAATTTACATTCCCACCAACAGTGCAAGAGGGTTCCCTTTTCTCCACACCCTCTCCAGCATTTGTTGTTTGTAGATTTTCTGATGATGCCCATTCTAACAGGAGTGAGGTGATACCTCATTGTAGTTTTGATTTGCATTTCTCTAATAATTAGTGATGTTGAGCATCTTTTCATGTGCTTCGTGGCCGTCTGTATGTCTTCTTTGGAGAAATGTCTATTTAGGTCTTCTGCCCATTTTTGGATTGGGGTGTTTGTTTCTTTGATATTGAGCTGAATGAGCTGTTTATATATTTTGGAGATTAATCCTTTGTCAGTTGATTCATTTGCAAATATTTTCTCCCATTCTGAGGGTTGTCTTTTTGTCTTGTTTATGGTTTCCTTTGCTGTGCAAAAGCTTTGTAGTTTCATTAGGTCCCACTTGTTTATTTTTGTTTTTATTTCCATTACTCTAGGAGGTGGATCAAAAAAGATCTTGCTGTGATTTATGTCAAAGAGTGTTCTTCCTATGTTTTCCTCTAAGAGTTTTATAGTGTCCAGTCTTATATTTAGGTCTCTAATCCATTTTGAGTTTATTTTTGTGTATGGTGTTAGGGAGTATTCTAATTTCATTCTTTTACATGTAGCTGTCCAGTTTTCCCAGCACCACTTATTGAAGAGACTGTCTTTTCTCCATTGTATATCTTTGCCTCCTTTGTCATAGATTAGTTGACCATAGGTGCGTGGGTTAATCTCTGGGCTTTCTATCTTGTTCCATTGATCTATGTTTCTGTTTTTGTGCCAGTACCATATTGTCTTGATTACTGTAGCTTTGTAGTATAGTCTGAAGTCAGGGAGTCTGATTCCTCCAGCTCCATTTTTTTGCCTCAAGACTGCTTTGGCTATTCGGGGTCTTTTGTGTCTCCATACAAATTTTAAGATGATTTGTTCTAGCTCCGTAAAAAATGCCATTGGTAATTTGATAGGGATTGCATTGAATCTGTAGATTGCTTTGGGTAGTATACTCATTTTCACAATGTTGATTCTTCCAATCCAAGAACATGGTATATCTCTCCATCTATTTGTATCATCTTTAATTTCTTTCATCAGTGTCTTATAGTTTTCTGCATACAGGTCTTTTGTCTCCCTAGGTAGGTTTATTCCTAGGTATTTTATTTTTTTTGTTGCAATGGTAAATGGGAGTGTTTCCATAATTTCTCTTTCAGATTTTTCATCATTAGTGTATAGGAATGCAAGAGATTTCTGTGCATTAATTTTGTAACCTGCAACTTTACCATATTCATTAATTAGCTCTAGCAGTTTTCTGGTGGCAGTTTTAGGATTCTCTATGTATAGTATCATGTCATCCGCAAACAGTGACAGTTTTACTTCTTCTTTTCCAATTTGTATTCCTTTTATTTCTTTTTCTTCTCTGATTGCCGTGGCTAGGACTTCCAGAACTATGTTGAATAATAGTGGTGAGAGTGGACATCCTTGTCTCGTTCCTGATCTTAGAGGAAATGCTTTCAGTTTTTCACCATTGAGAATGATGTTTGCTGTGGGTTTGTCATATATGGCCTTTATTATGTTGAGGTAGGTTCCCTCTATGCCCACTTTCTGGAGAGTTTTTATCATAAATGGGTGTTGAATTTTGTCAAAAGCTTTTTCTGCATCTATCGAGATGATCATATGGTTTTTATTCTTCAATTTGTTAATATGGTGTATCACATTGATTGATTTGCGTATATTGAAGAATCCTTGCATCCCTGGGATAAATCCCACTTGATCGTGGTGTATGATCCTTTTAATGTGTTGTTGGATTCTGTTTGCTAGTATTTTGTTGAGGATTTTTGCATCTATATTCATCAGTGATATTGGTCTGTAATTTTCTTTTTTTGTAGTGTCTTTGTCTGGTTTTGGTATCAGGGTGATGGTGGCCTCATAGAATGAGTTTGGGAGTGTTCCTTCTTCTGCAATTTTTTGGAAGAGTTTGAGAAGGATGGGTGTTAGCTCTTCTCTAAATGTTTGATAGAATTCACCTGTGAAGCCATCTGGTCCTGGACTTTTGTTTGTTGGAAGATTTTTAATCACAGTTTCAATTTCATTACTTGTGATTGGTCTGTTGATATTTTCTGT
Organism: Balaenoptera acutorostrata; assembly: GCF_949987535.1. NCBI lineage: Eukaryota > Metazoa > Chordata > Mammalia > Artiodactyla > Balaenopteridae > Balaenoptera > Balaenoptera acutorostrata. The sequence continues at coordinate 81,891,874 of NC_080069.1, read as the reverse complement.
TTCTTCCTTATTCAGTCTTGGAAGTTTATACCTTTCTAAGAATTTGTCCATTTCTTCCAGGTTGTCCATTTTATTGGCATAAAGTTGCTTGTAGTAGTCTCTTAGGATGTTTTGTATTTCTGCGGTGTCTGTTGTAACTTCTCCTTTTTCGTTTCTGATTTTATTGATTTGAGTCCTCTCCCTCTTTTTCTTGATGAGTCTGGCTAATGGCTTATCAATTTTGTTTATCTTCTCAAAGAACCAACTTTTAGTTTTATTGATCTTTGCTATTGTTTTCTTTGTTTCTATTTCATTTATTTCTGCTCTGATCTTTATGATTTCTTTCCTTCTGCTAACTTTGGGTTTTGTTTGTTCTTCTTTCTCTAGTTTCTTTAGGTGTAAGGTTAGATTGTTTACTTGAGATTTTTCTTGTTTCTTTAGGTAGGCTTGTATAGCTATAAACTTCCCTCTTAGAACCGCTTTTGCTGCATCCCATAGGTTTTGGGTCGTCGTGTTTTTATTGTCATTTGTCTCTAGGTATTTTTTTATTTCCTGTTTGATTTCTTCAGTGATCTCTTGGTTATTTAGTAACGTATTGTTTAGCCTCCATGTGTTTGTCTTTTTTACGTTTTTTTCCCTGTAATTCATTTCTAATCTCATAGCGTTGTGGTCCGAAAAGATGCTTGATATGATTTCAATTTTCTTAAATTTACTGAGGCTTGATTTGTGACCCAAGATGTGATCTATCCTGGAGAATGTTCCGTGCGCACTTGAGAAGAACGTGTAATCTGCCGTTTTTGGATGGAATGTCCTATATATATCAATTAAATCTATCTGGTCTATTGTGTCATTTAAAGCTTGTGTTTCCTTATTTATTTTCATTTTGGATGATCTGTCCATTGGTGTAAGTGAGGTGTTAAAGTCCCCCACTATTATTGTGTTACTGTCGATTTCCTCTTTTATAGCTGTTAGCAGTTGCCTTATGTATTGAGGTGCTCCTATGTTGGGTGCATATATATTTATAATTGTTATATCTTCTTCTTGGATTGATCCCTGGATCATTATGTAGTGTCCTTCCTTGTCTCTTGTAACATTCTTTATTTTAAAGTCTATTTTATCTGATATGAGTATAGCTACTCCAGCTTTCTTTTGATTTCCATTTGCATGGAATATCTTTTTCCATCCCCTCACTTTCAGTCTGTATGTGTCCCTAGGTCTGAAGTGGGTCTCTTGTAGACAGCATATATATGGGTCTTGTTTTTGTATCCATTCAGCCAGTCTATGTCTTTTGGTTGGGGCATTTAATCCATTCACATTTAAGGTAATTATCGATATGTATGTTCCTATGACCATTTTCTTAATTGTTTTGGGTTTGTTTTTGTAGGTCCTTTTCTTCTCTTGTGTTTCCCACTTAGAGAAGTTCCTTTAGCATTTGTTGTAGAGCTGGTTTGGTGGTGCTGAATTCTCTTAGCTTTTGCTTGTCTGTAAAGCTTTTGATTTCTCCATCGAATCTGAATGAGATCCTTGCCGGGTAGAGTAATCTTGGTTGTAGGTTCTTCCCTTTCATCACTTGAAGTATATCATGCCACTCCCTTCTGGCTTGCAGAGTTTCTGCTGAGAAATCAGCTGTTAACCTTATGGGAGTTCCCTTGTATGTTATTTGTCGTTTTTCCCTTGCTGCTTTCAGTAATTTTTCTTTGTCTTTAATTTTTGCCACTTTGATTACTATGTGTCTCGGCGTGTTTCTCCTTGGGTTTATTCTGTATGGGACTCTCTGCGCTTCCTGGACTTGGGTGGCTATTTCCTTTCCCATGTTAGGGAAGTTTTCGACTATAATCTCTTCAAATATTTTCTCTGGTCCTTTCTCTCTCTCTTCTCCTTCTGGGACCCCTATAATGCGAATGTTGTTGCGTTTAATGTTGTCCCAGAGGTCTCTTAGGCTGTCTTCATTTCTTTTCATTCTTTTTTCTTTAGTCTGTTCTGCAGCAGTGAATTCCACCATTCTGTCTTCCAGGTCACTTATCCGTTCTTCTGCCTCAGTTATTCTGCTATTGATTCCTTCTAGTGTAGTTTTCATTTCAGTTATTGTATTGGTCATCTCTGTTTGTTTGTTCTTTAATTCTTCTAGGTCTTTGTTAATCATTTCTTGCATCTTCTCAATCTTTGCCTCCATTCTTATTCCGAGGTCCTGGATCATCTTCACTATCATTATTCTGAATTCTTTTTCTGGAAGGTTGCCTATCTCCACTTCATTTAGTTGTTTTTCTGGGGTTTTTTCTTGTTCCTTCATCTGGTACATAGCCCTCTGCCTTTTCATCTTCTCTGTCTTTCTGTAACTGTGGTTTTTGGACCACAGGCTGCAGGATTGTAGTTTTTCTTGCTTCTGTTGTCTGCCCTCTGGTGGTTGAGGCTATCTAAGAGGCTTGATGGGAGGCTCTGGTGGTGGGTAGAGCTGACTGTTGCTGTGGCGGTCAGAGCTCAGTAAAACCTTAATCCTCTTGACTGTTGATGGGTGGGGCTGGGTTCCCTCCCTGTTGCTGTGGCGGTCAGAGCTCAGTAAAACCTTAATCCACTTGACTGTTGATGGGTGGGGCTGGGTTCCCTCCCTGTTGGTTGTTTTGCCTGAGGCAACCCAACACTGGAGCCTACCCGTGCTCTTTGGTGGGGTTAATGGCAGACTCTGGGAGGGCTCACGCCAAGGAGAACTTCCCAGGACCTCTGCTGCCAGTGTCCTTATCCCCACGGTGAAACAGAGCCACCACTTGCCTCGGCAGGAGACCCCCCAACACCAGCAGGTACGTCTGGTTCAGTCTCCCCCAGGGTCACTGCTCCTTCCCCTGGGTCCCGATGCACACATTACTTTGTGTGTGCCCTCCAAGAGTGGGGTCTCTGTTTCCCCCAGTCCTGTCACAGTCCTGCAATCAATTCCCACTAGACTTCAAAGTCTGATTCTCTAGGAATTCCTCCTCCCGTTGCCGGACCCCCAGGTTGGGAAGCCTGACGTGGGGCTCAGAACCTTCACTCCAGTGGGTGGACTTCTGTGGTATAAGTGTTCGCCAGTCTGTGAGTCACCCACCCAGCAGTTATGGGATTTGATTTTACTCTGATTGCGCCCCTCCTACCGTCTCACTGTGGCTTCTCCTCTGTCCTTGGACATGGGGTATCCTCCTTGGTGAAGTCCAGGGTCTTCCTGTCAATGATTGTCCAGCAGCCAGTTGTGATTCTGGAGCTCTCGCAAGAGGGAGTGAGTGCACGTCCTTCTACTCCGCCATCTTGGTTAATCTCCGAGGTCCCTTTTTTCTTGTCCAGCATTTTCAGCCAGCTTGAAATTTCTGGTCATCTTTTTGGATTGTGGCATAATCTCTGGAAGGTCTCTTTAAAATGAAAGTACGTTACCTTGGTGGGTAACGCATTAACCCAAGAGTACTCATTGGCATGGACTCTCTATTGGAATTAATAGTGAAGGAGCAGATAGATCCCTGATAGTATGGGCACCAGAATGGTACATTTTGATGGAGGTGGGTGCTGGGGAGAAGATAGTGTTGGAGCCTGGGGGCTGGGGCATTGACTGGAGATGGCAGACACAGTAAATGGTGCCAGAAGAAGTCATGACTCTTAGAGAACTGGATGTGTGGGAAGAAGGGGGAATCAGAAGACACAAACAAGAAAGCATGAAGAGAGGCATGTGGCACTAAAAGTAACCCTCAAAGATTTGTACTGGGATCTTCTACAGCCTGATCTGTAAGATGATACGTGCTTTTTTCTCTTTAAATGGAGAAGGATGAATAAATCATAATTTTAGAAGATTCCCAAATTGTGAAAATTGGTCCAACATGTTTGGGTTCACAATCCTATTTAGTTCCTTTCTTTTTCTAATTAATGATTGGCTTGGGCTTTGAAATGAATTGACACACAAGTCTTCTTATTCCCCCCATGTCTTCTTGCGTGCAAGTTGAGTGTTGAATGCAGAGCCGTGCCTAGGAATTACTGAACCTAGACAAGAAAGCAGATAGGTCAGCTTTGGGGTCATTTTAATGCTATAATTTTCTGAAGCCTTGCTGTATTTAGAAGGCATATTTACCATTCTCTTTCTCCCTCAATCTCCATGCTTGCTCATTTTGTGGATACTGAAGTCATTATGGCATTATGGAGTGGTTGGTGAAGGGCAGAAGAGACAGGGCTCTTTGTACTGGATCATGGGTTCTCGGAACAATCCTGGTCCTATCACAGACTCTATTGACCTATAAAACGTGTTATTAATCTTCTTACTGTCTGTTTTACAAGAGATATGGGAGGAGAAATGAGGTAATGTCTACTTAGACCTTTGAGCTTCTCGGAAGAACAACAGTCTACAGTAATATGATTTCCTAATGCATTTGTTTGTGTTGTAATGGAGTGTAATTCCATTTAGCCAAATTTCTTTAGATACCTCTAAAATATCTAACAGTCTTGCACAGGGGAAGCAGTCTGCCTTTGAGAGTAAGAACTGGGCCTTGACGAATCCTCAAAAAGTACAAGTGAGCTAGCTATAAATTTATGAGCTCGAGGGAAGGAAGCTGGGAGAGGAAGGAATGGGCGCTACAGATGGTGATGGGAGGGCAGTGGTTGTAATTATCTTCAGAGAGTTTATAGCATTTTAAAATCCTGTTGTTTTACTAAAGATCAAGATGTCAATATATTTTAAAATATATACATTTATTTTAATTTAACAATATTGCATACTGGACGACTCATCTGCAATATTGATCCTGCCATCATTCTCTACGTTGATAGGCTCTTGACTAAGCCTCCTCCGAGATTTACTTTATTATGTTCCTTGGGCCACAACTTGGTTGTTGAATAACTAGTTTCTGAGTCTGATATGGCAGTTCCCTATACTTACCAACACATTGTAAGAGGCCTAGTAAGTTACTAAATAATCCTTTACCTTTGTTCTGCAGAAAAAGGAATAACAAGTCTTTTTTATTGAAGTGGTCACGAACAGTGGATTTTTAATGTAGGTTTTTTGAGCAGTACTATAATTGAGTTGGCTTTCTAGTCAGTCCTAAAAAAAGAAATTAAAACAAAGGATGAAAAGTGAGGGAAGTATACATATGTATCATCTCTGACATACTATAAAGATGTCAATTTAGGTTACACATCATTATTGGACAGTTTTGTTGTGAAATTTTCTGGAAGTGATTAGTTCTTTAGCAATTCCAACTCAGTATTTTATAAGGAGGTCAGCCTTCTATAAAGGAATTTTAAGGAAGTATTGAGTTAGCCAGGAAAGAAAATAGTATGTATTCTTTTACAGAGAGGTGACAATATACACTCTTTAATAGCAACTGATTTGTATTTTTAGAGAAATAATACTAATCAGAGTCCTCTCTCTGGAGGGAAGAAAAGTGTTACAACAACTTTTATTTGCTAACTGATAGAATGTAATGCAGAGAGAGCATATCCTGTCACCCAAAATGTGGCAGGAAAAAATAAATTCCTACCAAATTGTGTTGCACGCCAGGGACATATGAAAAAAGTCACTTTGTCTCTCAAAGTGAGAAGAACATCTTATATAAGGAAGTGATATGGAATACTATGGAACTGCTCTTTAGACCAAAATAATCTTTTACTAAAAAATTACGACTCAGAGATACAGTTCATATTAAGTTAGATTGTGGATGATCTTAATAAAACCACATTTTTGTTGGAGGAGGTCATTGAGAGGACATGACTGCCAGTTGACCTGAGAGCTAGACCCTGGCAATTGAAGGCTCCTTACCCCCTCCCCTGACCTTGGAAGGTACAATCTGCCCACTGATCACACAGTGGGAACCATTTTCAAGGACACAGCCTCGAGAGAGCAATGTGTTGTTGAGACCATACGTCACTGAAGCCAGTTAAGGCCTCTATATAAACTTTTGATTCTGGTGGGCAGGTATGGAGATATACTTGTCTTGTGGCCGCCCAAGACAAGCCTTGTAAGTAAGTTCCCTTGCTTATTGAACCTGCCACCTATCTGGAGTGGCCTGCCTCTTTCTTCAATCTCCCCTTGCCTTCTGTGTATGGGGGCCAGTTTCAGATTTCACCCAAGGAAGCTCCCAGGGTTTCGAACCAACAATTTTCTGTTCCTGACAATTAACTAAAATTTGAATGAGCATTTCTGAATGTTAAACATGTTGTGCAGTTTTTATATAAATAAAACTTCATTATACACTTATGAATTTCTGCAATTGTCTGAATATAGCTAAGGCATACTTTAAAAAAGATTGAAAAATATCCACTTTATATTAATCTGTTGTAAAATTGTGATGTTTTATTTGGATTTGTTTCAGAATCGAAGCAAACGCTTGGAGAAGGTCCATGTGGTTATTGGACATAAATCGTGTGACCTGGATTCTCTCATTTCTGCCTTCACATATGCTTACTTTCTAGACAAGGTGAGGGAAAAGAAGATTATGCTTTTTATTAGAATTATGATATAACTTAAAAAAAAACATTTTCAGGAAAAACAAGGAAACTTAAATTTTCATGTTCTGGTTTATTGTTGCAGAGAATAATGTATTATAATCCATTAATCAACAAATATTTATTGGCCACTTACTACATGTTAAGCATTGTTCTAGTCATTTTTTACTGACTCTGCATAAAACATTATTTCAATAAGATCAATTTTTTTCAAATAAAGATTTTAAAATTTTATAATAGTTGATTACTTTTATGGAAATGCAGAAAATTGACAAAAGTAAGGTTCAGAATTTTTTGTTTTCCTTTACCATCCTTGTTGGATAATCTTGCCTTTGGCAGTAGAAAAATATGTGCAGAATAACCTGTGTGAACATTACATGAAGTACAGAGCATACTGGCCGGAATTTTCAGTAATAGAGGTATTACATGTCACATCTACATTCTGTGTTTGCCTTTTAGCCTGACTTTGCACAGCAAGGTCATTCTCAGTTGCAATAATCTCCCTTGGGCCAGAGGTGGAAAAGACCTTTCTTGCAATAAACTGTTTTAAAATTTCCATTCCATAAATTCATCAGCCCATGTTAATGGCTCACCTTAAAGCCTAAAAAGGTACATTATGAGTGTCTCAGTGCTATTTCCAATTTCACACAGTTTTTAATTTTCTGGAGTCAAATTTGTTTTATTCCAATTTTGTTTGGATCCTTAACTCTGAGAGTATGCATAGCTGATCTAGAACGATTTAAATTCACATGAAACCCATTTTTCCAGAATGAGCTATAGGTGGCAAGAATGGCTTTAGGGCAGCAGCTGACAAAAATGCCAGATAAAATCTTCTTATATCTACATACGGCTTTCTATCAAATTTATCTTAAAATGTGCCAAACTTTACAAGGGAGATTAATTGGTATGAGAAGAGAAATGTGTCTGTGTTAAGACATGCATATTGAATACTAATCTTATTAACTGGATTTTTTCTTATTTATTTTTTTATTGAAGTATAGTTAATTTACAATATTGTGTTAGTTTCGAGTGTACAGCAAAGCGATTCAGTTACTTTGCTGTACTCTTGATTTTCAGATTCTTTTCCATTGTAGGATATTACAAGATACTGAGTATAATTCCCTGTGCTATACAGTAGCTCCTTGTTGTTTACCTATTTTATATATAGTAATGTGTATCTGTTAATCGCAAACTCCTAATTTATCTCCCCCCACTGCCCGCCTTAACTGGGTTTTTTTTTAAATGTCTTTATTGGAGTATAATTGCTCCACAATGGGGCGTTAGCCTCTGCTCTACAACAAAGTGAATGTCACACAAATACATACGTCCCCATATCTCCCCCCTCCTGCGTCTCCCTCCCTCCCACCCTCCCCATCCCACCCCTCTAGGTGGTCGCAAAGCACCGAGCTGATCTCCCTGCGCCACTCGGCCGCCTCCCACCAGCTATCCACTTCACACCCCGTAGTGTATACATGTCCATGCCACCCTCCCACCTCGTCCCAGCCCACCCCCCACCCCTTGTATCCCCAAGTCCACCCTCTAGTAGGTCTGTGTTTTTATTCCTGTCTTGCCCCTAGGTTCTTCATAACCATTATTATTATTATTTATTTATTTATTTTTAGATTCCATATATATGTGTTAGCATACGGTATCTGTTTTTCTCTTTCTGACTTACTTCACTCTGTATGACAGTCTCTAGGTCCATCCACCTCACTACAAATAATTCAATTTTGTTTCTTTTTATGGCTGAGTAATATTCCATTGTATATATGTGCCACATCTTCTTTATCCATTCATCTGTCGATGGACACTTAGGTTGTTTCTATGTCCTGGCTATTGTAAATAGAGCTGCAGGGAACATTTTGGTACATGACTCTTTTTGAATTATGGTTTTCTCAGGGTATATGCCCAGTAATGGGATTGCTGGGTCGTATGGTAGTTCTATTTTTAGTTTTTTAAGGAACCTCCATACTGTTCTCCATAGTGGCTGTATCAATTTACATTCCCACCAACAGTGCAAGAGGGTTCCCTTTTCTCCACACCCTCTCCAGCATTTATTGTTTGTAGACTTTCTGATGATGGCCATTCTGACCGGTGTGAGATGAAATCTCATTGTAGTTTTGATTTGCATTTCTCTAATGATTAATGATTTAACTGGGTTTTTTGACTTCTAGAAAAAAGTCATGGCTTGTCTTGAGAATGTAGAGTTGACTGAACCAGACTGGTTTTTAGACTGACCATGGCATGGACTCTTAAGGAAATTATATAATAATAATGACACCACCAACAACAACTATGGTGTCCTGAATGAATATAATAACATCCAACAAAAGGAATGAGAAAACTAGTTGTAATAGTAAAATAGATAAAGAGATGTGTGGCCTCTTTTCTCCCTCTTCTAAGGCTCGCTACTAAGCATGGGGACCAATATGGAATTAGTGATGGGTCATCTACTGGGAATTTGTTAAATATCTGTGTCTTCCTCTTAATTTACTGGACCCTGCCCCCTATCACAGGTCTGCATCTCCATTTTGATTTTTCCTGAGAACCTGGCTACTCCCTCTCAGAGTATTAACACACAGGAGAAGGGCAGAGTTTGCAGCTTCACATGTTTGACTGTTTAAATACTTTTCACTCTGGTAGGTAAGCCCCATTCTATGGATGGGGAAAACTGAGGTTCAGAAGGAAAAATAGCTTTCTCAAAGTCACACAACAGAGGCTGGGGCTAGAACCTAGTTTTTCTGACTCCAACTCCAGAATAGGTCCTGCCAGGATAGGCTCAGGCCATATGGCTCTTGACTCAAGTTTCAGTATCGGGAGTTAGATATAACTCTATCAATTAATAAGAAAAACAACTTGCTATGCATAAATTGCTAATAATTATTACACGATTGTGTTTCTGTATTAGCCTGACAGGTGGAATAAAAACCACCTTGTTGGAATGGCTTTGTGCTTTGTACACCATAGCAGTAGGTGATTCATTTATTCCACTCAACAAATATGTGTTAGTCTACTTTGTGCCAGACCATTTTATGCACTGAGAAACATAACTGAACAAAAAAGACAAAAATCCCTGCTAGGAAGGGGAGATGGATGATAAAGATGTTAAAACTGTGTCATAAATACTAGGCTTGTGACAGAGCTGGTGATGACGAGAGAACAAAGGCCATATACTTTATGCAAAAATTCAGTGTTCCCAAACCCCACATTCTCTCAGCGGTATTTAGGGTTTTTTGCTATAGACTCATAGTCATTTTTAAAAGCACCTTCATTTTAAAAATTCCTATGGAAAAATAAGTTTATTATTGTGAAGCTGAAATTCTCGAACGTCTACCCATCTCCTGTTTCCCCCATCACTACAGTTTTTTTTAAGAGGTTTGTTAACATAAGATTTTTTAAAATAATATAAGAAATTAATCGAAATCACAATCTGCTAGTCTGTGGGCCAGATTTTCGCTCATATGAGTTTTCACTAACCTACACAGTGTTTTTTTTTTTTTGGCCTTGCCATGCAGCACGTGGGATCTTAGTTCCCCGACCAGGATCAAACCCGTGCCCGCTACATTGGAAGTGTGGAATCTTAACCACTGGACCACCAGGGAATTCCCCTCCTACACAGTATTTTTAATTAAAAAGTTAATTGTAACAATTAAACATCACAGATAATATCCCCAAATCAAGATTTCTAGCTTTTCTTGAGTAATTGAAAGATATACCTATCCTGGACCTGAATTTTTTGCATGGAAGCAATTGGCTGGAGCCAAGTGGCAGGCATCCAATATAGATGGGTCATATAGGCCTTCTGTGTCACCACAGTCTTGACCTATCCTGCTGTAATCATTCTAATTTTCTGCTGATTCCATAAAGACATGTGAATTTGTTTCCTATGTAGAAGAGAATGTATATGTATATTTTTCAATCGTGAAAGGGGTACAATGAGACAAAATATTTCAAGAGAGGCACGAGAAGTTTCATGTGGAATAACAAGAGGTTAAAAAAATTAGGGGCCACTTACCCACGGAAAATACTCTGCTAATTGGGTTCAGGAAAAGCTGGTTATGAATGTCAAGTGGTTTAGCGAGGCCAAAGGACTTTTGTTCCCCTTCCAGTTACCCTCAGGTTTGAGAAAATGTAGTTGTATTCTTTCCTGCTGCTGCTGTCAGTGATTCAGTCAACTTTTTTTCCTGGTAGATCAGCCCACCTGAGGTTCTCTGTTTGCCCGTGCTGAACATATCAAGAACTGAATTCAGCTACTTCACCGAGACAAGGTTTATTTTAGAAGAGCTAAATATCTCTGAATCATTCCACATATTCCGAGATGAAATTAATCTGCATCAGCTAAATGATGAAGGGAAGTTATCTCTAACACTTGTTGGCAGCAACATGCTGGCAAGGTAAGGCTTCATGTGAGGTTCTGGAGGGAGGTTTGATCTTTTAACAAAGGTTCATTTGCGCAAAGTGTTATCTTGTTCAGGATTTTTGTAGTTTAGGGAGATGTATTAAAGGCCGAGGACATTCACAGGAAAGGGAATGTGTTTTTTCTTTTACGTCAAAATTCAGGCTATGCCAATTCTCTGTTTTTACTTTGGCATTTCAAATATGACATCTTTGAGTAGAAAGTTCTTGTAAAATTATAATTTTAAATCATTTCAAACACTTTCTTATAGCAACGCGACAGTCCTATGTATTGTTGCTGAAAATGTATAATGAAGGTTGAAATTAAACACTAAGTAAAACTGAAAGATTCTTATCTCAGTAGTGAAATGGAAAATTATGTACATGGGCTATGAAAGCCCTTTGATCACTGGCTCATTTATTCATAGCATTATACTATAAAAGCAGGATGGATTTTTGATAGTTCATGTAATTTGAACTCCTTATTTTATGGACAAGAAACCTGAAACCCAGTGTTGCAAATGACTTGCCCAAAGTACCACATGCAGTTAGTAGAAGAGTTTGGACGAGAACATGGGACTTCTGCTTCCTTCAATAAGTCCTTAGGGGTTGCTAACTGGTACATGAATCTACAGGTACATAAAGAGGAATGAGACAAATTCCCTGCTTTCAAGGACCTTACAGCCCGTCGCAAAGAGTCCTATTTTGATAAGCTCTCTGTTGCTAATGAGTGAAGAGTCCCCGGTTAAACATCCCAGTAGTTTGAGATGATAGTTTTTTTGCACACTTTGCCAATTTGCTAATCATAGATGACATTCACCAGTGGACACTGATCTTAGTATACATGAAATAAAAACGTGTACAAGTATCTAATTTTTAATCTAACCTTCTTAGGGAAACATCTTTAGGTATGAATACGCTGTAGTGTCAGTCATGCAGTTCATTCAGTTATAAAGAGTTTGGAAAATAATCTGCCTGTGTGAGGCTGTTTTTATCCCCATGTTATTTGAAACACACAAAATTCTTTTGAATAACATTTATCGATCAGTTGTTGACAACTGGGTGAGAGTTATTCATAGGTTATTTGACTGACTTCAGCTATTAGTGTTCAGGATGATCACATGCTTGACTAAATTTACGTGTTAACTCTTTCAAACCAGCTATAACACAAGTAGATGTGGACAAAAACAATGCAGGAAGCCAAAGGAGTGAACTATGAAACGTGTTCCGGTCAACATCTTAGGGAGAGTTTTGTTATCAATTAAAATGGAAACCATGCTGGTTTTGAGACTGAAGTTGTGAAGTCTGGCTTTTGGATTGTTTATGAAATAGAATGTTTTTCAAAAACAAATTGAGATCATTTTCTTCATTGCCATTCTTTGGTTTTTGGCAGACAGAAAGAATACAGTCAGTTTTATCCACATCTTTCTTCCTGCCTTCGATAAAAGTCAGCTCTATCTCATGTAAAAAGAATGATGTGGAAATAAATAAGCCAGTAGTATTTTTTTCTCCAGCACCGTAACTGGATGTGTGAACTTTGGAACTAGATAGAGTTTAAATACAAGTAGTCTACTTACTAGCTATGTGGCCTTGGTCACTTTTATTTTATCTTATTTTATTTTTTTATACATTTTTAAAGGTTACACTCCATTTACAGTTTTTACAAAATATTGGTTATATTCCCCATGTTGTTTTAGTCACGTTTCTTAACCTTTTCATGCCTTTTTCCCCCACTGTAAAATGGGGATTTTAATAGAACCCATTGAATAGGGTCATTTTATGGTATAAAATGTGATAATACTCTGAAAGTATTTATTATAGTGTCTGACCTGTAGTGGAAGCTCAGTAAATATTAGCTATAACAATGATTATTATTGTTGCTATTATTATGTCCAACAGCAAAACAAGAGGTGTGAAGAGGTACTAAGGTGTGAAGGTCTTCTAAGACTCTTGGGGAGGTGATTAGTTGAAATGTGACAACACGTAGAATAAGTCATGTGAACTTACTTATGTATTTGGCTATTGAGAGGAGGTCATTGGTGTGGAAGCAGAGGTTAAATAATTCCACAAAGTAAGAAAACATGCCATATCTCTTCCTCTTCCTCTCCTCCATTTGCTTTATAGTGAGGACAAAACTTTAGAATCAGCAGTCGTCAAGGTCATTAATCCAGCTGAGCAGGGGGATGCCGGGTCTGAGTACCGAGAGTCTTCCTCCTCTCTGGTGGTGAGAGAGATTCTCCAGGAGGCTCCCGACCTCATCACCGAGCAGCTGGCTCATCTGCTCAGAGGTGAGAGATGACTCTTTCTATTAAATACTGGAAGGCTTAATGGAGTGTCTCTTGACTCGCTCATGCAGAAAGAGTGCGATCCATTCTTGGGTTAACAATCCCTTTCAAGACCACGGGAAGCTTCATCAGAGAGGCAGGGAGTAAAGAGTTTGTTAAAGAGTAGCATTATATTGAATATTAAAAATGTGCATTTAGAAATAGGCATGAAGGATCTTTGCTCTTGCACCAGATCAGCATATTAAATGGACCCGCTGCACTTCTGCTGGGGAGCGGGAATAGCTCCTGTGGCCATCTAACAGCTTTCAGAGGTGATTCTTGCTCCAGAAGAGCATGGATATGGGCCAGAATTCCACACACCTACATGGAAATATCTGCTGGTACTTATACGTGCTTCGTTTATATAGTACTGCTTGGATGGCAAAGTTACACACCTTCATTTTGGTGATATTGTGCAGGGCTTTTATGGTCAAATTGCCACCTCCTTCTCCCCCCATCATGTAGTGTTTTCCACCTTCACCAGCCTGCTTTAAGCACACCATCGTCAATTATCCCCCTCATCTCTCTTTCATCTTCCTCAGTGGAGCCCATCGCTTCTAAAAAGTGGTTTCCAAGCTGGAAATTGTCAGTTGACTTTGGTGCCACAAAATTAACCACAAAAATTCCATATTGTCTTGTGTAGGGCAGTTTGGGGTTTTGTATAAAGCTTTTTTTTCTCCTTCCAACAATCCGTCTTGAACATGGTAGACAAAGACTTTTCTCAGAAGTATTTGACATAGGAAACTGAAAAGCAGTGATTAACAGGCTGAAAGAATTAAAAAAGGAAAGAGAAGCCCAAGAATACGTGACAACTCTTTTAAGGCCTTTTTCCTTTGTTTCCTCTACTTCTACCCGAATTTGGAGAGAAAAAGGTCCTAGACTTTTATAGTTCCGATAAATGTCTTAGAACCAACGGCCCCAGTCAACTTGTTTTAAATACTTTTCTGGCTATGGACATCTGTAAAACTGCTCTCTGGGAAACTGTGCCTTCAAGTAAACTAAGTAAGGGCAATCATTTATTTATGACAGAGCAGAAGGGAAATAAAGGCGATCGGGAATCTCGGCCAAGAAGGAAGTTGTTTGGCAGTGCAAATATGTGGTGCAGGCAAACACTAGAGAATATGCTGTTTAAACATTTTGCAAACTAAGAAGTTTGGTTTATTGTTCAAAAAAATACACGTGTTGTTTAGTAGGAAAGAAATGTAGTCAAGGAATCGTTCATCATGATTTTCTATAAGTAATAAAATAATATCGAATTTTAGTACATTGGAACAAAGATATGTTTTTGTTGTTGATGATGATGATGATGATATTCAGATTTAGGGAATTAGGGATGCGGACCCTCTTGTCAGTTACCTTAGTTTTAGTTTTCAAAGCTACCAAGAGTTAGAACTATGGTCAAGGACCTTGGTTTTTCTTTTTTTTTTTTTTTTTAAAGGATTTTCTTATTTATTTATTTATTTATTTATCTACTTTTGGCTGTGTTGGGTCTTCGGTTCGTGCGAGGGCTGTCTCCAGTTGCGGCAAGCGGGGGCCACTCTTCATCGCGGTGCGGGGACCGCCCTTCATCGCGGTGCGCGGGCCTTTCTCTATCGCGGCCCCTCCCGTCGCGGGGCACAGGCTCCAGACGCGCAGGCTCAGCAATTGTGGCTCACGGGCCCAGCTGCTCCGTGGCATGTGGGATCTTCCCAGACCAGGGCTCGAACCCGTGTCCCCTGCATTAGCAGGCAGATTCTCAACCACTGCGCCACCAGGGAAGCCCTAGGACCTTGGTTTTTCTTATCATCAGATATTTTTCATAACTTTGGGCTTGAGGTGACACTGGGAAGCTGGCAGGATAGGGACATCACTTCCTTGTTGCTTGGAAATTGGAATTTGAACGGATACAGTGCCTCTACCTGCGAAGACTGCCGATACAGACACTGTCACGAGGAAGCCAGAGTCACTGAAGCCTGGGAGGTAGTAGACATGGGTGTCTTATTATAGTGGAAAGAGGGCTCTGGGGACCTTTGACCAAAGTGTGTGCATGTGCATATGCATGTATACATTACGTGGAAGGGAGGTGAAACATCACTGAACAGTTTGGCCAAAAGGGAACGGAAGGATTATGATCCGAAGAGTTGGACTTTAAAAAGGTAACTGAAATGTTCAGAGTGAGAAGGGCAATGGGCCAATTTTTAAAGCCTCTTGAATCTTTAATAAATATAAGAAAGGAATCAAGTCGAATTTTGCTATGTTCACTAAACTCAAACTTAGATTTTATAGTTTTCCAATCATGTATTAACACCAAACCTACAGGGAAGTTTTAAAGGGAACTTTTTTTATGTGCCTGTAAATAATTTTAGGATTTATTATTTTCATAACATAATTCTTTCTAAAGGGTTTTCTCTGGAAATAGCTACGTTATTTTGTATTTTGGGTTGCTCAAAATGATCATTAATTTGACACACATGTCTAGAACATGTATTATGCATTCTTCTAGGTCTTGAAGGGATGCAAATTTCTACACACACCTTTGCCATAAAGAATTTTGAAA
The DNA here is from genome assembly GCF_949987535.1 of Balaenoptera acutorostrata. Lineage (NCBI taxonomy): Eukaryota > Metazoa > Chordata > Mammalia > Artiodactyla > Balaenopteridae > Balaenoptera > Balaenoptera acutorostrata. The sequence continues at coordinate 81,876,193 of NC_080069.1, read as the reverse complement.
AATGTCTGTTTCCAGATGTCATGAGGGTTAAATATTTACAGTCAAGACTTGAAAGAATCTTTAAAAACAGCACAATTGGACCTCTATGTAAGATATATTATTATAAACTTTGTGCCAAAAAAATCTGAATATACTCCAAACTAAGTACTTAATCAATTTGATTGTTCTTTGCCTTTCATTCCCATGATCATATCCTAAAATCCATCATGCTGAGGCACACTGGTGTGCTGTAAGTGGTTTTCAAGTGGGCCAAGATATTGATCCCCTCAGTCCTTGGAGAGGACCCTAAGTATGCCTCTTAGTCTGGTAGGCTGAAAAAAAAAACTAATTTTCTGTGTGTTCCTTAATGAGCAAAAGATGGAGCCTACTGTTCCACTGTTCTTATCTTTGGTGCCTGGAACAGTGCCTGTCATATAATAGACCCTCAATAAATCCTGTCATAAAATGAATTTTGCAAGATTGTTTATATAGTTTCTGTTTTTATGACTATATTGATTTAATTGGTACTATGATATTGTAATTTCCATTTCATTCCAGCCCACCCCTACAATATTCTTAATGTCCGGAATTTGAACATTGTTTCTTCCAATAATAACCCCCCACTTCTTTAGCTTTTAGAAATCCTTGTTTTCGTATTTTGCAAACATTTGTTTTTATTTTCATCTTTTGGTTGTCCATTTTATACGTATAAGTTTAACCCTTTCATGGAGTATAATACATGCACGGAAAAGAATACAAAACATAAATATAAAAATATAAATATACAGCTCAGTGAAATATCACAAAAGGGACACCCTTTTAACAATTAACCAGGTAGAGAAGTAGAACAAGATGACCGCTTTGTGTCCCTCCCCGTTACCACTCACTCCCTCTCTAACTAAGTAAGGGTAACCAATATTCTGATTTTTACGGCACACACTTTCCTGCTTTTCTTTAAATTTTACCACCCCTATGTGTCCCCCATAACACTAGAGATTGGTTTTTGTCTGTTTTGTATATTATATAGATGGAATCATAGAGTATACACTCTCGTTGTTATCAGATCTCTATATTTATATTAAATGTAGTATCTATTTGCATAGGTCAGTTATCTATCATCTATCCATCTATTATTTATTTATTTTATTTTTTGTGTCCTTTCTTCTTCCACGGAATATTTGAAGTGGCTTACAAAAATGCATGTAAATATAACAAAGCAGAAAAAAGGGTCAGAGTCAGGAAACATACAAATAAATAAATTTGGAGGAGTAAAAGTGGTGTTCTGTTTGAAAGTTCGAATATGAGCTTCCTGGAGTCGATGAAAAAATAGAAATATAATTAATTGTAAAATTCATATTATTACTAAAACAAACACATATACCAGTTCCTTATTAAAAGAATATCGAAGTCTAACATTTTTTCCTTATGTCAGTCTTCTTGAAAAGACACCTAATAGTCATAGGCATCCTCCAACTTTTACATATGTAACAGCATTTTATACAGGAGCTGGGCAGAGTGTATCACACACTTTCTGCTCCTCAGTCAGCGTATGGGGATGGTTTTAATCAGCTTCATCTTGCCTAGTAACCTTATTTCCTGTTCCAAATCTCTTTTCTATACATGCTGATATTTTTCTCTAAATACAGGATATTAATACTTAAAATCAGTCATATTGGAATCTTTTGTAGTCTTACACTCACTGCTGTAGCTGTATATCAAAATGTTTGCATTATGGGATAATATTATATTCAAATATGGAGATAGAACCTGATTATTATGGACACTGTTAAAAGATCGTTTGTATACTTATCAGAAGTAGGTATCAAGTTGCCAGTGTAGAAATAACCTGCTGTGTTTATCTAATAATCTCCCCTGTCATAATATCATATGGACCTTGGCAGGAGAGTTATGGATAAATGTCAACAGGTGACCCAGCCATGGCTAATGTGTGTTCAGGCTCCGTAGGGGATTTAACAAAGTTGACATAATTTGTGTTTTCTTGAATTAATACTTCTTACAATAGCTAGGTCTTGCTGTTGTCTTTTAGTAGGACATACCTCAAACTTAGAAATTTCAGGATACAGATCATTAACATCACTTTCATCTGAAAAGGCATAGATTTACTTACGGAGATTACTTTCTAATTATTTGTGTAAGAAATTATTTGTCTAAGAAAAGAATGTGCTCATTCAGATGAGATCATAAGTAACCCTGATTTTTGGAAATGTGTCTTTTCATCCCCTTCCCATCTCTGTTTTTGCTGTTGTGGTTCTTGTTTCTTTGGTTTTTTTCTTTTCTTCTGACTTTTCTTTTCATCTCCTCTTCCTCTTCCTACTTTCTCCCTCCTAGTACCTGCTTCTAAGATTTTATCGTTATCATTTTCAAACAAGCTGCAACCTGTTCTATCTAAAAGTCACATTATACAGTCATGGTGGCCTAAAGTTGGTGTTTGGTTATGCCCTGGGTTTGTACCAAAAGCAAAAAATTATAGACCTGCCAGACTCCTCAACCTGTATTCTTTTATTTCCTGCAGAAATGTTTACTAGAGGGTAATTGCCAAATTTAAGGTCCATTAAATTGCTGAATCATCGCATTGGGGGTTCGTGTGCCCACATATGTGTGTGTGTGCTTCCCAGAACCAGCTGGCAATGATGAGATTGCAGCCACTGATTACCAGGCAGGTTTCCATCAAAACCACACTTCACCCGGCCTTTCATGTTTATGTGTATAAGGCCTTGACAGAGCCACAACTTGAATACTGAAACAGATAACAGCAATTGTTCTTAGCTTAGGAGGTGGAAAAACTATGCCCTAGGTTTTAAAGAAACAACTCTCTCCTGTTGGTCATTCCATTTGAACTTTAATAAAGAATTGTTGCGTGCTATTTTCGTAGCCTAGATTAACAGCTTCAAAAAGATCCTTTTAAGGAGGTAAAATAGGAAAGGAACAGAGCCAGATTTTTTTCTTTCTTTTTTTTTTTTTCTCTCTTGCCCAAAGAGTGAATCATCCATCTCCCAAAATGGTTACAAAGTCCGAAAGGAATTAAGCGGCTGTTTTGCTTAGGAAGAGGGATGGACTGTGTTGGGGGAAGGGGAAAGAAATTATTTTTTCTGCAAGATATAAAACCAGAATATTTCCTCAACCTTAGAGTGTTAATTATTTCTTTTGCCATATAAAGATAAATTTTATTCTTAAATTCAGACATTTTAAATTTATAAGATTACTAAGCACTTGAATAATATGCTCCCTTTTTATCACTGTTCAGGCAAAAATATAAGCTAAGTTGTATTTTCTATTTTTTTCTCCTTCCTTCTCCCTTCGCGCCCCTCTCTATTATTCATCCTTTAATTTTTTTTGTTTCAGTATGAAAAAGAAAATGATCCCAGGTGAAACAGGAAAGAGGTTTAAAATCCCTTCTTTTCTGCTAAGAATTTATCATGCAGAATATGCCTTGACTGTGGTGAATGATTTCCCCAAACAACTTCTGACTTCATTAGATCATGTTTAATATTAATGCACTGCAGTTGCTTTTGGCAAGAGGTCCTTCACTTCTCTATTCTTTTGAACAAAGAATATGTGGTTGGTTTTTTTTTCTAATGGAACGAAATGTTTGTTACTATTTTATTATAATTGCTTTCTCTGTTGCTTGTCGTTAATCCCCAGTGGCCTGTGAATAGCTGGGATGCATTTGGGTACATGTATATGGATTTAAGTATTTTTTAGTTCTGCTGAATTTGCTGGAAGTTAAGTCAACTCTTATGCCAAAAATAGGTTTGATTTTGTGAAGAGGTGCCTTTGGCTGCTCCACATCCTGATACTGATATTTAACTAAGTATGTCACTAAATGGGTCTCTAAAGTGAAGTAGAAAAATTTGCTATAGGTGAGTCTCTTGGATAAAGTTGGGCCATAGCCTTTCGTCTGCAGTAAAAACAACTCAGTATGGTGACCATTTTTGGAGTTATTTTTTTCCTACTTACATCAGAACATCTTCTCCTTTTTAATTGTCAAGGTAAACCTAATTATAATGTCAGAAGTTTCTTTTCATTGAATTGTTGTGTAGGATTCTGTTTAGTGCAATATCTGTTAGATTAATTTCTGAATACTGCCTTTTTATGTATTTTAAAATTAAGATCCCCAAATTGAAGAAATTGGATTCTTGATTTGACTGTAAGCCAGGCACATTTTTGTGAAGTTTATTCCTAAATATTTATATTTTGATGCTATTACAGTTTTTTAATTTAAATTTGATTTTCTAATTGTTCATGATTGTTTATAGAAATACAAGGGTTGTATTATTGACCTTATATCCATCAACCTTGCAAAATTTATTTACTATTTTAAGTTTATTTGTATTACTATTACTATTTGTATTACTAATTAATTCATTCATTTGTATTAATGAATAATTCATTTGTACTTTCATTTGTAAGTTCATACACATACCATCTATGAAGAAGTCAGTTTTTATTTCTTCCTTTTCTTTCTTTATACTTTTGCTTCTTTTACCCGTGTTATTTCTCTGGGCTAGGATTCACATTGAAGTGTTAAATAGAAATAGAAATAGCAGGCATCTTTGTCTCATTCCTGATTCGAGGTGGAAGTCTTTCAATATTTCACAGTTAAATATAATGTTTGCTTTCCTTATTTGGTTTTTACAAATGCCCTTCATCAAATTAAGGAAATTGTCTTCTATTTCCACTTGGCTGAGATTTTATATGATTAAATCTTGGATTTTATCAAGTAGTTTCATTACTTGACATCTACTGAAGTGGTCATTTGATTTTTCTCTTCTATTAGTATGGTGAATTATATTAATTAACTTTTGAATGTTAACTTGTCCTTTAATTCCTAGGAAATCCCTATTTGGTGACAATACAATATCCTATTATATATTGCTAATTTGATTTGGGACTAGCTTTAAAAAACTTTTTTGCAACTACGTTTATGAGAGAGACCTGCCTCTACTTCTTTCTTGTAATGTTTCTGTTGAGTGTTGGTATGAAGATTATGCTGGATTCAGAAAATAAGTTGGGAAGTGTTTTCTCTTTCTAATCTTTGGAAGAATTTGTGTAAAATTAGTATTTTTTAAATGTGTGGAACTATGGCTATTAAACTATGGATTCATTTTAAAATAAATACAAAACCATCCAGATTTTAAATTTCTTTTCCTGCCAGCTTTGGCAAGTTGAGTTTTTCCAGAAATGTCCATTTCCTCTAAAATTTAAAATCTATTAACGTTGTACTTATCTTTTAATGTCATTAGAATCTGTAGTATGTCACACTTCATTCCTAATACTGGAAAATTATACCTTCTACTATTCTTCTCTCTCTTTTTTTCTTGAACAGTTTTTAAAAAACTGTTAGTCTTTTCAAAGCATCAATTTGTTGTTTTATTTTCTGTATACGTTTCTTTCCTGTGTCTTTAAGTTTTGCTCTTACCTTTATTATATCCTTCCTTATACATTTTTTTAGTTGAATTTGTCAGTTTTTTTTAACATCTTATGCTTTTGAGGATATAAAACTTCCTCAGAGCATAACTTTAGTTGCATCTTACAAATCTAAATGTCATATTTTCATTATCATTCAATTAAAATATATTGTAATTTATGCTGTAATTTCATCTTTTACCATGAGTTATTTAGAAGTGCATTGTTTATTTTTCAAACATTTGGAAATTTTCTAGTTTTGTTTTATTACTGATTTTTAGACTATTTTCCTGATGGCCATAGAATATAACTATGTGATTGTAATCCTTTGAAATTTGTTAAGGCTTGATTTTTTTGTCTCAACAGGTAGTTAATTTTGGTTAATGTCTCATTTGTATTAGAAAAGAAAGTATAGTCTGCCATTGTTGATAACAATGTTCAATTTATGTTAATTAGGTCAACTTTGTTACTCATGTTGCTCAAATATTCTACATATTTACAGATTTTTTTTCCTGCTGGTTCTTAGAGTTGCTGAGAGATGTGTGTGCAAAATTTCCCACTGAGACTGTGTTTTTATCTCATTCTTCATCCAGTTTTGCCAATTTTTGTTTTACATATTTAGAAGCTATTAGGTAATGTTATTAGCTCATATAAATTTAGGATTGATGTATCTACCTGACGGTTGAATCTTTAATAATAAATACATATTTGTCTTAATTTCAAGTAATTCTTGTCAGAGTCTACTTTATCTAATAATAGTATATTATATCAATGTTACATCTTTTTCTATTTTACTTTGTTTTTCAATATCATTATATCTAAGGTGTGCTCTTGTAAACAGTATATTGCTATTGTAGTTTTTAAAATTCAGGTTCATAATTTTTGTCTTTTAATGGAAGTACTTTGTCTGTTTACTTGTTTGTTGTTGGTAAAAAGCACATAACATTAGATTTACCATCTTAAACATTTTTAAGTGTACGGTTCAGTAGCGTTAAGCATATTCACATTATTGTGCAACAGATCTCTAGAACTTTTTTGTCTTGCAACACTGAAACTCTATACCCACTGAACACTAATTGTCTCTTTACATTAATATAATTACTCTAACATTTGGGTTTAATTTGTCATTTTGCTATTTGTTTTCTATTTATCTCACATTTTCCCCTTTTCCTCTCATTTCTTTACTGCTATTACACTAAATAAGGATTTTTACTATTACATTTCCTTCCATTAGCTTATTAGTTATGAATTCTTTTTTAGAAAATTATTTTAGCGTTATAATAAAGATTACAAAATACCATTAAAATCTCTTATAAATCGATATTTTTGCCACTTGTCTGATCATCCAAGAGCCTTAGAGCAATTTATCTCTACTTAGTTCATTCTGCAATTTGTTATTATTGAAATGTAGTTTATTTTATTTTTTTACTAAGATTTTCTTTATTTTTTTTGAAATGTATTTTAATTACACATATATTTTAAACTCCATATTATAAATGTTTTATACAGTGAATATTGATTTATTCTTACCCACATATTTATATTCTCCAGTGTTCTTTCCTTCCTGCATTTCTTTGCTTCCATCTATAATAATTTCCCTCTGCCTTTACTGTTTTGTTAGTGTGGGTTCTTCTTGTGACAAATTCTTCCAGTTTATATTTCTGAAAATGTCTTTATTTTGCCTTCATTGTTTTCTTATATTTCAGTATAGAATTCAACATCAGCAATTATTTTGTATCAGCACTTTGAAGCTGTAATTCCAATGTCTTCTGATTTTCATCATTTTAGATGAAATTAGCTCTCAGTTTTATTGTAGTTCCTTTGACAGTAATATATTTCTTTTTCTCTGATTTAAAACTTTTTCCCTCTGTAATTTTTAGCTGTTTCACTGTCATGTGCCTAGAGGTGTTTTTCTTTGTATTTATTCTGATTTGGGTTCATAATTTATCTCAAGTATTAGAGTAATATCTTTCATTAATTTTGAAAAATGATTGACCACTGTTTTTCAAATATTGTTTCAGCCCATTTTTCTCTCTCCTTTCCAAGGGGAATTCCTATTACATATATCTTAGACCTTTTTTCTATGTCACCTATGTTTCTTATGCTCGTCTCTATATTTTTATCCATTTTTCTCTCCATGCGTCAGTGTGGATATTTTCTTCTAAGATATTTTTCAATTCGTTAACTTTTTCCTTGCTATAATCTGTTGTTTACAGATATTTTTGTTCAGTTATTAAATTTATAGCTTTAAAATTTCTTTTGCACATTTTATTTATAGATTCTAATTCTCTTCTATAATTCTCCAGCTAATTTTTTATTCCCCCGATTCTGTTTCCATTCTTTTTCTCAAGAGTTTTTTCCTCTGGAGTTTCCATTCATTTGTTTATATTTCCTTTATGCTTGGTAATTTTTTACTGAATGCTGAATATGTATATGCAAAATGTAGAGATGATGCTATAGATGATGAAATTCCTTTGCTATGGAGAGGATTTACTTTTGCACCTCAAAGGCAGTTAGAAGAGTGTCAGATAAACTTAATCTATTCTGTGTTTGAGCTGATTCAAATCAGGATTTCAGGCTTCACGAAGACTGGTCTATTTTTGCTTCACCCTTTTCTTACAGGCAGGACTCAGCAAACTTTTTCTGTGTCGGATTAGATAGTAAATATTTTAGACTTTGAAGGTCTGTGGTCTCTGTTGCAACTATGCAACCCTGTCATTAAAGCACAAAAACATCCATGAAAAATATGTAAATTAGTGGGTGTGGTTGTGTTCCAATAAAACTTTATTTATAAAAACAGGCAGTAAGTCATATTTGCCCTGCAGACCGTATTTTTCCAATCTTTATGCCAGGATGTGGGGACATTCTCTCCAGGAATCTCATCTCAAAACCTGGGATATTTAAGATTCCTCTGTGGAGAGCTCTAAGCTCCAATTTTTGTCTCCCTACTCCTGTGAAACTGCTGTTAGATCTGCTAATCTTCTCAGCTGATTGGCTACAATATGAATTAGCAAACACTTAGAGGGGAAAAGCAACATCAAATGTTGGGTTTACCTCTTTGCACTTACTTTCTCTCCAGTATTGTAGCTTCTAAGATAGTCACCTGCGTAACTCTCTGATGCCTTCACAGATTTTTCCCAAAAAATTTATCTAGATTTTCTCCTTGTTCTTGGAACAAGTAATCTGGCAAACGTATGAAGATCTTTTTTGAAATTTAGATTCACCATTGCCTTAACAAAGAGTGTAAAAATCATCCTTATATTTCAGGTTTTATGTCAGAATTGTCAGACCAAAGGGTATATTCAGAATCCAGTTGGCTACTCCCCGCCCCATCTTTAAATGATAATTTGCCTTGAATCTGTTCAATTCCCTTCATACTGACTGCTCCTTCTTTAGTTCTCATCTAAAACAGCCTTCTGATTCTCCCAGTATGCCTTGTCTAATTCATTTCCTCATGGTAGCCAGAGTGAGTCTTATAAAATATAAATTTGAGCATGTTGCCTCTCCCTGCTTAAAATTCTAGTGACTCTCCATTTCCCTTAGAATATGAAAGACAAATTTTAAGATAGCTTGAAAGGCCCTTCAGGACCTGAGCCCTGTTTACCTCTCCAACCTGATTTTTCAAAAATTTTTCTTTAAGACTGTACTCTCTAGTTCTAATTAATTTCTTTCCATTTCTTGAACTGGCCAAATCCTCTCCCACCTCAGTGCCTTTGCATATGATCTACCTGGGTCATGATGTCCCTTTTACCTTGCCTTCGCCTTAAGTTCCTAGTTATCATTCAAATCTCAGCTTAGCTTATTAACTCATTCTCTAGGAAACCTATTCTGACTCCTAAATTCTTGCCTAGATTCAGAGTACTGTGTATTTCCTCAGCAATATCTCTTATCCCCCTTATATTGAAAATTTATGTGTTTACTTCTTTGTATCTCCTAAACTACTATAAGCTTCAAGGGGCAAGGCTAGCTCTAGTCCAGTCATGAATCATTAGCATCTAGCACGGTGCCTGGCTTATAATAGGTGTTCAGTAGTTCTTTGCTAAAGGAATGAATGAATGAATGAGATGTTTTAAATATGTTTGGCAGTATTTATTTTTCATTATGATGTTTACATTTATTGATTTTTAGTATATAACCTTTTAAGCTGGGAAAGCAGTATTATTTCTATTTTTAAAATAGGCAAATAGGAACAGAGAGGCCAGATGACTTGCTTGGGATTTTTCAGGATTTTTAATGGTGAACGTGTATCTATTCTCTAGGTTCTATAGATCTCCAGGTAGATGGCAAGATTATGTACCATAGTTTTCCCTCACTCATTACTTCCTTTCTCCTTTTACATTCTTACCACTTTCTTTATTTTCCTTCCCCCTATATTATCATTTAGGCCACACTGAAAGCTAGAGAGATGGTGACAGCCTGATTAATCAATAAGTTTGAGGATTTTTAGAGAGTTTAATCATTCATCATTAAGCAAAACTTCCATTTCCCCCATGACTCTGTGTTAGTCTGGCCTCAGGATGCAGGGGAAGGAGATGTGACAGGTGGTAGCTCCTCCCTTTCAAGGTGAGATTATGCATAGAAATTCCAGGAGTTTGTGAGAGGTCAGTCATTTGTATTATCAAATCACTTTGTAATCGAAACCCGTGATTTAGAGCCGGTTTATGAATCCTTATAATTAGATATTAGTAAATAACTTCAAAACTGTGTGGTACCTGGAAGATTGGGAGTGGATGTGAGGTTCACTACCTTATCAGATTCCTTTGGTGCTGACATTGAGGCTATGAAATCATTTAATTTTTTTTAACATCTTTATTGGAGTATAATTGCTTTACAATGGTGTGTCAGTTTCTGCTGTATAACAAAGTGAATCAGCTATACATATACATATATCCCCATATCTCCTCCCTCTTGCGTCTCCCTCCCACCCTCCCTATCGCACCCCTCTAGGTGTTCACAAAGCACAAGCTGATCTCCCTTCATTTAGTTTTTAAAAGGAGGAAGTTCTTATGTGAAATCAGCAATATGATGAGTGGAAACAATCTTCTCTGTGATCTCTTAAAGAAATTATTAAAGGGAAATATTAAATCATATTTAATATCCTTAAATAGTTTATCATTAACTCCCATTCTAAAATCATTTAAAACCAATGTTTATCACTTTTGTGTATCTGTGTGGGGTGGGGGAAAGAGACAGATTTTGTTCCTTTATGTATAACTCTGCCATAAAGTGTGCTATAGTCAGTTCAGTTGTTGGGATTAATACTCAGAGAACAGTGAGGCAGGACAGACAGTATCTGAAGGGTTTTCTAAAAACTGTCTCTTGAATGTTACACAGTGAGACCCAAGCAAGAATCTGGAATCTGGAATCTGGAAGTAGAAGCAGAGATTGAGAGACCAGAAGACATTTATTTTTCTGGGCCCCATCCTGGCTTGACTGGAAAGTTTAAAGGCGATTTTATTCATGCCTTTCAGGTAGCATCCTTTTCAAGTGGATGACCATGGAACCCAAGAAGATCTCAGAGAAGCAGGAGGAAATTCTTTCTATCCTGGAAGAAAAATTTCCTCGCTTACCTCCAAGAGATGACATTATCAACGTCCTGCAGGAGACCCAGTTCAGTGCTCAGGGTGAGTGACTCTGTCCCCCAGCTCTGTCTCAGCTGCTGAGGAGGGATGGTTTGTGATGTGGAGTGTTACTGGGCCCCGAGAGGTGAATTTGAGTGTGCCTTCATGTTCTTCCCTGTTGTTGGAGCTTGTGGAAGATTTTCAGGCATACCGTGTTGACTCATCTGGAAGCAGACAGTCTGTACTGCAGGCTTTCCTCTGAGACCTTCGTGTCTGGATGTGTGGTTAATCCATGCATCTAATGGGCACCCCAGATGCATCATTACATGAAATCCCTGTGCTGAGAGGGTTCTATTTTGAGAATGTGGCAGGAGCAATGTCAAGCACAATGGGATTTCATCAATCAATTAATTTTAGAAAAAAATAAGAGAAAAGACTCTTAAGCAGATAAAAGTGTTCTGTAAGTCTAGGCTTTGTCAAGAGAGTGGATTTCCTGGATCAATTGTTTAATAATAATAATAATAATAGCTATAGTTCATTAAGTGCCTAATATGTACAAGGTTCTGATGGTATAACTTTGCATGAATTAGAGTCCTTGCGACAACCCTGTCAGGTGGAATTATTTATTATCCATGATTTCCAGATGAGAACACTGAAGCACAGAAAGGCATCTTTGCTTTCCCATCATCACACACACAGCTAGGAAGTGGCCAGGCCAGGATTTAAACCCAGACAGTCTATCTTTAAGGTGCATAGCTTTCTCCCTTAGTTTGGGATCCCTCAGGGCAGAGCCTGAGGCAAAGCAATTTACTTGGGAGGTGATCCCGGAAAACACTGATAGGGCACGGAGCGCTTTAACAAGCAAGTTAGCTTTGTGGGAAACCAGGCCTTCATCCCGCTAGGGAACTCTGGAAAAGAGTGTAAAATTGCACCGCAGAGTTTTCCTACCCGAGGTGTGCAGTGGCATGTTGTAACTTGTTTATCAGAGCTCCGAGAGCTGATTGTTAAATTTTCAGGAATTTTGTGAGTGGGTTGATGTTGGGTTGGCAGGTTGAGATCAGCCATGGTAGAAGTATTGACAACACAGAAATGAACGCTACAACTCAGGTTTTGTTACGAGCATACCACTGGAATGTTGAGGTCTACTTAGTCCCAGGGACTGTTAACTCCCCCAGGGTGGGCTCTGGCAGCCAGACAAAGCCCTCAGGAAAAGAGATGCAGGTGCTAGTGGTTGAGGGCGCTGCACTGGGAAAGTCTGAGGAAATGTGGACGGGGCACTGACGTACCTGCCACACCTTCTGTTACATATGCTCTTGTGCATGTGCACGTGATGTATGTGGATGTATAGCTGCATGATGGTATGCATTTTGTCATTCATTTTCAAAATTAGACCAAACTTTTAATGTCACTATATATTCTATAAATCATTTTACGCTGTAGTATGATAGATTGAAGCCTTCCAATCTTGAAGTCGAAGAAAAATATTTAGTACATATCTGTTTCCCCATACTGCTGTGATTGATAGTGTTCTAAGTTGGAAGGGCAAGTAGTTGACTCTGCTGTCTTAATATGCATCTGGGTAGGAGATACGTGCTTTACTGGCCTTTATTTTAAGTCTTCTTCTCAAGAGTTTAGGCCTAATCTGATATAATAACCTAGGGTGAGAATTCATTGTTAAGCCAGAGCCTTTCCTGTTTTTCCGTGATAAATTTTATTGAAGCACATTGGTCAGCTAAAACTATGCAGTTCTGGATAATTTATCCCTTCTGGATTATTCCTCCCATCATTTAAGAAATCCTGTATCTCCTATTGCCAGAGTCTATTACAAGGGTGACCAACTTAATTATGATAGTTTTATGGGTCATATTTATAAAGTGCATTTTGAGTAAAATTACAGTTGAAAACATGGAGGCTCACCTTAATGCATCCTGAAAGCAAATTGTGGCCTTCTTAGGTATTATTTGGTTATTTGCTTGGTTATGCTAGTTTTTTTTTACCTCCTCCCCTTCCCTTCTCTGCTTTTGTCTGCTATGGGCTTCCAGAGTCTGACCTCTGAGTATTTGATCTTCTGGGCTCCCCTGAAGATTACTGGTTTCTGGTTGGATTTGGTCCATGGGAAGAGTTAGAAACATATGGGGCGTGGGAGTCAAAGGAAGGAGAAGAGGCTGTAATATTTCTTCCCTGCTCCCTTCCTGTTTGGTGCTAAGTTTCTGGCAGCCCCTCTTCTACTGTTCCAGATCCCTGTTTCCCTCCTTTGAACCTCTGCTAGTCTCCGGATGCCTCACTATCTTTTATTAGTTTTCTCAGTCCCACCCACATCTCTGTAAGAGTCCTGCCATTAAAGAATCTTCTTTTGCATCCTGAGGGGTGAATGCTATTTCCTGCTGGGATCCTAACTGATGCAAACATTGTCAGTAATGTGATTTTTGCCTTATATGTGTGTTTATTATGGTTAAAAGAAATATGAGAGGGGAAATACTGAAATTAAAAGGGTGACTTCTTTAGATAATCTCTTGATATTACCAAAAATGTTCCCCAAGTATAACATATTGTTTTTTTCTCTTATCCACAGGTTTAAGTATTGAACAGACAATGCTGAAGAATCTGAAGGAACTTTCAGATGGAGAAATAAAAGTGGCCATTAGTAGCGTGAACATGACCCTGGAGGTAAGGGTGGGAAAGCTTTTTCGGCAATGACAGATTTCACACAATTGCATTCTGAGAAAATGGAATACGATTCTCTCTATTGCATAAGTTAGTGTTAGTCTTTTGCTGTGATATATTTGCTTCTTTGTGATATATTTGACTAGGAATACGGGTTATTATTTTGGGTGAAAACACTATGCTAAACCAATGAAAAATGCCAAACCTGGATTCCCAAGATGAGTGCCATTTCATTCATCTCAGTAAAACAAAACCTAAAACGTAATCACATATGTATACATGTATGTGTATGTATATGTATATCCTGTTTAATAACAATGATTTTACGTGTGATTAGATTCACTTCCTTTTTCTGTGCACTACCCTGCATTGTCCATAGATCTGTCTAAGAAACCAAGTTGTCCTTTGGCTTTTGTAAGCTATTTGGATCCATGTCATTTTGATAATCAATGGTGACGACTCAAGTATTAATAAGACCCTCCTTCCAATCTGTTAAATGAATGATTCAAAGTGAATGCAGCTCTTGACTTTGTATGTTTCCTTGGTAAATTGTCTTTTGTCTACTTTGGGGCTTTTCAGTGACTTAAATGTTAATCTTAATTAACCTAACTAATGGGAATTATATTTTACAGAGGCACATTTATGCCGTGCAGGAATCTGAGTATTTTTTACTGTTATGTTACCTTGATCAAGCGATCCACCTTTGATTGAGGCACTGAACTCTCAAGTCAAGTTTATGGAGATAAAAATTGCTTTATAGGCCTTTTGTCTTTTAGATTTTGGAACTGTATGTTGCTATTCTTTTTATTTTTCTTGTGGTAATGGTGACTGTATCACTGTGTATATTTCTAGGGCATAGCAGGCACGCATAGGGGTATCCATGCCTCGGAAAACCCAAGAGCAAACCAGGTGCCTTTTTCTGTGATTTCTTTGTAAAGTTGTTCCTAGGTGTTTTGATATCGTAGTTCGGCTTATACATCTATCTGAGTACCAAGAGGCAGAGTGTTGTCACTAAAGATACTCACACTTGGTGGTGATATAGTGCCTCATAGTTTACAGACCACGTTCTCATTGCATATAGAAACTCAACTGTTTCTGTGGACTTTTGAATTGATAAATGTTCCATGTAATTAGGCGATGATGTGACTCAATACAAGAAATACATGCAATTTGGGATGTAGTAAGTAGATAATCACCTTCAATTAGAAATCTGCTTTGTTTCTAGAAATCCAAGGAAGACATGGATCTTGCAAGGGTCAGTAGCTTTGAGAATCATTTGTACCAGTTCAGGCCTTAGGGTTTTCTTTCTCTTTTCCCCCTCCCGTCTCCCTTCATTTAATGGCATCTTATTAGGTTTTAAATGCCTTGTTTGGAAGTCCTTTCTAAATTAACATAGAGCATCTTGTAATTGCTTAGGGAACTGTCTGTAGTTAGCAAATTATTTTAAGGCTATTATTATTATTATAGACTTACTGTAGCTTTAATGTACCTTCATTTATATTATAGGGGTATACAAATGGCTCTGTCAGATATGTTAAACTGTAAATGTTTATCAAGCTGAATAAGTGATAAAAAATCATCTTAATTTTGACAGTAATTTACATAGAGGGCCAGTAATTAATCAGGCGGCTAAGTACATCTCTGGAAGAGCTATATGATCTTCTGGGAGGAGGGAGAAGGGCATTTATACATATAAAGAAAGGTACACAGATTAAACTCTAATCAGCTGAATGAGAGCTTTTCACTTGTGCATAACAGGGATATTAAAGATAACTGAGAAATGGAGAAGGAACTCCTTAATAACATTGTATATTTTCTTTGAGAGAGAAAAAGTACACTATTTATTTAATCTTTTAGTTGGAAAAATCCCCAAGTTAAGGGCAGAGTTTGGTTTTCTCCATAGATCATCCTATGATACAGTGACGTTTTTACAATCTCTATCTATATTTGATTATATTTCAATATTCCTTTCCCATTCCCATTTAAAAATAATGACGGAATTCCCCCTGTCTTATTTTGTGTGTTTTGGAACAGCTGTCTAATAGCCCTTTAAATCTAGATATATTTCAAGAAAGAAATTTTCTTAGTTCCTATGACTTTCTAAATCTCACTTGTCCTTTAAAGCATGGTCAAGACCTAGCTACTTCATGATGACTTGTAGAAATTCTCCATTTTCTATTACCACTTGCAAAATTGACCAACTTAGGCTTAAATATATACTGTATCTTCCATTAATTTTGAGCTTGTTTCAAATATTTAATCATGGTTAGACAATATTTTAAGTTAATTGGGGATAAAGGTGGTATTGTTGACTTCTATCTCCCTTTGATTTCCTGGCACAGTGCTGGGGACATAGTAGGTACTTGGTTAATACAAATACACGTTGGTGTCTGCCATTTGTTCCTTTGATATCTGATTTTCATTTTCTGTTATATTTAAGTAAGTCAGCTAGGAAAGCAAAGCCATCTAGCTATGCATCCAAGTCAACTTACTTTGTTTCCTTCCAATCGGTTTCAACTGTAGCTGAAGGCTGAGATCAGATAGATAAAATATGGCCCACATATTTATCAGTACAACTGCTTATCCAGCAGTCCAAAATTTGAATGGGTTACTTGTCACTGGAAGGAATCAACTGGAAGTTCTGCGTGATGTCAGGGCAATGGGAAAGAGGATTCCTTACATTTTCAATGGCCCTTTGCAACTCCACAGTTGTGTATGTGATGGCTTTTATTTACCTAATGACCCAGTTAATTTTCTTGGGTGGAAATATTGAGAAAATAAGAAGAATTTGTCTCCTTGCAACATATATAGAATGTCCTTCGGAGGGAAGCACTGGTTTGGGTGGTAGAAACCACTGCCTTTGACAGATGGGTTCACTCCGGCCCTCTACGTTATAAAGAGAAAGCAACTAAACCTTTTGTCTCTTCTTTTTATTGTAGTATATCTCACAAATGATAGTTGTTCTAATTAAGGTTATATGGGTTATTGAAAATCTACCATCGAAAGTAAATAATTACAGTAGTACTGAGTTTCAGTGCTTTGTTCAATATGTGAGGTCAGAATGAGTGTGACCTTGAAAAGCAGTAGATAAAAAAATGGCCATATCAGAAGCATGGCCAGAGGGCTAGTTCTTGCAGAGAGGACTTGGAAGCTAGGACCATGGAAAAGATAACTGCAGTCCCATTTCACAGGGCCTCCGGTTCATTCTGAGTCTGGATATAGCACACATCCTGTGGGGCATACACACCACATATAGGAATCCACTTCTTTCATTATGGTTGTACCTGATCCTTTGTGCCCTTTTCATTGTTTGCCAATTTGATTATCAGGAAAGAGACACAGGTGGTTTTGATTTTGTTCTAATTCTGCATTTTAGTGGAGGAACCAGTAGAGAGAAACGAAGGTTGCCAAAAACCAAATCTATGTTAAAAACTTTAAATAGTAAAGCCTTAGGGAAAAAAAAGAAGAGAATTTATGGATATTAAAGTACATGCTTAACTGGAATAAATTTTGCCTTTATGCTCCATTCGCTCCAGCAGAATGGAGCGATTATACATCCTGGGCCTACTTTACTCCTAGTAAAGCAATAGGTCTAGATGTTAAGGGAAAGGGACAAATCTTTCCATTCCAATAAGGTGCCAGTGAAGCAAATGAGATTGCTCATGGCAATACCACATGAATAGTTCCCTTGCCAACACCAAGTTTATTACGTATCCTTTAAGCATTTCCCCAAAGGCTATAAGTCATTAGCATCTTTCTTCAGGAAGAATAATAACCAGGTACTGACTTGATCACTTTTGTTATGACCAATCATGTTATGATTTATTCCCACATATATACTGTGTCAGTTTGCTGCCATAACGAAGCACCACACACTGTGTGGCTTAAACAACATACCTTTATTGTGTCACAGTCTGGAGGCTGGAAGTCCAAGATCTGGTATTGGCAGGACAGGTTCCTTCTGAAAGCTGAGAGAGAATCTGTTCCATGCCTCTCTCCTAGCTTCTGGTGGTTTGCAGGCAATCTTTGGCATTCCTTGGCTTATAGAAGTACCACCTTGGTCTCTGCCTTTGTTTTCACATTATCTTCCCCCTATGCATGTCTCCAAATTTTTCCTTTTCATACGGTCATTAGTCATATTGGATTAAGGCCCACCCTGATGACCTTATCTTAACTATTATATCTGCAGTGACTCTATTTCCAAATAAAGTCACATTCTGAGGTGCTGGAGGTTAGGACTTCAACATATAATAAGACTGTATGAATGAACCTATTGCCTGCTAAGTACATTTCATCTGTCGCTCCCACATGTTTTTATTTTAAATCAATTTCCTTCAAATGAGGAAAAGTGGGGATTTCCAACTCTTGAAATTTTGTCTCCTTTATTCAGAGCTGGAGTCTGAGGAAATAGCTCCAGCCTGTTTTCTCTCTGGAGCCCCCTCCTGACCAGACACTATGCTATTTGAAACCTGGAATAGAACACATGGGATGCCCTGCACAGCGATTACCAGCCAAGCTGCACCTTAGAACACTGAGGAGGGAAAAACTCCTTTTCCCTCCTACCAACCTTCTCCCTTAGCATTCAGAGCACGGACCAGAATGGATTCCCAAGATCACTGTTAAACTCCTCCCTAACGAAAGTGAACATTTTTACTCAGGCGGCAGTGAAGCATCTTTGAACCATTGTAACAGGTGATTTAAGACTCAGCGAACCAGTATGAAACCTGGTTTACCAAATTTAAGCGTGAAACATGATTTTTCATTGTCTGAGCTTGGAGTCTTTTGGAGTTCAGGATGAAAATACCTCTAGTGTATTTACCTACCTTATTTTGTCATAAAATGCATAGTCATATTTGAGGAAGTATATATTATTTTTGATTAGCATATTCTTCAAAATGCCTAACGCTTATGCTGGAGGTGATTTTTCAAAGCTGTTTGGCTAACCCAATGGAAATATGTGTAACCACTGCCTCTGTTTCCTTTTGGGTCCAGGGCTGCCAACTCCTACTTGCTAAGGTGGAGTTAACATTTGATGACAAGCGCTCACTGTGTATCAGGCAGTAGAGTAAGAACTTGCAAGCATTGTCTTCTTTAATCTTCCCAGCAACCCCCTGAGGTAGAGATGCTCTGAGTACCCCTGTATTAGTTAAGGTAACTCTAACAGCAGTAACAGGTGAACCCCAAATCTCAAAGACTCAACACATAACTTATGCATTTTTTGCTCATGCAGCAAAATCCAATTTAGTGTTCCTGGTTGTGTGGCCAGGGGTGATTCAGAGACCATCTTTAACGTGTGGCTCCCAAGATTGCCTGAGACATCTCCATCCATCCTGTCTCTCAAGATGGAGAAGAGCTTGGAGGGCCAAAGGTGGGAGGCTTCACGGATCTTTTCATAACGTAGCATCTGTCACTTCTGCTCACATTTCATTGGCCCAGTCACATGGTTGCATCTGACTGCAGGGAGGCTGAGAAATGCAGTCTAATTGTATGTCCAAGAAGAAGAACCAGATTGAAGAATGATTAGCCAGTCTCTGCCACAATCTCCATCTTGGAGGTGAGGAAATTGGAATCTAAAAAGGTTAAATCTTTTGTCTAATACAGAGCTGGGACCAAAATCTGGGTCTGTTCTGCCCAAGCACTGTGTTTACTACTTGGGATATGATGCCCGCTCGGGGGTTTGCTAGTAAGTCATCAGTTGTCAATCACTGCCGTGAACTCCAGGTGTTGGACAACCTCGACAGACATCCTTAAGCAATCCTTGGTTGGAACTCTTGTTTTCCCTACTCTTGGTACCAAGCCACTTCTTGTTTATGTTCATATCTTTGCTTCTTTTAAAAATCATTTTAATTTTTGATCTGTAAACATCATCTAAGTATTCATAGTAAATGTAATTATCAGCCCCTCATATAGAGGAGATTTGGAAAAATAAGTCAAGTAGATAAAAATAATAAGAAAAAAGATTATGAGGTGAGGGATAGGACATACCATGTAGGAAGGAAGGAATTCTGATTTTTTTTCTCTGCCTGCCTCTAGAATTCAAGGACATGGGTATTCTGGTTTACCTTGTTGTAATGTAATTTTTCAAATCTGTGTTCAAAATAGCAGCCCAAATCAGTGAAAAATTTTAATGGTAGAGATTTTTTATGGAAAGAAAACAGTATTACTTTGAGCACTATGGTAATTCCTAATAACGAAATTCTGAGTAGTTGAGGTGTTAGGAGTTCTCAATTCATACCTGGCTGAAGAGTCCAAAGGGGTTTAAAGCAAATGACAAACACGGTTAGGTGACTTTCATTGTGTGAATTTAACAGTCAGTGTGTGTGAGTCATCTGAAGTATGAATTATAATTTGAAATTGATTTAGAGCTAATAATTCATAGCTTCTTGAGGACAATGGCAGGATAAAAAAGTGAAACTTGAAATTAGAAAAGTAGACTTGCATTCCTACTCTGAGCTATGAGCAGTTCTTGGTAATGAGACGTAATTGAAATGAGGGACTTGAAATTCCCTCCTTAACGAATGGTTTATCATATCAGCTGCAATAGCACTTTGTCTTTGGGAAAAAATGTACTAGGCAGCTGAAGCATATAATATTTAGAATCCTTACAATTTGTAGGTAGGTAGCTCCTTCTGCAGATGACCAAAAATATTTTAAGATGCCAGATAATCTGCAAAACTGGCCTATCTAGAAATACCTTATAATGGAATTCCTGTTTTGTATTTACAGCTAAACTGAGGTAGGAGGCAACTTGATGTTTTTGCTTTTTTTAACCTATTGACCAGTTTCAAATGGATTTAAATGATTCACAGAACTTGGCCTATCTAGCCATACGTCTCTATATTTATTTCCCTCAATGGTACAAAATACCTCAATACTCAATATTTAGAGATCATAAAGTTACTCATTATGCACTGTGCTTTCTTTGCTAAGGGGTGGTGCCCTGGACACTTCTCCTTCTCCCCTGAAATGCTACAGAAGTGTATTCACATGGAGGAAGTGGAAAGGGAGGAACCTAGAAAACACAGAGCCTGCCCCAGGCATAAACTCTCCTCAGGGCCCAGAAATCCCCACTGACTTCCCTGGGCAACTGTGAAGTGGGAATGCGATAATGAGATCAGATGCTATGAGGACATGGCCTCATCAAGAGGCTGTGGGGAAGTTAGCCTCAAAAATGGCTACTGGGTGTGGGGCAGAAAGGAAGAAAGCTGTGGAGGGAGCTGCATGCCACCTCAGGAAGCCCAGATGGGGTTGATTGCTAGTGAGTGGACAGGGTAGAGTCCGTGTCCCATTTGACGGTATTTTACTTGCTGCATCTCTGGTGGACAATATGATTCAGATTTACATGCAAATGTGGGTGTGTATCATCCATAACCACTCTCTCTTTTCGTTACATCCCCACCCCGCAATGTGCCCATGCATCCGCTTAGCACCAAGGACATGGAACAAAACAGAACTGCGATACCCCAACCTAGGATTCCTGAGGTCATGAGGTGTTGGGTCCAACTGGCTCCCCGCTCACTGCCTTCTCCTCAGAATAAAATGGTGTTCCAGTTATCTACTGCTGTGTCACAAGCCACCCCCAGAACCTCAAGACTTAAACTAAGATGTTATTATCTCTCATAGTTCTTTGGCTTTTTTTGGGTTCAGATGGGCAGTTTTTGCTCAGAGTTTCTCATGCAGTTGCAGTCAGATGGTAGTCACCTGTGAGCTCAGTTGGGACTCACGGGGTGTGGGCCGCTCACAGCCTGACAGATTCGGAGAGAGAGCCACAAGAGCGAGCTTTGGAAGAGACTCAGATGGAATCTGAACCTAACTTCAAATATCTCAGAATATCACTTCCATCATATTTTATTGTTCATGCAATTCCCTAAGGCCAGCCCAGATCGATGATAAAATAGAATTAGCAGTGGTGTGCTGGTAAATGTTTAACAATGGGCTCTCTAAAAAAAAAAAAAAAATCCACACATATTACTGATATGCAGGATATATAGCACACAATTTACAAATTACATACTCTTTATTGTAAATTCTGTACGATCGATTCTTACAGAATGAGTTACTTAATTTTAATGCAACTCTTGCGCTGCAATTGATGAACCAGTATAGTTCCAACAAGAATGTGGTTGTTTTTTTTTTTTTTAACAAGAAAGTGAAACAACAAAGATTTTTTGTCTGAACTTTACCTGTTTGTCAACAGCATGAATGACTTCTCTGCTGACTTAAAGAATAGTTTTCAAATACTGGAAGAACATGTCCTCAGAGTTTTGTTTTTATTTTTGTGCTGTTCACAATGTGATGGCTAGAAACACAATCCACTTTTAAGTTTAGCCTACATAATTAACTTTCTCCATTAGTTTAAGTCGAGACAGACAAATTTTTTTCTGCAAAGAGCTAAATAATAAATATTTTAGGCTTTATGGTCCAAGAGGCAAAAGTGAGGATTTTATGTGGGACTTAATAACGATTAGAAAGTGTTTAGCTCACCGGCTGTACAGAAACAGGCAGTGGGCTGAATTTGGCCTGTGGGCCATAATTTGCCAACACCTGCTCTAGAAAACCAATAAATCAATTAAACAAGCTTTGCTTTGTAGTGTTTGCCAATTTTCATAGTGTAAATACTCTTACCATGGCTAGTTTCAAGGTACCAATGTGATATCATCAAAACACAGTAAGGAATAGTTCTAACACTGTATTGTATAATTGAAATTTGCTACGAGAGTAGATCTTAAGCATTATCACAAAAAAAAAGAAAAGAAAAAAGCTCATCATCATGTTGTATACTTTAAATATATTACAATTTTATTTGTAAAAAAAAAAAAAAGATTTGGAAGAGATGCACAGAAGCATACCATAATATAGCTTTTCCAACAGACAGATGCAATAGAACATAGATAATGTAGTAGAATAATTAGGAAGTGATGAGTTTTGAGAATTTATGACTTTTGTTTTTAATGTAATTTATTTAATGTGGAATATTTAATCTAGTTTTTTAAATGGCTGTGTTTAATTTGTTAATGGTGGGTTTTTCTGAAAATTTTCCTGAAAATTTTACAGTCATTGCTTACCAACCTGTACAAGTCAGCACAAACACACCACTGGGAATTAGACCCCAATTCTTTTTTGTGTGTGTATTTTAAAATTTATTTTACTGAAATATGGTTGATTTACAATGTTGTGTTAATTTCTACTGTGCAACAAAGTGATTCAGTTTTACATATATACATTCTTTTTCATATTCTTTTCCATTATGGTTTATCATAGGATATTGAATATAGTTCCCTGTGCTATACAGTAGGACCTCGTTGTTTATCCATTCTATATACACCAGTTTGCATCTGCTAACCCCAGACTCCCAATCCATCCCTCCCCTGTGCCCCCTACTCCTTGGCAACCACAAGTCTGTTCTCTATGTCTGTGAGTCTGTTTCTCTTTCATAGATAAGTTCATTTGTGTCATATTTTAGATTCCATATATAAGTGATACCCTATGGTATTTGTCTTTCTCTTTCTGACTTACCTCACATAGTATGATAATCTCTAGGTCCATCCATGTTGCTGCAAATGGCATCATGTCATTCTTTTTTATGGCTGAGTAGTATTCTATTGCATATATGTACCACATCTTCTTTATCCATTCATCTGTTAATGGACATTTAGGTTGTTTCCATGTCTTGGCTATTGTAAATAGTGCTGCAGTGAACATTGGGTGCATGTTATCTTTTCGAATTATAGTTTTCTCTGAATATATGCCCAGGCGTGGGATTGCAGGATTATATGGCAACTCTATTTTTAGTTTTCTGAGGAACCTCCATACTGTTTTGCATAGTGGCTGCACCAACTTACATTCCTACCAACACTGTAGGAGGGTTCCCTTTTCTCCATACCCTCTCCAGCATTTGTCATTTGTAGACAGAATGATGGACATTCTGACCGGTGTAAGGTGGTACCTCATTGTAGGTTTGATTTGCATTTCTCTAATAATTAGTGATGTTGAGCATCTTTTCATGTGCTTTTTGGCCATCTGTATGTCTTCTTTGGAGAAATGTCTGTTTAGATCATCTTCCCATATTTTTATTGTGTCATTTGTTTTTATGATATTGAGCTGCGTGAGCTGTTTGTATATTTTAGAAATCAGTCCATGTCGGTTGCTTCACTTGCAAGTATTTTCTCCCATTCTGAGGGTTGTCTTTTTGTTTTGTTTATGGTTTCCTTTGCTGTGAAAAGCTTTTAAGTTTAATTAGATCCCATTTGTTTATTTTTGCTTTTATTTCTTCTGCCTTGGGAGACTGACCTAAGAAAACATTGGTATGATTTAGGTCTGAGAATGTTTTGTCTATGTTCTCTTCTAAGAGTTTTATGGTATCAAGTCTTATATTTAAGTCTTTAAGCCATTTTGAGTTTATTTTTGTGTATGGTGGCAGGGTGTGTTCTAACTTCATTGATATACATGCCACTGTCCAACTTTCCTGACACCACTTGCTGAGGAGACTGTCTATTCTCTGTTGTATATTCTTGCCTTCTTTGTCAAAGATTAATTAACTGTAGGTGTGTGGGTTTTTTTCTGGGCTCTCCGTTCTATTCCATTGATCCATATATCTGTTTTTGTGCCAATACCATGCTGTTTTGATTACCATAGCTTTGTAGTATAGTCTGAAGTCAGGGAGCCTGATTCCTCCAGCTCCGTTTTTCTGTCTCAAGATTGCTTTGGCTATTCGGGGTCTTTTCTGTTTCCATACAAATTGCAAAATTTTTTGTTCTAGTTCTGTGAAAAATGCCATTGGTAGTTTGATAGGGATTGCATTGAATCTGTAGATTGCTTTGGGTAGTATAGTCATCTTCACAATGCTGATTCTTCCAATCCAAGAACATGGTATATCTCTCCATCTCTTTGTATCATCTTTGATTTCTTTCATCATTGTCTTATAGTTTTCTGCATACAGGTCTTTTGTCTCTCTAGGTAGGTTTATTCCTAGGTATTTTATTCTTTTTGTTGCAATGGTAAATGGGAGTGTTTCCTTAATTTCTCTTTCAGATTTTTCATCATTAGTGTATAGGAATGCAAGAGATTTCTGTGCATTAATTTTGTATCCTGCTACTTTACCAAATTCACTGATTAGCTCTAGTAGTTTTCTGGTAGCATCTTTAGAATTCTGTATGTATAGTATCATGTCAGCTGCAAACAGTGACAGTTTTACTTCTTCTTTTCCAATTTGGATTCATTTTATTTCTTTTTCTTCTCTGATTGCTGTGGCTAAAACTTCCAAAACTATGTTGAATAATAGTGGTGAGAGTGGGCAACCTTTAGACCCCAGTTCTTGATGTGAGGAGGAGCATGTGCCTATAGGGAGGGAAGGAATTGAAGATGACCATCTTTGGAGACTTTACCAAAGAAGGGGATTGCTTCTCATATCCAACTGTGTCATTAAGTCCTAGACTTTCTTCTATGAATCAAGGAAAAGTAGAATCTTAATTTATGATAATTTACTTATCTGGTTTCATGCACTTTGGTCAATGGCATATTTGCGACAGTTAATAATCTTGGCTTAGATTAAGGGTGGGTAGGGCCACACTGCAGCTAGAGATAATGGTTCATGTGTACAGTACTGAAGAGCATCGGATAATTAGTCTTTAGGGTCTTTCCTACTTGGACACAGACATCACAGTCACCGCTGCCTCTATTCATCAGTCACCACGCATGCTGGGGGCTCAGGCTCTTGCCCTGGAAGCCTTGTCTTCCCCACTCTCTGGTCTTTTCTATTCTGCTAGAGACACAGAGCTTATTCTCTTCAGCAATGCATCCTGGGTTGTCACCAGTTTCCTCCTGAGCTTCACTGTCATGGGCTGTACTAGTGAGATCTGGTAACAGTCTTTGGACCACAGTTTCTGCATATGTTTGTTTTTTTTTTATCACTTCCTGTCTTTCCTTTCCTTTGCAGGTTTCACGCAGCTTTTCCCTTTTTCGTATGTCCACCTGCTCTTTTGCAGAAACCCTATTCCATTCTTCACTGCCACTTCTCCTGCCTTGGTATTACCATGCTTTCTTCCAGTAACTTCTTAATTATTTGTAAGTAAAAAGCCAATAAAAAGTCTTTCTATATGTCACCAAAATGTCTAAGGCTCTCCATTTAGATGTGGTATTTCTGGTACCTCTGTCACCTTATTTGGGGACCTATCTCTTAAGTTCACAGTCACTGTGGGGAAATAGGCATATTATCAGAAGGCATTTTAAATAAATTCATGGATCACTGCAACTTATATAAATAAAAATGGTACATTTCTAGACTTCAAAAGTAATAAGCAGGCACTTCTGTTTTACTGAAATCCTTTAGTAGGAGCAGTAAGTTGACTCTTTCCTTGTGGAGGAAATGGAATATCCATGCTTGCCTTCCTGAGAAAATGAGCTCCGTGATATGGTAGAATTCAGTACCTCTCTTATCATGGCCCTTTAATAAATGTTGGTATTTGGAAAGCTAATAGGTAGGCTTTGGTTCTAGTCATTTTAACCACCCAATAAAATGACAAAGAAGCCAGAAAACAGCCTATTAAGTTAATTCATTCTCAACTTCAGCACTGCTGAGGGAATTAAGAAGTAGCATTTCACAAAATATATCAGTGATAATTTGAACTTTTTTATAGCATAATATCTAATTCTCTTCTGCATCTTTCTTTATGAGAAGGGAAACCCTCAGGACATAGTGATATGCTAGGATGAGTGCTCTTTCGCTCTGTAAATACATTTTTAAAGTGTACTATAATGTCATTTTGATGGTTTAATTTCTGGAAGGATTTGGCTAATTACATTTTTAGGAATGTACTCAGACCAGTTTTAGCTGCCCAGTGTTACTTTTAATAGCAGCTGTTGCTTACCTCTTCTCTTGTTTATTTTCTCTCTCACTCACTTTCAGAGTTATTTTGCTGATTTGGAGACCTGACCTTGGTTTAAATTAGTTTGTCTGTAACACTCCTGTGAATCATACGCAATATTTTAATGGTTAATTACTACATTGTATCAACTTGTCATAGAAAAGCAGGCTGTGAAACTAAAGGAAAATTTTTTCCTTTTTCTTGTGACAGAAGAAACGTGTACAGAAGAGAAACTGTGAAGTGGGGTGGTATTAGAGTGCTCCCTTCCCATCCGTGTAGGTAAATACTGAATTGGTTCCCTAAGTAACAAAAACTCTTTTTTATTACACACTGAGGAAATAATAAATTTGTACCAAATAGCCAGTGGCAATTTAGATAAGTAAGAAGACTCAAACAAAAGAATAATTTAGGATTCTTTCCAGAATAGACATCTTGTACCTTAATCAACAGTGATTGTGAAGATTGGCTGTGTGGAATCTGTGGGAGAAGAGTGGGTTATGGTAGGTTGGTGGTGTCACCTAGTGGTAGAAAGGGGAAAACAGAACAAGGTGCTAGAACTAGGATTTGGTAATTTATTATCGTCTTCTTTTATTCCTTCAAAAGAATAATTTAATGCTCTCTGTATTCATAGCATGGCGCTAGTCAATACCTCGAATAATTCAAACTTTAAAAATAAATATGATAGTATCCAACATTTGTTGAGTGTTTACTATGCACCATGCATTTTATTTTTATTTTCTCATTGAACCTCCATGAATACCCTCTGAAATAAGTCCATTATTATTTCCAACTTGTAAATTAACTGTAGTAGACTCTTCTAGAAATGGTATTTCATGGCATGAAGTATTTGCGGCTATGTTTTGCCTTCCAGAATTTTAGGCTAGCATTCTTTTCATGATGCCGTTATGAAATCTAATTTTCAGTGTCTTTGGAATGCCCATGCCAAGCACACCTGTTGTTGACTCTTCATTGTTTTGGTCTTTAAGAGTGCTTTCTTTTTAACCCAAATCAAACAGTCATCTTGTACCTACCTGACCGTGGAGCCCGAACAATGAGGCTCCCAACCTGTATTACAGTCGTTGACATCACCAGGTCAGCCTATAGCACGTCAGACTGGCTAATCTGTCCTTAGGACACCAGGGTTGAAGAGGAGGGTCTGAAAGCATGCACTCATCTCATCCATCCACTTAATCACCCATTAATAGTCATTTGTCATCAAACATTTTTATTGAGTAGCTACTATATGCTGAAATATAGGCTAGATACTATAGTACAAGCTCATGAATGATTGGTAATTTTAGTTGGCTTTAATGGGGCAATACAGGACACCAGAGTTTCTGAGTCAATAGCTCTGGGTGGGGTCTGAGAATTTGTATGTCTAATAAGTTCCTTGGGATGCTGATGTTGCTGGTCCAGACACATTTTGAGTGTCATTGACTTAGAGCCATTTGATTCAGTTTCCAACTTTTGGACACATATACACGGATACTGAGGAAGGAAATTGGCATTCACCAAGTTTCTAGCACTATGTTAGGTGCTTTATATTAGTTATCTTTTAAAATCCTGACGCCTTCCTTATGATGTACATAGGCAGCTATTATATCTCTTTTACAGGTGATTAAACTGAGACTCAGAAACGGGAAATAAACTACAGAGTAAGCATTCCAACCCAGGGACAGCGGATTTCAAAGTCCTCATTCTTTCCTAATTGTTCTATGTTGGGTCACAGAAGAATAAGCTAACTGTTACCATCAATGGTTACCTAGTCTATATTTTTCTGGAATTCTCTTACTGAGTTAACTGGCTGTGGACATAATTCTGGTATGACAGATAAGAAAGTCCATGTTTCCCCAAAACTAAGTGGCTTCAAAGAACAACAATTTAGTAATTCATATGATTCTCCTGGTCTTGTCTGAGCTTACTCCTGTGACTACAGTCAGCTGATGGCTCTGCTAGACTGGTTGATCTAGGGTTGCTTCACTCAGCTGGGAGGGTTGGAATGAATAGCTAGGTGGCTGAGCCTCTCTCTATATATGGCCTTTCATCCCAGGCTTCTTCACTCTAGAGCAGAAGCCTTCCAAGATGGTGGAAGCAAGAACTTTGGGTGCTTCCAAGTCCCACAAAGTCATGCCACATGTTATTGGTCAAAACAAGTCATGTCATGGGGCCAGCCCAGACAGAGTGAGGAAAGAGACTCCACCTCCAAATGGGAGGAGCTGGAGATAATCTGTGATCACTTAAAATCCACCAGAACCTCCAAGCAGGAATCTTTGTTATCTAGTTTCTCAAGTATTTGTAACTTTTTTGTGGTTTCAGTTGTCTTAGGTTTTATTCAGATGAAGGCCATCCTATCAGATGTTCTTAAGCCCATTGGAAGAGTCAGGTTACCAATGAATCATTGGGAGAGGACAATCATGAAATGAAGTTCTTGCTTTTTGACTGATTCAGCTGATAAATCTGCCTCCTAGGATGGGACTAGGGCTCCAGGGCTTCTGTATTCTTCTAGCAGGCTTAAAGGTCTCCAGTAGTAGAGAAGGATTTTATGAACTATTTTTTTTAAGTTTATAAAGATTAGCTTTGAATTTTCAAGAATTCATAGAAATAGGAAATTATAAAGAGTAAAAAGACAGGATTATCAGGTTAGAAATGTTTATTCAAAACTCTTAAGCAATAGGAAACTGGGCACGTTCATATTTGCACATGGTATAATTTAGTTTGAAAAATATGTTTGTGCATCTTAAGCTACATATTTGTAACAAGATAGTATCAATCCCAGCGGGAACAGGTGGCCCATTCAGTTGAGATAATTTGAGGTAGGTCTAATAAAGTGAGACATTTTATTAGGTGAAGGCAGAATGAGGGATACTGCAAGGAAGAGTGTAGTGTCCCAGGGGTTATTACCCTCAGCATGAAAGGAAAAGGAAAGGAGAAGTTTCCAGAACCTGGAAGGAGAATGTTGAAAAGAGAGGGCCACTTCAGGAAGAGCCTTTGGTCAAGGAGTGCCCAAGTCCAAAGTGACCCCAAACGAAAGGAAATGTAGGAGTAGACACTCTGCCATCACTCTCCTTCCTCCTTCCCAGCACCTGTTAGGGTTTCCCATTGGCTGAAACCAACAGGAAATGCGAGTCTAGAAGAGACTCTTGATGTGGTCCAGAGGGCCTCTGTGCTGCAGCAGAGAGCAGGGTGGAGGAGGATGGAGACCAGCTCTGCAGGGACCAAAGGAACACAGCTTGCAGAGACGTTCAATTAAAAGGTTCAGTAAAAGGATGGAGACACATAGCACAGGGAGATCAGCTTGGTGCTTTGTGACCACCTAGAGGGCTGGGATGGGGGGGGGGGAGGGAGACGCAAGAGGGAGGAGATATGGAGATGTATGTATATGTATAGCTGATTCGCTTTGTTATACAGCAGAAACTAACACACCATTGTAAAGCAATTATACTCCAGTAAAGATGTTAAAAAAAAAAAAAAAGGGATGGAGACAGTAGATAACCCTTCCCAAAGCCATCTGTGAGACCATGATACAGAATTTTCAAAAGAAGTAGGCAAAATCTGCTTGTAGTGCTTTTGAGGCTTTTACCATCTTAGAAGGAATAAAAGGATTGAAAATTGGAAATAGAAAAGGGGAGACATTTTGAGATGTGTGTGTCCCATGTGATTAAGGGAGAGGGGGCATCAGTCCCTCCCCTGGAGCCTGGGCAGTGGGTTCTGAAAGGCCACCCAGAGAGACTCATATGTGACCCTTTCAGTTTGGGAGACACAGTGGGCAGGTGTTTCATTCTTACCCAGAAAATCTGAAGGGCGAGAGATGTGCTGACTGGCTGTGTTGACAGTGGGACATAGAACAGGTGGCTGCATGCAGTAGCCTTCACCCTGAGAAAATTGTTAAGAGTAGTGGATGCAGGAATATTTATGCCAGGCCAGATCTGGGCTATGTGTGCGAGAGAGCCAGCGTGCGTTTTTCGTGGATCCTGCCCAAGTGGGTTGACTTGAAGTGAAAACAAAGCATATCTCAGCTGAGAGAAGCCGGAGTCAGAGCCAGCTTCCTAAGAGCTGGGGAAGTGAGAAGTGGATTCCACCCATCCAGGCAGGGGAGGGCAGGGGAGATAGGAGATGAGAGCAACTACAGATCCACAGGGAGCCCATGAAGGTAACCCACCTGTGAAGCACAGAGAACTATAAAATTTAGGTACGCTGGAAAGTAACAGTCAAGTAATAACTTTCCTACTTGCCTGACTTCATCTTACTTCCTCATGCTCCAACCCAAAAGCAGTCAGAAACTACAGCTAGCAGAATGAATGCGGAGTAGAAGGGAAGGTGGGGAAAGAATGAAGAGATCACATTCCCTCCCACCAGTAACCAGCGTTGCTGGGGGAGGGTAGAAGCTTAACTCTATTAAAGACTGCAATTTTGGCTACTCAGCTGAGACTTGCAAATTGAAGTGCCTGAGAAGCTTTGTTACCTAAGACTGTGCAGAAAAATCATGGGGTTTGCCTGATGTTTTACATAGGATCAAGGCAAGCACCAACCCCACAGCGTGATCCTAAAATTGCATGTTTTGAGTCCTGCTTGTTCTGCATTATGTATATATGTATAGAGAAAGCTGAGTTACCTTTTCCTCTAAGATGAGGTGGTCTTGTCCCATCCCCCATTCCATACATTCCTCCCTGCCGGGTATTCATTCCTTTGTGAATTCTTTCTTCTAAAAAACGTTCTCAATTTTAACTATATGAGAATCTGTTGGAAGTTAGATGGAGAAAGCAGTGAAGGAGGGAGCAAACAATGTGTTTTTGCTAATCTCCTAAGGATATCCCTGGGCCTGCAACATTTTATTTGTGTGAACCCGACATGAAGTGATTTGATAGGAAAGTGTGTTGATGTCAGGATGAATATTAAAAGCTAATATGTCCAGGACCAAGTTTTGGGGCATATTTTATGCACGTTACATAAAGAGAAAAAAAAAACCCTTTCTTTGAAAGAGCACGAATCCACTATTAGAACTTTCTAATTATTAGTGTATATATTTGCAGACAAATTTAAAGTACATGATGCTTTCTCTTTTGTATTTAATTAAGGTTTATTTACAAGTTTGAACTTTTGCTATTCTTCCATTGTTTGATTTTAGTTTTTGTTATCTGCCAACTCTCTTCCATTTTATATTCATGTGTGTGTCAGGCACCAAGATGGTGCATGAATTTGTTTTTGTTGCTAAAGAAGCAAGTAAACATGTTAACATTTTAATCTTCCAGTAATGGAATTGGAAACAAAAATCTCAGCAACTTACAATGCTGTTCAGAGATATTTTTCCGCTGCCTGTTGTGAGAAGTTAGGGTATGTAAAATAAATGATGTATGGAGCTGTAGGAATGCGACTTTTCCAGACTACCTTATGTCTAAGGAACATTAAACATAGGGTTCTCGTTTAGCAAATAAATAACCATTCATTTCAATGGCTGCATAGTCTGGACTTTCGTGCATATTTTTGCAAAGATAAGGAGAGGCCATTAGGAATTTAATATAAAATAAATCGCCAAGGGGTCTTCTTGTAGTCCTAGTGTCTCTGCCACATGGTGTGTTACTAATGTGCATAAATGGGCTTAAATGAATTTGTTATCTGTACTACATTTGCAGTATGTATATATTTATATATTATTTTTTAATTGTGTTTAAAAATAAAACATTAAATACATCATTTCGGAAAGTTGAAAACGTAGAATACGTAAATCAATCAGCTTCAATTAGTATTAAAAATGTCAGTCTATTAGATTTGCCTGTGGGTGTGTTTACACCACCGAGTTTAATATATCTTAGTTTTGTCATCTGTGAGGTATCCATATGGTTAATTTGTCACCTTATAAGAATAGACTGTTACAATCCAAGCTCGATTAATGACATAATGCTTATACACCATTGAAAGAGTCCGTGTCTTGGTTGTTTTATTGATGCCCTAGGTCAGATTCTGAACATCAACTCTATCCAGTACTGATGGCTTCGACTAACTGACTAACGAGAAGCTTTGCTGGTTTAATCTCGTTTCCAGTGACTCTTACAGAAAAAATAGTGGCAGGAAATGTTTTATATCATATTAAATGATTTGATAACATTTCTTATTGGATCCACATAGTACTTGGAGAGAGTTTACCTTTAGACTTCCTCTTTTTTTACATTGATAAGTGGAAACTGTATTTTATAGTGATAAATGGAAATCATTTCCATTATGATTCATAAATTATAATCTGATAAAATTAGAAAGGTAGGTATGGTTTTCTTTAGATTAGATTCTGGAATGCTTCCAAATCGTTTAAAATCGTACATATTTTAAAATGTACTTACTCATCTTATAAAGAAAGCTTTGATGTCTGCCCAGTAGAAATAGCTGTGATTAAAGAAATCATCATTTTAAGAAATTAGTTACTTAGTGATGCCAATTAACTTCTATTACTTTTCATTAATAACCTGCTAAGTGATGTTGAATTGTATCCATGCTAAATTTTCTATATCTATTTCATATTCCAAACATAGACTATAGTATAAGTATATTCTAATATTCTTTTCTGCTAATCAATTTTATTTGAGGCTACTCTTTTCAAAGACAGCAAGAACTTTCTGAATTGTATGCAGCTAATATTTCCTTTTTAAGCAGTCCTAATGCAATACTATATGTAGAAATATCATTCAATTAAAATATTTATTAGATAACTATTAGACCTTGGTTAATAGCTTTTACTCATGTTTGTTTCTGAACACAAATGAAATCACTGTTTTATAATCTACCACTAGGAGAAAGGCAGTTGGTGAGCATGTGTGTGTAACCTTTGCATTTGACTGGTAAGGAAAATACTGCTTATTTTGACTTCTCTAAATTTGACCAATTTATCATTTGAGGGTTGTTATCCTTGCTTTTTTCACTGCTTTACTGATGATGTTTATGGGGCATGGGCTTTAACAGCAGGAGGTGTTTTTTGAAAAATGTTAAGTGTAAAATATATCTTGTAATTTATTCATATGTTATTCAGCGTTAGTTTCCACTCTTTGACAGTGTATGCACACAGTCTAACATTATGAGTAATCTTAAAAATAGATGGAAATTGCTCTTGATTCTCTATCAATCCAGGTGAACAAACAGAGGGTCTGAGGCTAACTGCAGACATGAATTCTGTGTCCAGACTAGGGTTCAACGTCTTCTTTCCCGAAGCACTAACTGATACAAAAGTTATTTAACCTCACAGAGGTTAGCAATCCATTGCCAAAAACAGACAACAGCACTGTGGGCTAACAATTAAATGAAAAAAGAAGAATTGGAAACTTAATTTGGATATTTTAAATTTAAAATAATAACACCCTGAAGACATATAGATGGCCAACAAACACACGAAAAGATGCTCAACATCACTAATTATTAGAGAAATGAAATGCAAATCAAAACTACAATGAGGTGTCACCTCACACCAGTCAGAATGGCCATCATCAAAAAGTCTACAAACAATAAATGCTGGAGAGGGTGTGGAGAAAAGGGAACCCTCTTACACTGTTGGTGGGAATGTAAATTGATATAGCCACTATGGAAACCAGTATGGAGGTTCCTTAAAAAACTAAAAGTAGAACTACCATATGACCCAGCAATCCCACTCCTGGGCATATACCTAGACAAAACCATAATTCCAAAAGACACATGCACCCCAATGTTCATTGCAGCACTATTTAGAATAGCCAGGACATGGAAGCAACCTAAATGTCCATCAACAAAAGAATGGATAAAGAAGATGTGGTACATATATACAATGGAATATTACTCAGCCATAAAAAGGAACGAAATTGTGCAATTTGCAGAGATGTGGATGGACCTAGAGACTGTCATACAGAGTGAAGTAAGTCAGGAAGAGAAAAACAAATATAGTATAATATCGCTTATATGTGGAACCTAGAAAAATGATACAGATGAACTTGCAAAGCAGAAATAGAGACACAGATGTAGAGAGTGGAGGTATGGATATCTGGGGGGAGGGGAGGGTGGGATGAATTGGGAGATTGAGATTGACATATATACACTATTAATACCGTGTATAAAATAGATAACTAATGAGAACGTACTGTATAGCACAGGGAACACTACTCAATGCTCTGTGGTGACCTGAATGGGAAGGAAATCTAAAAAAGAGGGGATATATGTATACATGTAGCTGATTCACTTTGCTGTACAGCAGACACTAACACAACATTGTAAAGCAACTATACTCCAATAAAAATTAATAAAAAAAATAACACCCATACATGACAGTAAAAAACAAAAACTTCATATGCGTTTTGCTCTGCTATTTCCCAAAAAAATGATCAATCACATCTCTGACAGAAAGAGACTGGGATTCTAATCTAATTGATCTCTCAGCGACTGCTGCTGTACATTCCAGGGAATATTTGCCACATAGGGGACATTTCAAGAAAATTAGCACTAGGGCAGTGGTTCTCACCTCTTTTGTGGTCATTGAACTCTTTCTAATACAGTTTTTTGGTAGGTGTCACATTTGAGTATCAATAAATTATAAACTACTCAAAGTAAGTCAGTATTGATTTCAACACAATTGCTATTGCACAAAACGGGACTTACGGTATCTATGAAGGGGTCGACAGTGATCACACAATTTTCTTGTTGACCCTTCTAATTGGAGTAGAACTTTCACTGTCCTGACCACCCCGGCTGAATGTGCTCATGGGTCAAAGTTCTTTAACGTTCTAATATTCTGATACACATGTGCGCTTCCTCTAGGGCCAGCATGGTGTAAGATGGCTCCTTCTATGTTTAACTTAGGAAAAGTTATACTTCCTCCCACCCCCACTCTGAATCTCATAGCCTCCCTATTCAATATTCCATTAAGGCTCTGTAGTAACAACCTGTGTGCTCAATTGAGGCAAAACTAGATTTTACACATGGATCAAAATTTGGCAACACACCTCTGGCTTGCTCCTGGCACACTCATTGGAAAGCACTGATCTTAAGTTTTGATATCACTGTCCTATACATGAAGTCTTCTACCCTGGTGACCTGGACTGGATTGTGTATGACTCCCTAAGGAGTGCTTTTGTCAAAGTTAGCGACAGACAGGACAACGGATTGGGGAAGTACCTTTTCCTCAGTGCCTCTCCTGATCTTGGCCTGAATCTTACCATTTTCAGTTTGCCAGAGTCAGGGAAAGTTGAATCCAAGGAAAGAGAGATTTTTGAACCAACCCATTTATTACAAAAACCTTCTACTCCTAGATCTATAGCATGGTTGTGTGCTTAAGGACTCTCTAATGATGGTAGAGATAAAGGGGGAGCCTTGAACTTTCTGTGACTGTTTGAGGTACCCGGTGTAGGTCCCTGAGAGCATTCAGATGCTTAATCTTTAGCCTTTTTCTTCCTGGTAAGCACTTCATACTTAAAAATATACTACTGTTTACCCATGTTCATAGTAGCACTATCCACAATAGCCAAGAGGTGGAAGCAATTCATGTCCAGATTCCTGCCTTCTTACGATGCCTGTTTCTTTGCACATCCTTCAGGAGGGTCCCTGTTCTCTGCGGCCACTTTTCACTGCTCTGGACTCTGACACTTTCCAGTTGCACCCTTCACTGCGCCTTATCTCTGACCTCTCCTCACCTTCTACCAAGCACTCTACTGAGCATCTGTCAAATCCTGTCGCCTCCACTGCCCAGCGACTCACGAAGCCCTCACCTCCTTCCAGCCCCAGCACTTCCACCTTAGTTCAAGTTCATGTTCTTCATCCTTTGGACAGTACTGCAGACCTTCCTTTCTGGCATCCCTCTCTTTAGATGTGCCCCTCTCTAATTCATCCTCTTCACTTTCTAGATTATGACTTGGGTCATATTGTTCCTGTGCTCAAAACCCTTCCATGCCTCTTTGTCACTTGCTAAATCAAGTCCTACTTCTAGTTTACTTCGGCCGCATCTTTACCCTCCTTCGTGAGAACGCTCTGCTTCATTCCTACCGTGAGAGTGACCCACAGGTGATGTTGAATGTTCTGTGTCCTCCTGTTGCCTGTGCTTGTACAGGGACACACCTCTCACCTCCACTGCTTTTCCTCCTCCCGCCTGCCTGCTGACTCCTAAGCCCTTGAGATTCAGAACCTGCATCTTCTCCCCAGATGCTTGAGCAAGAATTGGGAACTCTGCCTCTTTGCTCTTCTAGTTCCATTTACATTATTCTATCACAGTGTTTATTGCTTTATTGTGAAACTTCTGGTTTGCTTAACTGTCTCCCTCCTCTAGACTGTGACTCTGAGTATGGAAATTTTGTCTTCTTGCTCTTCCCATGAATTCCCAGCCCTTAGCACAGTGTCTGCACTAAGTAGGCTCCCTGTGAATTCAGGCTGAGTGAATCCATCAGTCTCTGAATCCTGTGCTAGCTCCAGTTCTCTCTTCTAATTTTCATTGTTTTCCTCATTCAGATCCTTTTTTCCCCATTTCTTTCCTATCATTTTTGCCATCCCTTTCCTGCTTCTCCTGTGTGTAAGGGGAATCATCACAGTGAGGTTTTATTTTAACAGCCCTTGTCATTCAATGATATTGTTTCTTATTTTTGGTCTTTGAGCCAATCAGTTCCATAACACCTTCTGCAGACCCTCTTCTTGGCTATTTAAAAAAATTTTTTGGACTTGGCAGGATTTGTAGCTTGGGTCGCTGTTAGAAGAGTATTATGCTTTCTTCATCAATGTATGTGGCATTGATTTTATTAATGACCCCATATCTTTTGTAAAGAAAAGAATTTTTACCCAAATTATATACTATTTAGAGTCTGGATTAAACAAAATGAGGCATCTGTGAAGTCAAGGGTTGGAACAGTCAATAAGTTCCCTTTGATTTATAAGATTCTGCAGTTGTTTTACAGTAGTCTTTTCATCTCAATATCAATTTGAGTCTTATTCTCAGAAATTCTCTCAATATGAAAAGTCAGAGTCCAGGCAGAAGCGAGTAATTCAATACCAAATTATTTCTGGACATTTGATTACAAAGTTATATGTGATTTTTATGTCTACCTGAGATTTTGAATTAATGGGATATACTCATTATCAGTTATAAAAAAATGGGATACATGATTCATTGTAAGTCACATATTTGGATGCTGTTAGTGAAAGTCTGATTTTTAACATGAACAAAATATTTACACTTCTTTCTCTTTCCTTCACCTGCCCCTTTCAGCCCTTCCTCATGCTGTCTCTCTTTCTCAAACTTGTTTACAAGAAATCATAAGGTAGAGATAACATGGTCACATCACTTCAGGAGAACTTACACTGGCTCTCTCAGGGGCCATCAGCAACTCAAAATTAGATTGGATTACAAACTAAGACAAGTTGAGTCATGAACTCTCTGTGGACTGAGGCTGATCTTCAGGCTGTTTCAAGATCCAGTGGTGTCGGCTAAGATGCAATTTACAGAATGACCCTGGAGGGATCTTTTCCAAAGGCAGGAGTTTGTGTCTGGTGCTTGATTCCTCTCAACGTTTGTCTGGGTCTTACCGGTTTGGTGACTGTAAAGTTAGGGTGCTTTGACAGTGTGCAGATGTCCTTGAAGACCAGCGCCACTGATGGTGGCACTATTCAGAAGAAGGTAGACTTGATTTTAAGACACCTATGTGCCTATAGCCGAGTCCTAGTTTGAATAATAGTTTCTGTGAATTCATTCTGGAGGTTGGCCAGAGCTGCTTCTCGGCCAACAGCTAGAGTCTAGGCATCTGGGCTATCCGGGCATCTAGGCATCTGGCAATTAAGCCCCCATTCCTAGGTAAGGGCTGTCTATTGTCTCAGCCCTGACCATATGTTAGAGCAGCAGGGGTCCATAACCTTCTCCTGCCTCTCTTCATGGCAGGCAGAAGAGCACTGGAGAGATTTTTCCTTCTAACAGGTCTAGATCAAGATACTGATCGTTTGGGGAATAGTAATAATAATTGGTATCATGTATCAAATGCTGAGTATTTTCCAGACACTGCATTTAAAACTTAATGTGATTTGTTCCATTTAATTCTTGTGACCACTCTGTGAGGTAGTTAACTGTTAATAATCCCATTTTATGGAGCAGATGTCTGAGGCTTACAGAGGTTATGTAACTTACTAAAGGTTACTCAGATACAAAGTGGTGGAGGAGCTAAAATTTATGCCCCGGCATTCCATGTCCAGAGGCTGAGCACTTCATCACCACCGTGTTGCCTCTGGGCACCTCCCGAGTGATAAGGCATATGGCCCGAGTCTGAATTCCTGCCTCTGCCTTTTGCTTTATGAGCATATTTATTTATTTTCTCAAAACCACAGTAGCTCACATCTGTGGAAAAGAAATTTAAAAATCTACTTCATAGAATTGTTTTGAGGATTTAGTATGTGTAAAATGCTTGGTAGCTTTGTATGCATATTAAGTGCTCAATAAATAGTAGCTAGTCTGATTTTTAAAAAAAACACAAAACTTGCCTAGCTCTAGACAAAACAATGCATTGTTAAGAAGCCAAGGGATACCTGTGGTTGTGGTTTACTGGGTAGGTTCATAATATCTTTATAGGTCCATTCACTTTTGAAAGTCAGACTGGAAGGAATATCAGATTTGAAAAATTCTATATATGGAACAAAGAACCATGAAGTAGAAACTAAAAGACTGGAATTCTAGACCTAGATTTGCGATGAGCCGACTAAGTGAACTTAAGCTAACCATG
The DNA here is from genome assembly GCF_949987535.1 of Balaenoptera acutorostrata. Taxonomy (NCBI): domain Eukaryota; kingdom Metazoa; phylum Chordata; class Mammalia; order Artiodactyla; family Balaenopteridae; genus Balaenoptera; species Balaenoptera acutorostrata. The sequence continues at coordinate 81,837,007 of NC_080069.1, read as the reverse complement.
TAAACCCTTCTGAGCTTTTTTTTGTTTGTATGTTTCAAGATCAAGGGTTCCATGTGGGAATGGGGGCTAGTAAATTAGATGTGCTCTATAGACTTTATGAGTAAAAAATTCTGTAATTCCGAATCTAAGCTAATTCAAACTGGTATTATAGTGGTTGAGTAAGTAATACCCAGAGTTCCTGCTCTCTTCTCGTTTTTCTCTTGTCTGAAGGGAACCCCATCAGAAGCAAGGGATTCACCATTCTGAGCCATTTCCAGGAAGTTCCAAGACAACGTGTGTTGCCATTAGCGGCTCTAATGAGATGGTCCCTTAATTGGCAAGACAGACCTTACCTTAGCTGGTGTAATTTCATTCTTCTTATTAGTCATTGAGGACCCTGAGCAAACATTTGTTAACCCTCTGCCCTCCTTACAGGACACATTTACAACTTTTGCTTGTATTCTTGCTCTTGGATTAATAACTCATTTATTGCTAGCTGTGTGTGGTATTATTTACATTATTTACTTTACTCTTTGTGTACCTATCACCTTGTGTTTCAAAGAGTGTCCTTTTATGCCACTAATTTTCAACCCCTTCTGGCCTAAGAAGCAATGGTCTGAAAGCTCCCTCTGCACTCTCCCTTATCCGCATGTTATCAGTGCTGCTGTACCAAACCCTGCCTGGTGTAATCGACTTGGATTTGAGCAATTCCTTTTACTAGCACTTTATCTTTGGACAAATTACTTAACCATAGGCGTCAGTGTTGATGTCTGTAAAATGAAGAAGATCCACCTTTTGGGGACATCATGGGGATTAAAGAAAATGTCATTGAAATGAAGTACAAGCCAGCACATAATGAGTGCTAGCATTCCCTATGTAGCTAACCTAATAATGCCCAAATCTAGAAAGGGGAAAAAACACTTTACATTAAAAGACCAAAATAAAACAAAGTTGAGGAAATATTTACTATTTATTCACAAATGATAATATTATTAATGTATGAAGAATTGTTACAAATTATTAAGAAAATAGCTAAATTCCTAATTTAAAAAATGGACAAAGGACCTAAACAAATAAAAATATTTAAACTTACAAATGTGCATTTAAACCCTAATATATACTTTTTCTGATAGGATTATTCTTTTTTTTTTGGAATAATGATGGTGAGGGTGTTAGATCCCAAGCATCAGGTCTGTTTCTCTCTACACAAACCATGGCACTTGGGGGCACATGGAGAAGAATTCGGTAGCCCCTCGTTCATCTCGTCCTGCTCTCTGTGAGACAGTCCTGATCTCCTCTGCACCCCACGTCTGCACTGCCTCTGCCCTTGCTCCATGCAGAGAATGGACATCCTGATGTTGGCTACTTTCTCAGACCCTCTTTGGGAAAGTGGGCACAGGTCAGTGCTGCTCCTGGGTGCTCGAACCTGTCTGAGGTGCTCAGCCATGCTCCCTTCCTCTCTCCTTCCCAGCTGCAGCCTAGCTCTTTCTCCGGGTCCTGTGCACATCTTCCTCAAGGTCCCCCAGCATCTAAGCTTTCTTCCTTCCCTTTCTGATTCTTTTCCCCTCCCTCAGTTAGATGCTTCCGAGTCTCTGCTAGAGGCAGAGTGGTCTGGTTCTTTGTCTTTTCTTCCAAATCTGTCCTTTACTTCTGAGTCCTTTCTCTGTTATTCAGTAGCATCACCTCAGCCATGCCCCATGGTTGCCCCATGATCTACTTCTATGAGACAGAAGCCAGAAAGTTAAATGAAATTCTGGGAATGAAAATCACACTGTTCACTATGTTAAAATTCTGTTATATTCTGTATCTCCTACTTCTTGTGTATGTACTGGAGGATGAAGATCATATGGGGCAGGGCTTGCCTTCATTTGGCTCTAGCTAAAAGGCCATAGACTAACACATATTCAGAGGTCATTAAGGAGACCTGGGTTTCCGCTGGTCAGGTTGAGCAAACTGGCCAACCTGGGGTAATGGATTTTAGAACCCACAAAATGAAGGGAAGAAACAATGGCTATCAAGGACATTTTGACTCCAAAGATCAGGTATAAATATCCATTAATTGAAGGAGAGAGTGAGGAGAAGGCAGAAGTGAAGAGAGAAAAGATTTAACTAAGCACCTGCCTCTGGCCAGCACTGTGATTCAGCTTTCACATGTGATGAATCCTCTCAAGGATGCTGTGTAGTAGATCCATTTTTTTGTTCCCATGTTGCAGATAAAGAAATAGAGGCTTGCAAAGATTCAGTGATTTCTTACACACTGAGGAAGGTGTCTGAGCCAGGATCCAAACACGGCTTGTGGAAAGCAGAAAACCGGTATTGAAAGGAAACATATCCAACATCGTAATTCTGTGGTCTTGGTTGTGAGGTCTTTAGACTCCAAACTTTCCACATAAGCAAGGAGCAGTCTCCTTACAAAGGTAAAAGGGCAGCAGCACTTTCGGTTTCTCTCCTGAGTTGTTCATTTAGAAAAACAAATAAAGCAAAACAAACAAAAACAAAACCGAAAACAAACAAACAAAAAGTATTTTGTGTCAGAAAGAAGAATCTCCAGATCTAAGACAGATGAATTCATGGTTCTCTAAATATTTGTTCTAATAGATTTTGACAATCTCCTTCAGACCTCTGCTTTCTATTCTACTTCACAATAATAATAATAGAAAAGTGAAAGAATCATTCTTAAACTTGAACTCCAAATAATAAAAAAAATACTGTTCTTGACTTCAGAAAGTTTGGTCATTAACTATCTTTCATTGTACTTGGAAGCCTCACTGGATTTCTAACCATGTTGTTTCTTGAATGCTTGCTGAATATGATGACACTCTAAAAAAGCTGAACAGAATTAATTCAAGAATACGAAGATAATTTCTACTTGTGTGTCTCAATCTGATATTTGCCATACGGGAAGCTCAGCATCGTTCTCGCAGCAGGCCTAATTTATGGCAAACACAAATCCGCATTCAGGGGACATGGGAAAACACAGCCTTTCTCCTCTTTATTTTTATAAGATCGACTGTAGACTTTTTACTTCGCTTTGCCTGCACTGATTCTAATTTAATTAAATGCAGATTTCCTGGCAGTAGGGGTGGGAAGTAGGTTGCCACTGATGGGTACAGGAAGAATATCAACAGCATCACTGTCTTAATGAATTCAGGCTGCTATAATAGAATGCCATAGACTGGATGGCTTATAATCAACAGAAATTTATTTTTTCATAGTTTTAAAGGCTAGGATATCCAAGTTCAAGGCACTGGCAGATTTGGTGTCTGGTGAGGGCCTGCTTCTCAGTTCACAGATGGCTGTCTTCTGGCTTTGTCCTCACGTAGCAGAAGGGGCAAGGGAGCTCTCTGGGGTCTCTTTTATAAGGGCACTAATCCCATTCATGAGGGCTCTGTACTCATAACCTAATCACCTCCCGAAAGCCCTGGCTCCAAATACCATCACACTGGGGATTAGGTTTCAACATATGAGTTTGGTGATGGAGTTGGGTGGGGGGAAACAGACATTCAGTCTGTAGCAGCCACCAAAATGGAAGGGATTATTTGGCAGGTGAAGTTTTCTGATTTTTATATTAGCTCAAGATGGCAATGTACTTATAAGGGGCTTGTCTTGAAGCTGTGCATTCAAAACATTTCCCACAGAAGTGTAAAAATATTTACTGTCTGTCTGAAAATATGAAGATGGAGGCTGAAGGAAATATGAGGAAGGCTTAAGCTCCTACTCTGCCCTTCCTTGGGTCTTCCCTGGGAGAGAATGACTTTCAGGAGTTTGTACTTACTCTTCCCAATCAGTCAGGAGAGCTGTTTTAACTCCATCTTAAAGCTTATGTACACATCTTTTCCTGAGATTCAAAACAACAAAACAGAGACTTAGATTTCTTAGATTTGGAACCTGATTCATTGAACAAGATGAACCAAGACCTGTTTGAGCGCCAACTGCATGCCAAGAACTTATTAGCTCCTCTGTACTTGCAAATCTAAGTGTTGCTCTTTTCTTATTATAAGATTTGTGATCCCTGCAATCTCCAGTCACCAGATGTAGCCCCATGCGGGTTGTCATCGTCTTCAAATTGAGCACAGTCATAATAACCAGCACATCAAAGTGCTTCAAATGTGTGGAGCACTGTTCTAAGCGCTTTCTGTGCATTTGTTTAATACTCACAATAGACTGCCAGATATTTCTTCAGCAAAGATGGGTTTATTGGGGATCAGCAGAGAATTGCAGTTAGGGGTCTGTAACCATGGTGAACCACGTGCAAGTCCCTGGGTGGAAGGGAAGGAGAGTGCTTTTATAGAGAGGAAAAGGAAGTTGGGAGGGCTAAGATAAACAAAGAGTCCATGGCTTTTTATTGGCTGGGTCCTTGCCAGGAAAGAAGAAGAGTCTTTCTGTTTCCTATTGGGCTCTGCTATCATCACAGGGTGTGAGAACTCCCCCTTGGTCTCCCAACTCTATTTAATTGAGGTTTCTGTTGATTAATTTGTTTATGATAGGAGGAGTGGAAAACTGCAGTAGAAGTGAATAGATAAGGAGAAGCTGGACTGTGAAGGGCCTTGCGTACCGTGTTACTAGATTTGGCTTTCTCTTCTGGGCAGTTGGAGACTGGACTACAGGAGAGTCTAGTGACCAAGGGCGCATTGCAGAGGTTGTTGGCAAACAGGTCAGGCTGGAGCTGCTGAAGGTCTGAACCAAAGAAACGCCTTTGGCTATAGAGAGAAAGGGATGAAAGTATGAAATATGTGGAATTTTCTGTGTCAAAAAAGAAATGAACAGAAATTAGGAAGAATGAAATCTATACAACAAAGATAATAAACACGGCAAATGATTAAATGTTTTAAAGTCAGCAATAAGGGTAAATGTATACTAAGTTTAATAAACTGATACTTAAAAGAATAAAATAGTAATATAATGATGTAATCTAATAATAAAACAAAGAGAATAAAAAAGCACTTCAGTGATAAGAGAGTAAGAAAAACTATAACAAAGAATGGAAGTGATACAGTATGCCAAAACACTGTAAGAAAGAGTCATTTGGGATTAGGATTTCGGAAAAACAAACTTTCAGCAAGTTTAAAAAATTAGTATGATAAAAAGTATGAGTTCCCAATTGGAATTCTCAGATGTAGCAAATTCCGAGACTCCTTGGTAAGGAGGGGAGGTAGGGAGGACTCTAAGGGGCAGGTAGCATCGGAGGTCTTGCCCCTGATGGTTGTGAAGGTCCAGGAGTGACCTCCTACATCTAAATGGTGTAATCAGTCATCCTCTGCCTCTGTGACTCTCTCCCCTCAGACCTTACATGCATGTACTGCAAGGAGCCACTGGGTTTTCTAACTTGCATGACTCCATTGAGGATCATGCTTTTAAGTGCAATCAGTAAAAAAGGGAGAGGAGAACATCTAGGAGGCAAAAGAAAGAGAGGAAGATAGTTTGATTTGGAATGTTTTGAGTTTGAGATACCTGAAGTTCATCTAAGGCACTATAGCCAGTAAGAATCTGGGTGTTCAGGTTAGTGGTAGGAATGGAAATCAAGACTTGAGAGTTATTGTTGTTCCTGCGGAGAAGGACCAAGCAACAGAGTGAAGAGAGGACTGGTCACTAATGTGCTGGGAGTAAAGATAAAGCCAGGGAAGCAAAGCCTAGAAGCTAATGTATGTCAAGAAAAGAAGCCAGAGATGGTCGGCAGCTAGTATTAGTATTAGGAGAATTAAACTCATGACATTGGGCCGACGGACAGAGATCCCTGCGTTGGGCCCTGCTGTTGACTGGGGCTTATAGAGACAGGGACAGTGATTTCTCCAAGTCCTTTGTACTCTTGTTTCTGTTGACCAATGTGAGCTTAAATCTAATATTTTTTTGATCCCTGCTGTTGGTATCACTGAGAGTTCTTTTTTTATTCCCCATGAGCGTCAGTTCAAAGATAACCTTTATTCACTGGACCATGAATGAACAAAGAGGGATGGAAGTTCAGAGATATCTGTGGGAGCACCTGTGCTGCCTGAGTTCTCTCCAAACTTAGTAAATGAGTCCTAAAAGATGAGAGGATTCAAATTCTGGCCTCCGCTGAGAATTGAATATTCCTCCGAACTGCCTGATGCACAGCCCCAGCTGAGACCTAATGCAAGTATTTTGCTTAAGAGAACTTGCAAATGCGAGGTGCTTCTAACAATATGTGTCAAGCAGTGTGTAGCCGATGGTAGGAGTTAGATTTATGCATATTATGGTTGTCCATTTCCAGCTGCTTTTGTGAAGTCAAACTTTTTTTATGTTAACAGATCACATTACTAACACATTTAGTGGAGAATAATGAGATATGGTGGTGATACATCATTGGCAGCTCGTAGCGCCATTTGAAAACATGCTTGTTTTTAAGTCTGCAATAATGGGTCAAAGAGCGAGAGGCACACTGACATGCACACAGTCACAACACGGCTCTGAACAGCTAGTCCTGAGTAGCTCTTTGTAAGCGTTTTATTGCCAGGAGGGAACCTCAACTGTGGCTCACAAGAGCGCCCTATTTCTCCCGATTAACTAAGGGGATAAAGACATCTCAAAGTTGAGATAAGTGACCTGTGGGATTTGCTAAAATTCTGGAGAGCAATCTGTATACGATGAAATGGATAGAGGTTACCTCTGGGGATTAGCACTGTATCGATTCTGTAAAAAGCTTGTTTGATCTTGTAAAAACAAATATTCAGCTCACCCAGAGGCTAAGGGCATCACAAGAGGACATTGCAGTTGCCATCCTGGATTGTCAGAGCATTCTCTACAGCCAGTAGTCTGGTCTCTTTCTCTCTGTGCATCTCCTTTTTCTTTCTTTCTCCACCTCTGTTTTACCGTTGGAGGAGTCTGGATGGGGAGGGGAATGAAGTGCATTATACAGGATAACATAAGGTTCTCTGTCTTGGTTCCACACCCCAGGCTTAGGAGCATTCCCTCTGTGACTCTGGCATCCCATAAATTTACCTAAACCTTTTGTAATCAAGCATTGACTTTCAGCATTTACTATTTCATGTGGTAATGAATCCCGTAAGTGTCCCTATTTTGCGTGAGATAAGATATTCTATTTATTAAAAGCTTTACATCATTCAAGATTTGGGAGGTGAGGAAAAGCCTCTTAGGCAGAGAGCATAATGTATGACTGATACGTCTGGAGAATTAAAAATTAGATTCTGTTCGAGCACATGAGAAGGGGTGATGGTGATGACCAGTGAGGCTAAGGAGATGGAGAGAGGCGAGGTCGTGGAGGGCCTTAGTGCAAGGCTAAGCATTTGAACTTTATGCTAGAAGGAAACGGAGGGGAGGGATAAAGGGCTCATCTTTGGGTTGTAAAATACCAATAGTATCCCTCAGGAGTTTTCCAGTTCCAGCAGTGATTATTTAAAACTAAAAACATTTGCGTCAGGATGTGGAAGAGAGAATATGTAATTAAATTCCCATAGCTGCATGTAGCATTGAATTCTTCCAGGTAAAAAAGGTTGATCTGGTGGGCTTAAATGGAATGACATTTTGAGCTCTTGAAAATGGGCACAAAGGTGAACAATGAATTTCACTGTGGACAAAGGCACTTAGGATGCCAGTGGTCAGATGACTCACTCCATAATCATCATTATTCTGTGCGCTATTGAATATAGCCCTGGGAAGGGCCTGAGACTCATGACAGACTGTTTATCAATGCCCTGGGCCAGTACTGTACTTCAGGAAAAACAGTCAACAAAATAATGGTCAACAACATGAACATATTTGGTCTTTGGACCAAATAGAAAATTTTATCCTACTAATGTACAAATGCCACAGTATAGACCTGGGAACTAAACATTGAAAATTAACATGACTAGATTTATAGAGAATGTTGGGACCAGAAGGAGCCTTAGAGATCAAATATTATGGTGCTTTTATTTTGCAGGTTAGGAAATGGAGGCTAGGAAATAGGAAATGGCTTGGTCATGGACACAGGGGTCAGGCAGCAGGGCCAGAATCCTGACCTTCTGATCTGTGATTATCTCCTCCCCTGCTTTTCCACCTCCCTGTCAACACAGTCTTTGGTTTGGTCTGTTAGATGTCTTGAAGATTTTCTGGCCTATTTCTCTCTTGGGTAATGCTCACTTAGTGGCTGCTTTTCAAATCCTGAATCGTTTTCAAAGAAACATCCATAATGGGATCTATTTTCTTGTTTACCCTTTAAAGAGCACATCAATTTATGTTCTAATGTTTTTCCCCCCACAAGCAAGGACTAGGCATAGGGCAAAGCTTTTCGATGTCCCAAGATGGGGGCAGGGCACCTCCCTGAGATGTGAGAGAGCAAAGAACGAATACCCAAGGACAGGCACCGAGCCAAGGTAAGGAACCCAGATTCTGTGAGGATAAATCCAAGAGGCCCAGACAGACCATAGGAATCCAGGCACAGAGAATAGGCAGTACATTCTGGGAGGCCAATGACTTGGAAGGATAGAAATGAGCAGAGGATTTCAAGGCCATTAAGAATTTCCGAGGAGGAAGCTGGGTGCTCAGTGTCGCTTTATAAAGTAGCTATTTCTGTGCTTCCTTTTGTGTTTGTGTGTGGGGTATTTAAAGAGGCCAAAAATGTGTGAAATCAAATCCTCTTCACATATTATATTTTCACATTGATGTTTCCAGGGACATCAGTTATTTCAGCTGCACCAGATGTGTGGCCTCCGTTGGTAGAGTCACCAGGCCCTCTTGTTTTCCTCCTGGAAACGTAGGCCACCTTTGAAGGTGACAAATGACAGACGTCAGCACACTCTGATCTTTCATTGGGAACTATACATGGTGTTGTAGGCCTCTGGGCCTCACAAGCACTCTCTCTGTTGCTTCATGGAGCACATAGAATGCTATTACTTATCTCACCGGGCTGTTGGGACGAACACATGAAGTAAACTTTGTAAAGCTACTCTCGCAGTGCCTGGCACATTCCCGGCCCTCCACACATGCCGTTCCCTTGAGCTCCCCTCCACCGATCTCACAGGTCACAGGACTTCCAGTTAGGAAATATGTAATCAGATACAGTTGATGTTTGTTAGGTGTCTCCTTTGTTTTTAGATCGGTGCCTTTCTGTTTAATCACCACAGTACCTTCTATATGCACTGTTTGGGCATTTTAAAAGAAACTAAAGAAATAGAAGACATAATTTGAGAGGCTAAGAGAGATATTGAGATGGTCTAATTCAACGTCCTTCTTTCATAGACAACAATCTAAGACCTAGAACATCTGCCAAGGTCACACAACTAGGTGATAGCAGGACTGTGGATAAAAGCCATGACTTCTGGCTTCTGGTCTGGTCCTCATTCTATCGTGTAACTCATCCCAACCATCAGGACACCCACTAGTCTTTGGTGCATTGACTACTCAGAGAAATAGTGTAATCAGTGATAATCTAGAAATACGTCATCGCTGAGACTCAGAGTGGACTAGCTCTTTGGTTATTGACCTTGGTGTTTACCGAGACACTAAATATATGTGTTATAATTCATTAAGATATAAAGCAGTAGAACCCAAGGAAATATCTCCCAACCAAGCTATACTGCTTGTAACTCAAAAATTTTATTTTTTTTTAACATACTTACATAGAACTTAACATGTGGCAGGTGCTCTTCAGTGGGTTTTACAAAAATTAACTCAATTACTCCTCATGATGACTCTGGGAAGAAGTACTATTGTTATGTCCATTTTTCAAATAAAGCGGATGAAGCACAGAGAGTATAAGAACTTTCACAAGGTCACCCAAATATGAGGAGGCAGCATCTGGCTCCAGAGTTCATGGTCTTAACCACTCCACTGTACTGCCTCTCTAAAATTATCAAAAATGCTGAATGTTCCTCCTGATGAAGGGCATTCTTTCACTCATTCTCTCCCTTTCTGAAAGTTCTTCTGTGTTACTTCTCCTCTAAGGGGCCGAAGTGCATTTGAGCTTTCCCCACATTTTCTGTGTTTCTGTGTCTCTGGTTATCTTACCTACATACTTACTTACTTACTTACTTAGCTTATCTACCTACCCACACCCTGACTCCAACTTCCCCATCTTCTTTGCAGTGCACTTTGGTTTTAGGGAATTAGAGTCTGGTAGAGTAGAAGGTGAAACACCAAGCAAGATATTTTAACTAACTCCTTCACCCATTCAACATGCTATGTGCTAGGTACAGCGAATAGAAGGAGATAAAGTACATGCAGTTTTTTATCCTCAGGGAGCTTTCGGTCTAGTGGGAGAGCTAGACATTAAACAGATAATCACACAAATAAATGTATATTTCAAACTAATTTAGTGCTATAAAGAAAAGCATAGGGTGCTGCTATGAGAAAATGTGATACCAATATAACCTAATTTACATTAGATGGGGAGGTTTTGAAAAGCTTCCTTGAAAAGGTAGTTTTTAGGCTTATAAATTAAGGGTATGCCAGAGTCGCAGAGGTTTATGGGTAAGAGCATTGCAGGCAAAGGGAATAGCAGTGTGAAGCCTCTGAAGCAGGAAATAGATTGACATATTCAGGAAATGGACAGAACATCCTTTAGGAACTGAATGGATCCTAGTGAATGTGGGGAGGAGAGTGGCGTGGCATGGCTGGAGAGGTGGTCGAGTCAGATCTCCCAAGGCCTCACAGGCCAGAGTAAGCAATGGATTTGTGAGGTTTTTATTCTGAGTACAATGGAAGCTACTGGAGGACTCTAAGAAGGGTAGGGACGTGGCAAAGAACTGATGGGAAGGAGGTAAGGACAGAAATAAAGAGATAGAATAGAGGCTTCTATAACAGACCAGGGGAGAGGTGACAATGACTTGAAGTAGGATGGGGGGGTGGGCAGCGGAGCTGTAATAGACAAATTGAAGGTATACTTTTGAGTTATAACTAACAGGGTGTGTTGATGGATGTACTGGATCATGTGCTGAGGTAGGAAACCCTGGAGGTCAAGGTGGCAAGCACAGCCCAGCTTTGCAGTGCAGTCTGTGTGCCCCTGGGCAAATCCACAAACAGACATCGCCTGATGCTCAAGCCTAAAAAGCCCATCTTTAAATGAATCTTGAATACAGGTGGCCAAATGGGTCTCACAACTTTTCTTCCAGTTTAGGATTTTTGATACTTGATATTTTTCACTCCTTTCTGTGAAAATTTGTTCAAGTCTGAATTAGTGGTCATGGTAGGGATTACTTCATTATTGGTTTACTGGCTGATAAAGACAGAAAATATAACTGGATCATGTAGTTATTACTATTTAGTTTAAAAAGATTTTGGAGGGATATTACATAAGCCTGAAGATTTAATTGCACCACTTTGGGAATCTCTTTTTATGCAATTGTTGAATTAAAAGCTAACAAAGGTAATGTCTTAAGAAAATACCATTATTTTTCCTAACTATGAAATCAAAAGTCCTTGTCCAAAAATGAATTTTACTAGTTATGAGAATCTACCTATTCTTCTGGGTTAGTCCTTGTCCTTTCCTGTAATAAACTTGAATTTTTATCAGCAGTCCTCACATGATTTCTTTGTGAAAAATATTTCTCTGCATAGAAGAAAGTTTATCATTTGGAATGTTAAATGCAATTATATTGACATATGGTGATAATGGGATAAAGCATACGGGTTAAAGGTTGCGGGAACCATGGCTTGGCAATTAGCGATGTAAATGAAACATTCATTATCCATCATGCTGAGAAGTTGATGAACTGTACAGTAAATCTGAGCCCACAGTCAGGACTGAGATAAGTCATTTCAGACAATACAGTGAGTATTTATGAGCACCAGGGACAATGTTTCAGATTCCTGTCATAGAGGTTTCTTTACCTATTGGTTTACGTTGAATAAAGACCTTACAAAGTCCAAACCACAGCCCTTTCCTTCCACAAGAATATATATGAAAATCCAAAACCTTCTCTTAAGATGAAGCATTTTGAGAGCTAAAGTGACTAGATGTTGACAATATTTTCCATAAAAGTCCATTCCAGAAAAAAGATGTACAGTAGATTATTTGTCTCGAAGAAGGGCCTTGGCATATTTCACAATAGAACCTTGATTTTGGAAGGAAACTATACATTTAGAGATCTCAGTCTTTCCCCAAAGAACATTAATCCTGCAGGTTGGATTATGCAGAAGTAACTGCTATTTTTTAATTCTCTACCAAATAACTAAGGGAACAGTAAGATACTTCAAAAAAAAATAATGTCTAAGCTTTTTACTTTACCTATTGACCATTTAATTATCTTGTACATACATTCTAAAGTATTTCCTGTGAACATGAGTATTGTCCAGAAAATTTTAATCTAACATTGATTTTATATTTTATTGAAACCTATACTTCTCAAGCTCTTCAAAATTTTAGCCATATAGAATAGTGCCTTCAAAAGTGAGAAGGAATCATTGAGGAAATGTTAAGATTTCTTTTATTTAAGATAACTTGTGATTTAGCTAGAAAGCTCAAGACGTCAACCAGTAAGGAGATGGTGACGGCCGTGGTGCTCAGTCTTTGCAGAATGAGAAATGCCTTTGTTAAAGGATTAATTTGTGTTGAGGCTCAAGTAAGGTCAAATCAGGGCATGTCAAAACGGTGAAAGCTAATAATAATAGTAGTAACATCTGACATTTCTTTAAGTTGACTTTATGCCATTTCTCAGTTCACCACTACATATGCTAAACCAGGCATTGTTCTAAGCATATAAAATAAACAACTCAATCCATCTTTCTAATAATCCAAAGAAGCAAATCATATTATCATCCCACTTTACAGATGAGGACCCTGAGGCTCAGAGGTGAGAAATGATCATCCAATGGTCCAAGTTCACACAGCTAGTAAACAACTGGGCTGAGCCTCAGACCCCGCCCTCTGCCACCCCAAAGTCCTCATCAAACCACTTTACTACTGAGTGTAGTGAATTAAAAACCTTCTTAGGGTGTCTCTAAGAAGTTGGGAGTTGGGAAGTTGGGAACTTCCCAACTTCCCAACTGGGAACCCCTGGATACAAGTACATGTTCTGGTTCCCTCTAACCTCATCTACTAGGACTTCCTCCCAACCCCTCTCTACCTCCCGTTATAGACGTGCTGATTTCTTTGCTGTTCCTGGAACATGACAAGCATGTGTTTTTGCCTCATGGGCTTTGCATCTGCTGTTCCCCTTTGACTGAAACACTGTTCCCCCAGATATCTGCATAGCTAGCTCAGTGAACTTACTCTAGTTCTCTGCTCAAATGTCATCTAAACAGTGAGTGCTTCCCTGACCACCTTTTATAAGATAATAACTCCTCCTCCTGATCATCTCTATTTATAGATTTTGATAATCTATAATGTATCAATCTATAGATTATAATCTGTCAACTACTTTGATAATTCTTTGTCTGCAATGCCCCGTCACAGCTGGCATAGGACATACTAACTGCTATTGTGTCTCCCTAACGTTGAAATATAAGCTTCACGAGGGCAGGGAGTTTTGTCTGTTTGGCTCACTGCTGTATCATCTGTGCCTAAAAGAATGCCTTGCACAGAGAAGGGGCTTAACAAATATTTATTGAACTGAATCAATGAGTAAGTTTGGGAAGGAGCGAAGGAGTCCCTGAACCTGAAATTGATTTCTTTAGTCAGCAAACTGTATTGAGTGCCTTCCGTGGGCCAGGCTCAGAGCTCTGCACTGTGGACACCATTGCACGGTGTCTGGTGTGCAAGGCTCAGGGGCAGGGGCTGGGGGATGCTCTTGCCTGCTTCAGCAGCCCTCTACATTTTTCTGCCTTCCTGTTATTTCTGTGCTCATCACACTATCCCTCAGTAGACACGTCCTTTCCGCACTGTTGGAGCAAGGTGGTGTGAAAAGGCCTCTCTACTAAAAATGAGGTTGCCACCCTCTCCCACTTCACTGCGGGAATCCCTGAATACATTCCCTAGCCCTTTGTCCGTAGCAGTTCCAGATGCTCTGGTCATTGCATTTTTCCCCATTTGTTCTCTGCCCACCTCCCACTTGTTTCCTCCCCCCACCCTCATCTCTCAGCAATATTCAACTTCAGGGGCCATGGGCCATGGGAGAAAGGGAAGGGCCCTACAGGAAGTTAGCTGGATGGCAGTGTAGTGGCAGATGTGGGAACCTGACCCAAGAGGAAGAGTCTAGAAGTCACAAGAATCTCAGCAGAGTGGAAGAAAGATTCAGTCCCTTTTTCCATGTGTGTGTTATGACAATGACAAAGGGAATTCAAGGGAAGGCTTGATAATTCTTGAAACGTACAAAAAACTGCTCCATAGAAATGGAAAGGTTTGCTCCAGGAGAGAAAACTAGACGCAGCACAAAGACTTTGTGTACAGATTCCCAGAATCACAGGTTTTGACTCAGATTTTGGAAGTCCTTTTACACTGCTAGAACCACCTAACAATATAATGAATTGTGCTGGTCTCTGTTACTGGGGACATTCAAAGAAGGGATAGATGGCCCTCATGTAGATGTGCTGTGTAATATATTCCAGTGTTAGCTGAGAGATAATCCAGTGTGTCACGGAAGTCTTTCCATCATTTGAATGTTGTTAATCATTGATTAACAGGAGAATGAGAAATATGAGAATTTTATATGAGAAAAAAATCTACGAACCATATGGAACTTATAGATGCTTGTTGAGAATAGAGGAAAAATAAAAATTTGACTTACTGGCTAAAATTAGTATCATTTTTTAAAACTGTTTAACATTTCTTGTTAACTCCTGGGTGCTAGCCTTATAATTTTATATTTCAATAACTGTAAGTCGTATTTGATTACATCAGGGAGTTACATTAGTCATGATGGTGTGTTGCTTATTGAGGGGGTCCTCAGTCTATCACTTAAAAAAAATCAGAACAATGACCAGGAAAATGAAAATCCTAGTAATTTTGGCCAGTAACCAGGACTAAACTTCTGCTAGTCTGGAAAGGAGTGCTTATGAGTCCATTCTGATTACTTATACCACTGTGTTCCTTGTAAAACAACCCTAGATATTTGATTGAATCCAAATTTCACTTGTATTTACTGAATTATTAATTTTTTCTCATGAGTTGATTACTCTGGAAAACTGGAAATTGGTTTTCATAGTTATGAAGAATAGATATTTAAAAGTAAAGTCGGTATTCTTAAACTTGTCTCTTCTAAAATCTGGTACCTGGAAAACGGATTTGAATTCATTGAAAGGAAATAAGAGACTGTATAACTAGGCGTCTTCCTCAGGAATGGAGATCATAGGATTGGGAGAGTGATGACAGTTACAATAGAAAGGGTAGGACCTGGTGTGGGGCTGAGCCAAGAGCGAGAGAATTTGGGTCAGAAATGTAGTTGTGTCACTGGCCCGAAGACCAGGTGAGCAGTCCCTGTGCATTTTCCAGAAGATGTTAAGACCTAGGAGGATTTGACTGAAATGAGATGATGTAAAACCAAGTTTACACTCAAGAAAACTTCAGGAGTTCTAGGACAAATGTAAAGAGATAACAGTCCTTGCATACCTGAAATATGGGTAGAGGAAGAAAATGCTTTTTAAAATGACAAAGTATAACGATCATGTTGTTCCTCTTTGTCATTTCTAAGAGATGCACGCTGGCTGTTTTCATCCATAGCCCCAACATCATAAGATTTTTCTTTTTTGTCTTTCAGTCTTTCACATAGGTGTTTAGTGAACAAGGGTGTTTTTTTCCCATGTGTACTTGATTTTCTGTCTAATCGTACTCAGCTCAGTTTGGCAAGTGACAGGGAGACTTTTTTTCCTCTTTGGGACTGAAGTATTGTTTTATAATTCACTTAGTGATCACAGCGTGCTAAGAACTTGACGTAAATTGTCTCTGTTTTTTTACAACCTCTCTGTGGAGTCAACATTAGCGTTCCCATTTTACAGATGAGGAAATTGAAGCTCAAGGACAAAAAGTTATTCACAGCTGGTAATAGAATTTGAACTAATGTTTTTCTGTCCCTAAAATCTGCAACCTCTTCACTACCCAATGGCTCTAGATCCCACCTGGTCCCTCCATTTTTAACTGAAAAAAAAAAATCTTAATTTCTCTCTGATTTAGAGAAGTGAGCCTATTCCTTTTCCTCTACTCTGCCCAAGTTTTCAAATAGATAATCTAGTTGTTATTTGAAACCATCCAGTTAAGTTTAAAAATACCTGTCCTTCCCTAGCCCTGCAGACTTAAAATAGGTCTGTTGTCTCCTACACAGTCATTTCGTTTCATTTTCACTTGCTCCTTCTCTTTTTAATTCCCATTTCTCTACTTGCTTTATTCCATCAGTTACTTTCCACCTTCTTTTTGCGGGGTTATTTCTACCAAAATTAATTAACACATGAGGTCTCCTAAGTAAGTTTCTTTGTTGTTAAATTCCCTTTACCAACAGCTGTAACATAGGAACAGGCAAGAAAAGATTCCGACATGATTATTGCACACATTTATTTAAGATATATTAGTTTGTATGTGATGTGACTGCAGGGTCAACGTATGACAATTAGAAAGCCAGAGAACATGAACAGAGAATAGATCGTCCAACATAGATCAACTTTTCTTTCAGTTTGTTCATTCCGGTATCCTCCCAGCGTTTAAAAAGCTTGCTATTTCTTCAATAAAAAGGTTTGGGGGCACCGTGGCTTGTCTATTTCATTCCTGCTCAACCAGTGCGTATACTGATTCCAAGTTTTTCCTTGAGCTGGATGAATTCCAGTGGTGACAGCAAAGTCCACTTTGGTAAAGTAAAACTAACTTGGGGAAGATAAGTGCGTATAAAGTAATAGAAAGTAGGAGAAGTGGTGGAATCTTACGTAACAAATTCCAGTGTAAGAAACCATATAGTTTATTTGCTTTGATTTGGTTTTTATTTCTTAATATAAATTGTTCCTTTTCCCAGATGGGAAAGTTTTGGAGCAAATATGAACTTTTCCAGTTCACAGAAAAGAGCGAAAAGTGACCTGGTTGGGCTTCTCACCTTTTGTTTGACCACTTAGTTTTTGTTTGTTTGTTTTTGTTTTATAATTGGAGTATAATTGATTTACAATGTTGTGTTAGTTTCAGGTGTACAGCAAAGTTATTCAGTTAGACATATATGTATATATGTGTGTGTATATATATAAGAACATATATATATATATTTTCAGATTCTTTTCCATTACAGGTTATAACAAGATATTGAATATAGTTCTCTGTGCTGTACAGTAGGCCCTTGTTGTTTATCTATTTTATGTATGTATCTGTTAATCCCAAACTTCTAATTTATCCCTTCCCCCTCTTTCTCTTTTGGTCACCATAATTTTGTTTTCTATGTCTGTGAGTCTCTTTCTGTTTTGTAAATAAGTTCATTTGTATCTTTTTTTTAGATTCCACATATAAGTGATATCATATCATGTTTTTCTTTCTCTGACTTACTTCACTTAGTATGATAATCTCTAGGTCCATCCATGTTGCTGCAAATGGCATTATTTCATCCTTTTTTATGGCTGAGTAATATTCCATTGTGTGTGTGTGTGTGTGTGTGTGTGTGTGTGTGTGTGTATCTCACATCTTTATCCATTCATCTGTCAAAGGCCACTTAGTTTTTGAAATACATGTGTATGGCTGCCTATCAATAATTTACATTGTCAAAAGTTGCAATTAGCCTTCCCCAGGGAAGAAGACTTTTGCAAACTCACAGAGGCTGTCTTTGGTTTTGCTAAAGCTTGGAGACAAATAGTTCCCAGAGTTTCAAGACATATGTATGAACTATAACAAGTGATTGGTTAGGCTTAAATTATGTCTTGCTGTGGTTGAAGTGGCCCAAAATGACTATAGTAAGTATTTTAAACAACTAAATAAATATTTTTGACAAAATGATTGTGAATATTGAACTGAAGAATCCATCTCTCAGAGAGCCTCTCCATATCAATACTGAAAAGCCATGGCAACTTTGTAACTTGTGTCTGTAGTGGGCACTGGTGTCTGCAAGGGAGAAGCACTGCATTTTGACCCTAGAATAGGTTAAAAACAAACAACAAACAAAAACCTCTTTTCCTTTAGCAGCCAGGGAGCAGAAGCTGTTTTGGTTTTCCTTTGTCTTTGGAGGCCTTTCCCAGTTGACTCCCTGGTCTAAAGCCCAGAGTGAAGTTCAAGTATTTGTGGGTTAAAAGGCAGTTTGTGTGGGACCAAGTATTCTGTTCTCTGACTTCTTGTCTGGCCAATTTGCTGCAATGTGGCTTTGTATCTGGCATCAATATAGTGGAAGCATCTTAATGAACCCACTGAGTGGCATGCTGTTCATGTTGTCCTTATCACAAAGTGAGCATTCACGCTGCCATTTAATGGAGTAAGCTGGAGTGGCTTTTCCTTCCTCACTCAGCATACCATCTGCAAACTGCACCTGAGTGGTCTGTGGTCTTTGTGGGCAGTACAAGGAGTATGGTGGCTTCTTCCTGGGGAAATGCTTGGAAATAAAGGCAGAATGCGTTAGCAGATTCTCTGGTCTACCCTTCAGCCAGAATGACATTTAGGTTCGGTTTTCCCCTTTTCTGGTTCTCGCTGAATTTTCTAAAAATCAATGTGCTGAATGAACATTTAGCAAATTTTTTTAAATGTGATTTACCAAAAACTGTTTTTCATGTATACATTTTACAGCCATTTGGGACTCTGTTCAATGTTAGCTGAACACCGTCCTTGAACACTCTGTTTAAAATAGCCATTCCCACTCTGCCACCCAGAAATCCCTCACCCCTGACTCCATCTTACTTTTCTTCATTGCACTTATCCTCATGTGACCTTGTTCTGGTTTGTGTATCTCTCTTGCTAGCACACGAGCTCCTGTGAGCTGGAACTTGGTTCACTTCTATAGTTTCACTCCTAAAGAATGCCCAGCGCATAATAGGACTCCAAGCAATCTTTATGGAATGCTTGGATAAGTAATGCATATTTAATAGCTTTGGAGGATTTGACTTGTTAAAACAAGCATGTATTATTTCTATAATCAAAATTGTTGATAAAGTAAAATGCTTTTGGTAGTAGGACTTATTCAAAGTAAAGATTTACATGTTCTTTTTTAAAAAGATGTAGCATAAAATTCATACAGAGTCTCACACCACATAAATGTCCAATGATTTATGATTAAATCATAAGGAAATTCAAATTACTTAGGTGATAAGATATTCAAAGGAAGTGGTCAGAGTAGGGTGAGGTGAGTTAAAGTTTCTTTTTCTGAAAATGAAATGACTTCAACTTCAACTTTCTTTATAAGGCAAAGATAAGAGACCTGAGAGAAAATGAGAAATGCTGGCTGGAGATAGAGACCCTATCTGGAGATAGAGATGCCAGTTCTAGTCTAGAGGGTGAACAGCTTTCTGGGGAAGAAAACCATACCTGAGTGATCCTCGTTTTCAGGCAGCAGTGCTGGGCTGGCCAAAGTGGGGCTAGAGGGGCTGGAAGGAGATGGGACAACTTCTGACCCACTGTGGTGCATGTAGCTGGAGAGCAATTTCCAAATCATGGAAGAAAGAATGCAGAAGGTCGGAAAAATGTGACTGTACAACTCACCACCACCTCCAGCCCCTCTTGTCCTTTTGGGAGCCTGAGTGAGGATCCAAGAGGGCTGGAAAGCCAGGGAAGATAAGAATAGCAAACAGTAGACCTGCGAGGTAAATGGGACAGTGGACTGAATGAATACAGGAGCCAATGTCTATTTCCATTAGCTGAGCTTTTAAACCACTGGTAGAATTGTGCTGGGAAGGCTGGATTCATTTAAAGACTCATGAGAGAGGGTATAATACATATAGAGAGAGCTGATGAGTCTTTTCCACGTTAGGAGAGGAGAAAGAAGAGAAGTCAGCAAAGGAAGCAAGGGAAGAATAACAAGAGGGTTGTTGTCATGCTGTCATAGAAGCCAAGGTTCTGGAAAATCGTTTTTTTAAAAAAGAGGAGATCAATAGGGTCAAGGGCAACTAAACAATGGAAAACAAGAAGAAAAGCCATTCTGTCTGAGTGGGCCACCAGTGACTATAGTCAATAGTTTCAGTAGAGGGGAGAGCTTATGTATTTGTTCAACAAATATTTATCCATCACTAAGTATATGTGAGACACCGTCCTAGATACTGGGGAATATAACCATGAACAAGATAGGTGAGACTCTGGTTTCATGGAGCTTACCTTCTCCTTGCAGGGGTGAGGCAGGTGTGGTGGTGGTGGAGGTAGACGGTAATAAATAAGGAAAATAAGATAATTTTGAATAGTGTGTGTGTGTGTGTGTGTGTGTGTGTGTGTGAACTGACAGTGACAGTGTTAGGGTGGGGGTGGAGGATAAAACTCTAGATTGGATTAGGTAGTACTTTAGAGAGGAAGACCTCACAGAGGAGGTGATAAGAAGAGCCCAACACAAGAAAAGCTTGGAACAGATCATCTTAGGCTGAAAAATGGCAAATCCAAAGATGCAAAAGCAGGAACAAGGTTGGCATATTCAAGAACAAGAAGGCCAACGTGATTGGCCCTCAGAGAGTGGGGGGAAGTAGTACAGGATGAAATGAGAGAGGTGCACAGGGCCGAAGCCACGTGAATGAAAGCAAGATTCCCCAAAGAAATGGTGGGAAGGTGCATTGTCTGTGAACGTGACCCAGTTGTCCAAGAAGCTTCATTTGGCAGAATAGAATGTTAATTGGTTCAGATGCAGAATCTAATAACACATGTTTTATTTTAAATAAAGGAAAATTGAGCATGCTTTAAGACAAAAAGGGAAGAATCCACAAGGAAAGAGGGAGTTGACTCCTTTTCCCTCAGTGACCATTAGTAATATATTCACCCCACAAAGCACACAGCCACCCACTCAATGCTGGCATTCATCTCATACAGATAGGCTTTGCCTGAAGAGTGAACATATGGTATCCACTGAAACTTTCAACTCTGCTTAGAGCTAATTTGTAAAATCTAAGAATGACACTGTACTTACATTGGTATATTTATTCTGACATTTAAAACTTCTAAAGAATAGGCCCTGGGTCAAGGATTCTAAAGCTGGATCTTAGAGACCATCTAGTCTAACCTCTTCATTTTATAGACAAGGAGACTGAGACACAGAAAGATATTGGTTTGACCAAGTTCAGAAATCTAGACAGTGACGATGGAGACCTGATTCTGTCTCCTAATTCCTGATACAAATGTCTTCTCACTAGATAAGTCTGTGCCTTCAACATGTGAAGTCTGAAACCCCAGGGATGGATAGATGGATTGATGCATGCATAGGTTATTCATTCATTTATTTATGCAGGAAAGATTGAGCAACCACCCAGTCAAACAATGTGCTAATTGCTAGAAATGCAAATATGAGAGCTGTTTATAGTGCCTTTCTCCACTTCATGCCCTTCGTTTACTCAGTCTACTCCAGGCAGGTTTATAATCCCGCCATTCTATTAAGACCTCTCTGGTCAAGGTTATCTAAAACCTGGGCAGGACAGGAATAAAGACGCAGACATAGAGAATGGACTTGAGGACACGGGGAGGGGGAAGGGTAAGCTGGGACAAAGTGAGAGAGTGGCATTGACATATATACACTACCAAATGTAAAATAGATAGCTAGTGGGAAGCAGCTACATAGCACAGGGAGACCAGCTCGGTGCTTTGTGACCACCTAGAAGGGTGGGGTAGGGAGGGTGGGAGGGAGACACAAGAGGGAGGAGATGTGGAGATATATGTATACGTATAGCTGATAAACTTTGTTATACAGCAGAAACTAACACAACAACGTAAAGCAATTATACTCCAATAAAGATGTTAAAAAAGAAAAAAAATTTAGATGGAGGAGACTTTCAAGATGGCAGAGGAGTAAGACGTGGAGATCACCTTCCTCCCCACAAATACATCAGAAATATATCTACATGTGGAACAACTCCTACAGAGCACCTACTGAACGCTGGCAGAAGACCTCAACTTCCCAAAAAGCAAGAAACTCCCCACGTACCTGGCCATGTGGCTGACAAGGTCTTGGTGCTCCGGCCGGGTGTCAGGCCTGTGCCTCTGAGGTGTGAGAGCTGAGTTCAGGACATTGGTCCACCAGAGACCTCCCAGCTCCACGTAATATCAAACGGCAAAAGCTCTCCCAGAGATATCCATCTCAATGCTAAGACCCAGCTCCACTCAACGACCAGCAACCTACAGTGCTGGACACCCTGTGCCAAACAACTAGCAAGACAGGAACACAACCCCACCCATTAGCAGAGAGGCTGCCTAAAATCATAATAAGGTCACAGACACCCCAAAACACACCACCGGACGTGGTCCTGCCCACCAGAAAGACAAGATCCAGCCTCATCCACCAGAACACAGGCACCAGTCCCCTCCACCAGGAAGCCTACACAACCCACTGTACCAACCTTAGCCACTGGGGGCAGACACCAAAAACAACGGGAGCTACGAACCTGCAGCCTGCGAAAAGGAGACCCCAGACACGATAAGTTAAGCAAAATGAGAAGACAAAGAAACACACAGCAGATGAAGGAGCAAGGTAAAAACCCACCAGACCAAACAAATGAAGAGGAAATAGGCAGTCTACCTGAAAAAGAATTCAGAGTAATGATAGTAAAGATGATCCAAAATCTTGGAAATAGAATGGAGAAAATACAGGAAACGTTTAATAAGGACCTAGAAGAACTAAAGAGCAAACAAACAGTGATGAACAACACAATAAATGAAATTAAAAATTCTCTAGAAGGAATCAATAGCAGAAAAACTGAGGCAGAAGAATGGACAAGTGACCTGGAAGATAAAATAGTGGAAATAACTACTGTAGAGCAGAATAAAGAAAAAAGAATGAAAAGAATTGAGGACAGTCTTAGAGACTTCTGGGACAACATTAAATGCACCAACATTCGAATTATAGGTGTCCCAGAAGAAGAAGAGAAAAAGAAGGGGACTGAGAAAATATTTGAAGAGATTATAGTTGAAAACTTCCCTAATATGGGAAAGGAAATGGTCAATCAAGTCCAGGAAGCGCATAGGGTCCCATATAATATAAATCCAAGGAGAAACACGCCAAGACACATATTAATCAGACTATCAAAAATTAAATACAAAGAAAAAATATTAAAAGCAGCAAGGGAAAACCAACAAATAACATACAACAGAATCCGCATAAGGTTAACAGCTGATCTTTCAGCAGAAACTCTGCAAGCCAGAAGGGAGTGGCAGGACATATTTAAAGTGATGAAAAGGGAAAACCTACAACCAAGATTACTCTACCCAGCAAGGATCTCATTCAGATTCGATGGAAAAATTAAAACCTTTACAGACAAACAAAAGCTAAGAGAATTCAGTGCTACCAAACCAGATTTACAACAAATGCTAAAGGAACTTCTCTAGGCAGGAAACACAGGAGAAGGAAAAGACTTACAATAACAAACCCAAGACAATTAAGAAAATGGTAATAGGAACATACATATCAATAATTACCTTAAATGTAAATGGATTAAATGCTCCAACCAAAAGACATAGACTGGCTGAATGGATACAAAAACAAGACCCATATATATGCTGTCTGCAAGAGACCCACTTCAGACCTAGGGACACATACAGACTGAAAGTGATGGGATGGAAAAAGATAGTCCATGCAAATGGAAATCAAAAGAAAGCTGGAGTAGCAATTCTCATATCAGACAAAACAGACTTTAAAATAAAGAGACAAAGAAGGACACTACATGGGCTTCCCTGGTGGCGCAGTGGTTGAGAATCTGCCTGCTAATGCAGGGGACACGGGTTCGAGCCCTGGTCTGGGAAGATCCCACATGCCACGGAGCAGCTGGGCCCGTGAGCCACAATTGCTGAGCCTGCGCGTCTGGAGCCTGTGCCCCGCAACGGGAGGGGCCGCGATGGAGAAAGGCCCGCGCACCGCGATGAAGAGCGGTCCCCGCACCGCGATGAAGAGTGGCCCCCGCTTGCCGCAACTGGAGAAAGCCCTCGCACGAACCGAAGACCCAATACAGACAAAAATAAATAAATTAATTAATTAAAAAAAAAAAAAAAAAAAAAAGAAGGACACTACATAATGATCAAGGGATGAATCCAAGAAGAAGATATAACAATTGTGAATATTTATATACCCAACATAGGAGCACCTCAGTACATAAGACAAATACTAACAGCCATAAGATGGGAAATTGACCGTAACACAATCATAGTAGGGGACTTTAACACCCCACTTTCACCAATGGACAGATCATCCAAAATGAAAATAAATAAGGAAACACAAGCTTTAAATGATACATTAAACAAGATGGACTTAATTGATATTTATAGGACATTCCATCCAAAAACAACAGAATACACTTTCTTCTCAAGTGCTCATGGAACACTCTCCAGGATAGATCATACCTTGAGTCACAAATCAAGCCTTGGTAAATTTAAGAAAATTGAAATCATATCAAGTATCTTTTCCGACAACAACGCTATGAGACTAGATACCAACTACAGGAAAAAATCTGTAAAAAATACAAACCATGGAGGCTAAACAATACACTACTTGATAACCAAGAGATCACTGAAGAATGCAAACAGGAAATCAAAAAATACCTAGAAACACATGACAATGAAAACACAATGACCCAAAACCTATGGGAGGCAGCAAAAGCAGTTCTAAGAGGGAAGTTTATAGCAATACAATCCTACCTCAAGAAACAAAAACCATCTCAAATAAGCAACCTAACCTTACACCTAAAGCAATTAGAGAAAGAAGAACCAAAAAAAGCCAAAGTTAGCAGAAGGAAAGAAATCATAAAGATCAGATGAGAAATAAATGAAAAAGAAATGAAGGAAATGATCACAAATATCAATAAAACTAAAAGCTGGTTCTTTGAGAAGATAAACAAAATTGATAAACCATTAGCCAGACTCATCAAGGAAAAAAGGGAGAAGACTCAAATCAATATAATTAGAAATGAAAAAGGAGAAGTAACAACTGACACTGCAGAAATACAAAGAATCATGAGAGATTACTACAAGCAACTCTATGCCAATAAAATGGACAACCTAGAAGAAATGGGCAAATTCTTAGAAAAGCACAACCTTCCAAGACTGAACCAGGAAGAAATAGAAAATAAAAACAGACCAATCACAAGCACTGAAATTGAGACTGTGATTAAAAATCTTCCAACAAACAAAAGCCGAGGACCAGATGGCTTCACAGGCGAATTCTATCAAACATTTAGAGAAGAGCAAACACCTATCCTTCTCAAACTCTTCCAAAATATAGCAGAGGGAGGAACACTCCCATGCTCATTCTATGAGGCCACCATCCCCCTGATACCAAAACCAGACAAAGATGTCACAAAGAAAGAAAACTACAGGCCAATATCACTGATGAACATAGATGCAAAACTCCTCAACAAAATACTAGCAAACAGAATCCAACAGCACATTAAAAGGATCATACACCATGATCAAGTGGGGTTTATCCCAGGAATGCAAGGATTCTTCAATATATGCAAATCAATCAATGTGTTAAGCCATATTAACAAATTGAAGGAGAAAAACCATATGATCATCTCAGTAGATGCAGAAAAAGCTTTTGACAAAATTCAACACCCATTTATGATAAAAACCCTCCAGAAAGTAGGCATAGAGGGAACTTATCTCAACATAATAAAGGCCATATATGACAAACCCACAGCCAACATCGTTCTGAATGGTGAAAAACTGAAACCATTTCCTCTAAGATCAGGAACAAGACAAGGTTGTCCACTCTCACCACTATTATTCAACATAGTTTTGGAAGTTTTTGCCACAGCAATCAGAGAAGAAAAAGAAATAAAAGGAATCCAAATCAGAAAAGAAGAAGTAAAGCTGTCACTGTTTGCAGATGACATGATACTATACATAGAGAATCCTAAAGATGCCACCAGAAAACTACTAGAGCTAATCAATGAATTTGGTAAAGTAGCAGGATACAAAATTAATGCACAAAAATCTCTTGCATTCCTATACACTAATGCTGAAAAATATGAAAGAGAAATTAAGGAAACACTCCCATTTACCACTGCAACAAAAAGAATAAAATACCTAGGAATAAACCTACCTAAGGAGACAAAAGACCTGTGTGCAGAAAACTATAAGACAGTGATGAAAGAAATTAAAGGTGATACAAACAGATGGAGAGATATACCATGTTCTTGGATTGGAAGAATCAACATTGTGGAAATGACTCTACTACCCAAAGCAATCTACAGATTCAATGCAATCCCTATCAAACTACCACTGGCATTTTTCACAGAACTAGAACAAAAAATTTCACAATTTGTATGGAAACACAAAAGACCCCGAATAGCCAAAGCAATCTTGAGAAAGAAAAACGGAGCTGGAGGAACCAGGCTCCCGGACTTCAGACTATACCACAAAGCTACAGTAATCTAGACAGTATGGTAATGGCACAAAAACAGAAATATAGATCAATGGAACAGGATAGAAAGCCCAGAGATAAACCCACGCACCTATGGTCACCTTATCTTTGATAATGGAGGCAAGAATATACAATGGAGAAAAGGCAGCCTCTTCAATAAGTGGTGCTGGGAAAACTGGACAGCTACATGTAAAAGAATGAAGTTAGAACACTCCCTAACACCATACACAAAAATAAACTCAAATTGGATTAAAGACCTAAATGTAAAGCCAGACACTATAAAACTCTTAGAGGAAAACATAGGCAGAACACTCTGTGACATAAATCACAGCAAGATCATTTTTGACCTACCTCCTAGAGAAATGGAAATAAAAACAAGAATAAACAAATGGGACCTAATGAAACTTAAAAGCTTTTGCACAGCAAAGGAAATCCTAAACAAGACGAAAAGACAACCCTCAGAATGGGAGAAAATATTTGCAAATTAAGCAACTGACAAAGGATTAATATCCAAAATTTACAATCAGCTCATGCAGCTCAATATCAAAAAACAAATAACCCAATCCAAAAATGGGCAGAAGACGTAAATAGACATTTCTCCAAAGAAGATATACAGATTGCCAACAAACACATGAAAGGATGCTCAACATCAGTAATCATTAGAGAAATACAAATCAAAACTACAATGAGGTATCACCTCACACCAGTCAGAATGGCCATCATCAAAAAATCTACAAACAATAAATGTTGGAGAGGATGTGGAGAAAAGGGAACCCTCTTGCACTGTTGGTGGGAATGTAAATTGATACAGTCACTGTGGAGAACCATATGGAGGTTCCTTAAAAAACTAAAAATAGAACTACCATACGACCCAGCAATCCCACTACTGGGCAGGCGTATACCCTGAGAAAACCATAATTCAAAAAGAGTCATGTACCACAATGTTCACTGCAGGTCTATTTACAATAGCCCGGACATGGAAGCAAACTAAGTGTCCATCTACAGATGAATGGATAAAGAAGATGTGGAACATATATACAATGGAATATTACTCAGCCATAAAAAGAAACGAAATTGAACTATTTGTAGTGAGGTCGATGGACCTAGAGACTGTCATACAGTGTGAAGTAAGTCAGAAAGAGAAAAATACCATATGCTAACACATATATATGGAATCTAAAAAAAAAAAAAATTGTTCTGAAGAACCTAGGGGCAGGACAGGAGTAAAGATGCAGACGTAGAGAATGTACTTGAGGACATGTGGAGGAGGAAGGGTAAGCTGGGGCGAAGTGAGAGAGTGGCATGGACTTATATACACTACCAAATGTAAAATAGATAGCTAGTGGGAAGTAGCCGCATAGAACAGGGAGATCAGCTCGGTGCTTTGTGACCACCTAGAGGGGTGAGATAAGGAGGGTGGGAGGGAGATGCAAGAGGGTGGAGATATGGGGATATATGTATATGTATAGGTGATTTACTTCGTTATAAAGCGGAAACTAACACACCATCGTAAAGCAATTATATTCCAATAAAGATGTTATAAATAAATAAATAAATAAAGCTAGATATGAAATGTTAAAAAAAAAATTTAAGAGCAATTTATCTGTTCATATCTTTCTTGGCCTCTCACCACATTCAAACCAGTTGACCTGCTTCATGACAACCATTTTATCTTGGCTTATAAGACATAATTTTGTGCCGCATTCCTCCCTCCTTTTAAAAGCTCCTTTTCTATCTCTTTTGCTACCATCTCCTCTTCAGTTTAACTTTTAAGTGTTGGAGCTCCCTGCTCGTTTCCAGCTCATCGACTTTTCTGTAACTCCATGCCCCCCCTAGGTGATCATTATGTCAATGATCCCCAAATGTACATCTGCTCCTCAACTCAAAACTTATGTCTCTAACTTGCCAATTTGACATCTCCATCTAAATGTCTAATAAGTATCTCACATTTAACATGTCCTAAACAGAACTTCTGAATTTTTCTTTAACTCTGCCCTGCACCATTCTTGTCCCTCTTGGTGAATTCATTTAACAACATTTAGCAAGTGTCTTCTATATACCAAATTCTATTCTAGATACTGGGGATATAGTAGTGAATGAAACAGACAAAAATCCCTGAGGGCAAGTAGTTTACATGCCAGTGGAGGGAGAAGGATCTCAAGGAAGCCAAGCAAATGACTTGTTCAGTCCAAAAAAAGTCCCAGTCACCACCTTTTACCTTGACCACTGCAATAATCTAGCTGGTCTCTCTATTCCTACCCTTTTGCTGTCCAATCTCTATATAATGACCAGAGTAATTTGTATAAAACTCAAATGTAAACAAAGATTTTAATTTGGACTCCTCCCGTCAACTTTAAACCTCTAGCAGCTTCCCATTGCCCTTTGAATAAAATCCAAACTCACTCCCATGACCCACAAAGCTCTGCATCGTCTAGTCCTTCCTGACACTCTGATGCACCCCCTTTGGCACTTGGCTGCAGTCACGCCAACCTCCCCTCTGTTTTCTAATCCACTGAGTTGATCCCAGCCCTTTGCACGTGCTATTTCTTCTATCTGGAATACTCTGACCTCAGAATTTGAAGGAGCTGGCCATTTCTTATCATTCAAGAATGTCAACTCAAATATAACCTTATCACTTCCCAGATTTCTCAGTTTAGACCTCCCTTTTCCCTTTATCATGCTCTCTCTCATCACACTATGTTGTATTCTACTTGGCACTTAATCACTATTAGAATTTGTTTATTTATTTACTTATTATTTGACTTCGTGTACTAAAACGCAACTCCATGAGAGCAGTGGTATGGTCTGTCTTGTTGGCTACCTTATCACCAGTGCCTAGAACAGTGCCTGACCCACAGAAATTGTTCATAAATATTTTTTCTATAATATATAATATACATAATATTCTGAGTAAATGAATACATTAATGAATGAGGACATTGCCCCTACGCTTGCGTAACATGTAATCTTATAAATCTAACAAAGTTGAGATCCACAGGTCAGCTCTAGAGGTGTCCTCCTAGTGAAGCCTCGTTTGAACAGGAATTCCCATCTTTGCTAGTATCTCACAAATGGTGTAGTGTGCGCTAAGTGCATAGCCCATGGCAATTAATTGGCGTTTCCTTTGCTCTATTCCGTGACTCATGGACACCTCTCATTACCTAAGCACAGAAGAAGTCTTCCTCTTCCCCGCACTGTCCCATCCCCTGGTCTTGCCCCATTTCCCAGTTACCACTCTCTTTTTTCCATTCCAGGCCTCCCAGTTCATCCCATCCTCTCCATCCACTCTTCTCTGGTGTTCACCCATGTGGCTTTCAATCCCTCACTCTTCAGAGAGAGCCGGGGAGTAGGGAAGCTAATAGACAATACCCAAATGCTCAACTGGGGATGAGGGGTGGGGAATATGAAACCTCCCCCGTTCATTATTTTTGTCTCAGCACAGTCCATTGGAGGAACTGGGCAAGTAAACTGTCAACTTCCGGTTGATGTGCTAAGAGTTATGATGGTGTTTCCTCTGAGAGAGTAGCAAGGAGCCTCATCTAATTCAGACTTGGGGCGAGCACTTCCAAAAGAACAGCTAACCCGTAAGTTACAGCTCACTTAGCATACTACACTTCCTACATAACTTACCAATACCCACACAGCCTACAGTACAACAGGCACTACACTAAGTCCTTTTCAGGTAACTTGTCTGAAACCTCACTCTATGAGGTAACTCTATGAGGCTGGTACTCATCATCCCATTTAATAGATGAGGAAACTGAAATTAAGTAACTTGCTCAAGATCTCATAACCAATAAGTGACTTAACTGGATTTCAAACCCAGGTAGCCTTAACTCCAGTGTCTGGGCTCTTTATCATCAAACTATAATACTGCCCCTGACAGAAGACTTCAGTCTTCTCGTCACTTGAGATAAACCTTGAAAGAAGAGTAGTTTGTCAGGTGGAGAAGGAAGGGGTCATGGTGTACTGGGTGGAGGGACCACAGGTATGCGACAGCAGAAGGTGTTTCAGAAATGACAAGCATTCACTGGGGCTGGAGCAGAGATGTAGTGGTGAGTGATAGAAGCTGTTTTACCAGTTTAAAAAAATTGTAAATCAGAAAGTGAATGCCCAATGTCTGCTGCTCTCACTTGAAGATTACCCTGTCTGAGATTTACCTTGAATGCAACTAAAAGCACCTTATGTAGTTTGGAGCAAGATTGACAAGTTTCTGGAAAACAAGTGTATCCATTTAGACTCTTCACATGTCAATAACCAAGCTCATGGAGAAGGGCCTTGCTTTGCAGCTCAGTCTGATACTGTCTTCAGTTGCTATGTACCTATACCTACATACAAGAATCAGGAGTAAAGGATGCACAACCAGTCATTCTTCATGGCCTGCATTTCGAACACGTAAAAGAAATGGGGAAAACTTGGAGAGTTTGGAAAGGGATGGGCAGAGGATGGGAGTAAGATTATAACAAATATCTCACAAGCTCTCTCTGAGTTTGTTAAGAGATGAAATGAACATTTGTGGAATCTGTGGACTGATGCAGGACAACTGGGCAAACTGGCATTAGAAAGTGAATTTTAAAGGTGGGTCTCCTCCAGAAAGCTCAAGCCAAGCAGACAACATCTAGATTGTTCCCAGTCAGAGTCACTCTCTCTCCCTATGTTTCTCCACCCACCACTCTCACCTCCTCTATTAATAGGTTATCCAGAGATGGCTTTGGATGGCTTCTTCCTATATTGACATACTTTGCAATGAGACAATAGAGAGTACTGTCATTAAAGATCTGGAAACACATTAAATCCTTACAGGACTCAGATGCAGCACTTTTTATGGGTCAAGTGGAACATAGTACGGTAAATTACAACGCCAGTATGGCGACTTCCAAATTGGCCAAAAGATCGTTGTTCCAATAATTCTTTTTGTTTAAAGTTACCAACCTTAAAAATGATTAAGGAATTTGTTCTAGACCTTCCAGAGGCTGTTAATGTATGGTTAGGAAAGATTTCAAAGCAATTCAACTTACATGACAATATTTTGAAGTCTTTTTAAAAATACGATAGGCCCAGTTGTTTGACCACACAGATGGTCCTCAACTTAACCATGGTTCTACTTACAACTTTTCCACTTTATGGGTGTGAAAGCAATATGCATTCAGTAGACATCATATTTCGAATTTTGAATTTTGATATTTTCCCAACCTAATGATATGTGGTGTGATACTCTCTAGTGATGCTGGGCAGTGGCAGTGAGCCATAGCTCCCAGACAGCCATGAGATCATGAGAGTAAAAACCGATACATTTACAACCATTCTGCACCTAAAAAACCATTCTGTTTTTCATTAACTGTAGAGTAGTCAATAAATTACATGAGATAGTCAACACTTAATTATAAAATAGGCTTTGTATTAGATGATTTTGCCCAACCGTAGGCTAATGTAAGTGTTCTGAGCACATTTAAGGTAGGCTAGGCTAAGCTATGGTGTTCAGTAGGTTAGGTGTATTGAATGCCTTTTCGCCTTATGATGTTTTCAGTGCACGACTGGATTATAAGGGTGTTGAGGGAGATCTGTAACATTATTTGGATCATAGTTTATGAGTCATTTAAAAATTGCCCCTATAACCAATGCAATAGCCATAAATTTCATATAAAGCTATAAATAATATATTCTGAAAGCAATAGATAGGGGAGATGAACTAATATATTGCTATTTGGAGTTTATGGGGTTTTAAAATTTTTGATCAATGTTCTCAAGTCAAAAAATTTTTAAAGAAGTATTTTAAAATTATTCAGTGAAAATTGCATATTTTCATGAGTTTTCTAATGACTTATTTTCCAGTGGAAATTCAGAGCCACCTAGTGACCAAAAATAAAATGTCTAAAATAAACATAACCAAAAACAAACAAAACAAAACAAAATAAAACAAAAACCCTCCCAGGAAAGAGAAAATCAATTATTTAACCCTGGTCTTTGATGCCCAAGGATAAAATTATATTCAGCTCAAGTCTACAAAATGAGAGTTCCCAAATTCAATAGAGTAAGTCTTTGGTTCATGTGGGGGCTATAAAGACTCCAAACATAGACTTGGAATATGTCTGATTAATTTTTGCAGTGTTCAAATACAAATACCACCTTATCGAATGAGATATATGTGACCTACACAAGTATCAGTTACTCTTCCTCCCAAACTCATGCCCTCTTTCTTGATGATGGCTCTACTCTGGAGCGGTTTATGTATTTTCTCTCTGTAGCAAAGAGAAGGTGTGGGGATCTCACAGGAGATAACACTGATGTTGGAAAGAGTGAGGACGGTATGGGGCAGTGCTCAGTTGCCCAACTGAGGCTTCTGATTCATAGTCATTTTTGAGCCGAAGGATTCGGGCAATTCTATTCTATTTGCTTTGATTACACTCAGT
This sequence comes from Balaenoptera acutorostrata, assembly GCF_949987535.1. Taxonomy (NCBI): domain Eukaryota; kingdom Metazoa; phylum Chordata; class Mammalia; order Artiodactyla; family Balaenopteridae; genus Balaenoptera; species Balaenoptera acutorostrata. The sequence continues at coordinate 81,804,312 of NC_080069.1, read as the reverse complement.
GAACCTCTATTGAGTCTTGTTAACTTTCTTGCTAGGCACAGATATGGTAAATCTAAGATGTGTTCAGGGAACCAGGGTGCTCAGCTTGGTTGACGTAGAGCAAGTCTGAAAAGACATAATAGGCGATGAGGCTGGAAAGGTAAGACACAGCCATGATGTGGAACACTGGGACACTTAAGTATTACTTTTTGAGGACTTTGACTAACATCATGGTAAGATTTAAGGAAATTAATGTGGATATAGCATGCTGGGTAAAGAGATGGCAGGAAGAGCAATTAGGTTATTCCAATGGTTCTGGACAGAAGTCATAAGCATACAACCTAGAATTATTAGAGTCAGAAGAGAAACAGTGGTCAGAGAAAAGATGACTCTTTGGTACTGATATGGGGGGAGGAATGGAGGGTGTTATAAAGGGTCATTCCAAAATTCCTGTCCTAGATCGTAAGGAAAGAAAAATGATGCCAGTAATAGAAATAAAGACCCCCAGGGATGTAGCTGGTGTGTCATGGGGAGAGCATGAGTTTGGTCCATTCATTCATTCAGAAAAATGTATGGCGTGCCTGCTATATGGGGGTGCTGAGGCTGCAGTGACAACAGGCTGCAACAGCCAGTGACCCAGGGAAGGGCAAGTCAGCTCCACTTCTACGCCAAGGGGTCAGATTAGATGCAAGTGACTAGCTCTTTGCCAAGTACATCATCGTATTTTAATTAATTTATTTAAAATCCAGAACAACTCTGAGGGGAAGCTATTATCGTATGTACCAAGGAGGCAAGTGAAGGTCAAAGAGATGTAACAGTGAGTTCACAGTCACACAGGAACTCTGTGACAGAGGCAGGCTTTGGGTGCACTGTTTCCAGGACACCTCCTTAGGTTGTCTCCAGGAAGACACAGACAAAGAGGCGAGCAGGCAGGGCCTCTAGGGTTGAGAATGCTACCTGCACCGCTATCAGTGGCCGCTAGCTAAAGGTCTTGTTTCTTCCAATCTGGAGTCTGCATCTCCAGCCTTGTCTTGCACTGCAGCATAGCAGGCCTCACAGTTCTTGTCCCATATTGTCACCTTCTCATCTGCCCCTTCCTGAACCTTCTGAGCCCTCACAGGCTTCACTGCCTGAACTGGACCCCTGTTCATGGATGGCCATGACATAGAGAAGGGTCAGAGACTAGGCTTTGAGTTCTCAGTCACTTGCTATCAGAGATTTTTTTTTTTTTTCTGGACCAATCACAGAAACTCCTTAGGGCCTCAGCCTTCTCATCTGTAAAGTGGGAGAAATGCTACCTGCCTATCAGGATGGTGAGGGTTAAATGAAATAACGTAGATGTAAACGCTTTTGTGGATTGTAAAGTTCTACGGAGTGTAAGATGCCTGCATCCTTTCTGATACCCTGACTCAACAGAGCAATCATTTCCTCTTTTTGTTATTCCCACTTGATTCTTCTCGGCAACTCTGCAGCGCTAACCCAGGAGACCCACCAGCACCTACCTGACTGAGATTTATACATGCAGATGCCTCTAAATCCAAGCCACTAGCGGCTACTAGACAGGACTGAGGGTTCAGTCCTACTTCTTAGTTTCAACAAGCCTGCATTTAAGTAAGTTCTGTATAGTTGGCCCAAAAGCCTTAGTGCAGTTTTACCCATTAATAGTGTCTGATGTATAAAAACTATAAACTTGCAAAGAACTTCTTTTGGGAGTGTAATTATTTTCCTTTTTTTTACACATATTTAGTTTTGTAAGTTTTGAACAATTTTGAAACTTTATGTTTTCTTTTAATCTCCTGATTGAAGATAGCAAACATTCACTGGAAAGAAAAAATTATAACTGAAAATTACTTTTTCCAAATTTACAAAACTAAATGAGTGGAAAAAGAATAAAAATAAACTTTTAAAGGATGTTTTATGTACTTTTAAAACCATGTGTACTTCTGGAGTCATTCAAACCTAAAACTGCACTAAGGCTTTTGGGATATATTTATAAACTAATGCCATTTTTCTCGGATTTTCTCAAAGTGTGGTCCATGGATGATGGGCACCAGAATCCTGCGGAGTGCTTGTTAAAATGTGAATTCCTGGGCCCTGCTTCAGATCTCTGGGGTAGGGGCCAGGAATCCACATTTTAAACACATTCCTTAGGTGATTCCTCGTGAACCCATGAACTAATATTTATTTTCAATGCTATAATCTCTTGACCATTCCACAAGAAACAAAGCTTTGGGTTTCATTAATACATTCTCCCTCACCTTGATTATTATCACAGTTATTAATACCAATCAGACCCTTCGCTTTGGCAGTGATTTATTGGCATTCTCTAATATTAGTCATCTCCAACAGAAAAACTCGAATAGTTTATGGATCCTTTTGTTTCCAAAATTTGTCTTAATCCTAGTTTAGAGCCATTACTCCTCTATATAAGAGTAAAAGGCAGTTTTCAACAACTCACATCACTCAGAATGTAGCCAAGCAATCAATAAAAGCTTGTCTTTGATTTGGCCAGTTGACAGTATTTGTTCTGGCAGTAGTTAGTACATCTAAATATTAACTAATTAATCTAGCTTGTAATATTCGCTGTTGGTTTCGTTGAATGAGGTGGGAGTGGGTCAAAGCTGCAGACCATTCACGGTCTCCAAATGCAAATAAGGCAGCATTTGTTTGTAGGTGGAACCAAATGATTATAAGTGAACAGGCGGGCCATCTCCTGGGATTGGACAAAAAGGTCCTGTAAACGGAGAATTGTATCAACAAACAGCTGTTGGGAAAATACTATTATGCTGTAATAGCTGCTATTAAAATCCATTAGCAATCTTGATGGCCTGTTTGAATTTGATGCATCATTTGCTCTGAATAGCATTTTTTCCTAAAGTTTTGTGGTAGAATTTATGCAGATTGATAGGCAACAGCAGTGACATTCTGGGAGATTAATACCGATTACACACTTTTGCCCGCACTGGCTAATCCAGCCTTGAGAATGCTGCAAACACTACAGTTTAATTATCACTGGGGAAAAAATACACAGCATTCAAATGCCCCCAGGGTCTTCTCACACTTAGTGTGAAGCATCCGTTTTGTTTCTATGACAAACGTTTGGTATAAGCGGGTCCCCTGTTTCCCACTTTTTAACAACCCGTCTTTTCCTCATTCCAGACCCTAGGGAGTCCTCCAGGGAGGACACAATGCTCTCGGGACGTAAGCTTGGCCGAAAACATGTATCTAATGAGATTTTGAAAAAACGTATGTGTTGGCAAACAGAATGCAGTTGTTGGAAGGTGGAGGAAGCGTCCAAAGATTAGGATGAAACGCAAGGCATCCGAGCCACCGGGAAGAATGGGGAAGTAGCGCCACCTGGCGGCGAGCGAGGCAAAAAGCTTTCAGGGGTTTTATTAATCCAAAGAGGAGAGCGATCAAGGCCCAGTTTATGTCAAATTCGCAGTTCCTGCGTGTCCCTTGGGATCAAGGATATATTTCACGCAGATTAGAAGAGACACCAGGGTAAACATCCTATCCATGTTGGGTGAAGTAAATCAAAATGTAATTTTGTATCTCGAAAAAGCAGTTCTTTTTGACAAACATATAAACTTACGAGACCTCTCATCTACTGGGGGATTTTCAGATTTTCGCCAAAAAGGGTCTGTGAAGACCTGCATTTTAACAAGGCTCCAGGTGTTTGAATGCATTTTCAAGTTGAAAAAGCAAGGTCAGAGAGGATGGTGCAGTTATCTGGGTTACCTTTTCTTCAGTGAAGGTGCAAAACCTTAGGTAGGTCCCCTATAACCTTTTTCCTTAAGCAAACTCTCATATAACTCACTTAAATTATATTTATCAATGTTGTAGATGAAGATAGGAAAACATTGATGTAAAATGCATATTTACTTAAAATTCTGCATGATCAATGTTTTAAGTAATTTTAACTAGATCTTATGTGCACCTTGAGTCAGTTGCCTCCCAAATTTTGGACTCTGGGACTTCAAGTTTTAGAATCAAGCTTTTAATTGGTTGAGAGTTTTAGGTTTTTTTAATGAATGCAATAAAGAAAATGACAATTTTAGAAGTCCTTTCTATCTCTTCTTAAAAATTGAGTTCTCTTTTTAAAAATCCCTTTCACCCTACAGTCCCATAATATCTGCTCAAGTTATAAGTGAAATAGCAAGCTGGCAGTTGTGGGGGAATGGGACTTGGGAGAGTGGGATTTCACTGTTTTTAAATTAAATTGCACTATGTATAAAATAGATAACCAGTGAGAACATACTGTATAGCACAGGGAACTCTACTTAGTGCACTGTGGTGACCTGAATGGGAAGGAAGTCCAAAAGGGAGGGGATATATGTATATGTATGGCTGATTCATTTTGCTGTACAGTAGAAACTAACACAACATTGTAAAGCAACTATACTCCAATAAAAATTAATTTTAAAAAATCACCAAGTCATGACCTGAAAAAAACTTTAGTTAATTAAATTGCATTTTATATTTAGCCTATTATTCAAAGATACTTTGTTGATTATTTTGGGTTAAGGAACATTGAGTGATAAGAAAAGGACCCAGAAACTCAAAGCATCAGCTAGTTCTGGAACTTATGTTAGGTTGAAAGGCTGCAGAGGGGCAGGGGGGCAGGGAATCTCCCTAAGTTGTTAACTTTGTGCTGTCAGCTGGTCAATACTTAATATTATTGTGCTTTAAATATTTTTGTAACAGCTGGTCTTTATTGAACACTTACAGTCAGTTCTGCTGTAATGCTGGTTTTGAAAATGTGCATTTATTCCAGTACAACTGATATATTAGGGAACAGTTTCAGCATAATGCAAATTTCATGTTTAATTGTGCATGATTTTGTCCTTGAGAAATACCAGGTGAACACAGAAAACAGCACCTAACTGAATGGAGCCTAGGAGGAATATACAAAACGCATGTGAATGTGCACACACACACACATCCCCCTCAAATGTGTACCAGCTACATGTTCACAGCATGTGTTACGAGCCACACCCATCCATGTCTGGTGTTAGAACTTTCCATCTGATTTCAGATAACCCTCCTTCCACCACTATCACAGTAACTGCCAAGTTATAACCCTTTCCATGCCCATTTCCAAAAGCAAACTGTAGGTCTTCTTCAAAGTGCTGTATTTATTATAGTATTTATTAGCCACTTACCATGTGTAAAACTGCTACCTTTTTTATTGGGCTCAATGTGTCATCGAAGTTTTTGTGGGTTGTGCCCCATCTTTATTTTTCCAATAACCTCTGTGTTTTTCACTGTGAGATTTTGCATAGGAATTTTTTAGCCAGCATGTGCCACATTCTACAGAACTGACTGTAGTGTACAGCTAGTGCTTCATATATATTAATTTATTTATTCCTAACAGTGACTCAGTGAAGTAATTACTTTTTTAAATCCTCATTTTACCTATGAGGAAACTGAGGATGGAGAAGTTAAGTAAACTGTCCAAGGTCTGTTACTGACATTTAAAATCTGGTTTCAGCCACAGTGGGTGTTTCCTACTGTCTTGGCCTATACTGGTCACAAAACAGATGAAGTCCCTGTTGAGCATCAGTCTATTGATGAACTCTGTTCAGAATGTTATTCTGAAATCTCCACTTCTGTCTATTCCTCATTGCTCAGAGGCCTGCCTTTTGCCATCTGTTCCTCCCATTGTAAATGTCAGGCCCTGCTTGGCCACTGGGCAAATTCCCCTCCTCCTTTACATCTCAACTCAAATGCCAGCTTCATGAGGGAGCCTTCCCTGACTTCTCCAGGCAAGCTTGTAGATTCCTTCCCCTCTGCTTCCAATTAATGCCCTTTGTTTATACGTCCGTGGGACAACCTAGAATCTTATATGCTTAGCTGCATTAGGATTGCAAACTCCTTTAGGGTAAGAAGCCTAACACATTTTTTATATCCCCAGAGTCTGATACTTGGTATTCACTTCTCCATCTATCCATTCACTCATCCACTTTTTTATTCATTCATCCATTCATTCACTCACGTACCCATTTATTTATTTATTCAATAAATATTTATTGAACATCTACCATGGGCCAGCCAGTGATTTAGGTATCAGCAGCACAGTACGAACGTGACAAAGTCCCTGCTGTCATGGACCTAACATTCTGTTGGGGTCAAGGGAGATGGACAATAAACTAAGCAAGTAAATATACAGTATGATTTCAGGTTCTTCAAAATGCCTTGAAGAAAAAGAAATCAGGGTCAGGGACTACAGAAGGCCTTCAATAAATATCTGTTTAATAAATAGTTGAATGAATAAGAAAGATAAATAAGTAACAAGGTGGAAAAGAGTGAAAAGGAAAGCTATAAATCTCTATCAAAGCTTTAAGAACCAAAGTGATGGATTTATGAAATGTCCTATATAATTGATCAAATGGAAAGCAAGTGCATGAATTGCCAGGATACCTCTGCAAGCATCTAAAGGAATCAAAAAATAGGAGTTTGGCCTGTAAAATCCAGCAAAAAGTTGAGTTAATGTTAGAACTACTTGAGGATACTTTTTAAAAAATGCTCATCCTTGCCCATATGAAAAAGTCCATCAGTAAGAGATTCATTAGGATATGATAGAATGTTTTCTGTGGAACTGGTGAGGTTGGGATGTCCTGGAACATTTTTATTCCTGAGTAAGAGAGTAAAAGCAGAAAGGGGCAGTGCTAAGTTTTCAGAGACAAGCCTGTGACTCTGCTTTTTCTTTGTCAGATCAGCAGATCCTGTGTACTCCCAACCTGAGTTAGTCCTAAAGCCAGCTTTTCTATATGTGCACTCACACATGCATCCTTCCCACTGCAAGGGGCTGGCCTTTTTTTAAAGGGACTAGGTATAGAGAAGAGAGGCCGGCAAAAATGCATGTTGGAAATAATTCCAGACTGTTGAGTCATGAGACCTGAGTTCTGGTCCTTTGCCTCATAGCAGCCATGCGACCTTTTACAAGTTTACAATCTGAAACATGACAGATTTTGACTAGATCCGTGGTTATCAACCCTGAGGACACATTGGAATCATTTAGGCAACTTTAAAATTATAGTACTTGGACTCTGGAATCAGTATGCCTGACTCCTAATCCTGGATCCATCCCTTTTAGAGCATGTGGTCTTGGGAAAGTTATTTAATTCTTCTGTGCCTCAGTCTTCCACCTCTGTAGATTGGGAATGATATTAACATCAGTAGTAACCTATCTAAAAGGATTCTTTTGAATAATAAATAAATGAATCTATGTCATATGCTCAGAGCAGGGCCTACCATGTTGTGAGCACTCAAATATTCATTGTTATTATCAACATTCTATTCGAGAGAGTCAAAATCAATAGGAAAAAGCTTAAGGAGACAATTTTGCCTCCACATAAGGAAAAAACGTTCTAATGGACCTATCCAAAGATGGAATGAGCCATCTCAGCTGGCCACGACTTTTCTATCTGTGGAAATGTTCAACCTCAGGTTATGTAACCATTTTGCAGAATGAGGTATAAGAAATTTAATATTTAATAATTGGGTGGGTGATTGAACTAAATGGCCTTTACAGCCCATCTCAAACCAGCATTCAATCTTGCTCTCACTTTAATTCTAAAATTATACGATTTTATGAAGAACGTAAATAAGCTATCTCTCTTGAGGAGAAGAAATTTCAAAGGATAACCCCAAATGGTGTCCTGGGTTTTCTTGAGATCCAGATTTGATAGTTCTCTACATTTAAATTGAGTTGGAGAAAAGTCCACTGCTTTGAAAGTCATCACCAGTTTTGTAAAGAATGTGATCTGAATATTCCCTGTTTCCTTTCTGTCACAATAACTAATCAAATCTATTGAGTTATTCATTTTGGCTTGAAGTTGGAGGGATTAGTGAGACTTTCTAGTAATATTTTCTATGAGAAATTCTTTCCATATATGGTGATTTCAACAAACCAAACATTCTGCCACATTCCATTATGGATTTGTCTGGTATGCTTCCCAAGAAGATACCCTTTTAGAGTTTTTCTGCTCCCTCTGACAAGGGCAGAGGGGGATCTGAGATATAGAGAACAGTCATCTACTGATCTGATTGTGGCAAAGGATCTCTTACTCATTAAAAAAGTGAAATATAAAATGGAAAGTGTTTTTGTTCACAGAAACTATCCAAAGTAAAATCTGCTGGCATGGAGCCTGGAAGAAATAGTAACTTAAGTGTATTTTTAATTCTAGGCCTTTCTTTAAATCTCTAAATTTCAGTAACTTCATTGATGAGTATCAATGTTATCGACCTTACTGAGGTTCGTGTGTGTGTGTGTGTGTGTGTGTGTGTGTGTGTGTGTGTGTGTGTGTACCCCAGGGAATTGCTGCCATCTGTCAGTGAAGAATATCTAGCATTCTTGCAATGAACAGCTGTTTATATCCATCCAGGCTGCTTAGCAGAGTGTACGAGAAGAGGCGATTTGTGAGGCCAAAGGCAAGTTCCACTTCTTTTGTATTATGTGTATGTTAACGGTTCAGATTTAGGTGGGCTCAAGTGCGGAGCCGAAGAGCTTGGCAAAGTGATACAGCAGGGACCTTCTGTTGAACATTAATCATTTCTTTTCTTAAACTTTATACTTGTCTCCTAGTACAGCTCAGTAAATAACAGTGCATTTCTATGCCCTTTGCATTCTGCAGCAGAGACTCAATCGTGCTCCACATTCCCACCAACTATCCTTTGGGAATGCGTTAGCCACTTCCAAATGCTGTTTTTAGATCTGACCATCAATTAATTTCTAGACATATAAAGAGCTCTCTCTAGAGATATCATATAGCTCTCTTGGTTTTCACACAAGCACCTCAAACTCACAAGACAAATGTGAACTTGTTCCCTTCTCTCTAATCCCATTGCTACTGCCTTCGTTCAAAACCTCATCTTGTTTTACCCAGGATATAGCAACCAAGACAGCAACTAGCCCATGGGCACCTTTTTGCAAATTACGGCAAGACCCGCTTCCTTCTGTTGATAGCGCCCCACCCGCAGAAGTGGCTTTGTGAGTGGATCATGGCCTGGATCACGGACAGGATTTCAGCCCCGCTCTCCCTTCTTGTTGGATACCTGAGCTCTGAGCACAGCCTGCAAGTAGCAGTGCTGCTAGGGAGACTCTTAGGGGGCTAGCTGTTTGTAACCGGCTTTCTGATCTTGAATACAAATCATCTCCAGTCTGCCCTTCACAATAAAATGTAAATCAAATCACATCCTGCTCCCTTTTCTTAAAATCTTCATGGCTCTCCAGACCTTCTGGTTCAAGTGGAACTGCCCTGCACGGCAGACAAAGGCATTGAACTTCTGATCCTTGTACCAACCTGCCCTCCCTCAGTTAATATCAGGATTCCTTTGCATTATCTTAGGGGAAGAAGGCCTTCTGAGTGATGGGAAATGTCTGAACTTTGGCCAGAACTCCTAGTAGAACAGAAGTGGAGAGAACACAGGGAGAAGGGTGGATATTAAGGAAGATAAAAGAGCTGTTTTCAAAAAGAAGAAATGCCCCAAAGGGATTTGTCACCATCCTGAAGCAGTATTGCTTGAGGAATTCCTTCAAGGGTTTATTTCTTAAGGGGGCCAGTCGATTTTCTTCCCTTCGAGTTGTCTTCCCACATCCAGGAAGCAACTGTACAGAAGCGCAGGTAGTGAAGCAGAGGGCAGAACTCGGGGGTTTGAACTGAGGCTCCTCCTGTGACTACCTGTGTGACCTTCGGCAAGTTGCTACCCCCTCGGCGCCGCAGTCTCCTCGCCACCAAACTGGGGAAGGTAATAGGACTGTTGTGGAAGATACATGAAAATGAAATAATGTGTTTAAAGACCCTAGTACAATCCCTGGCACGTCAAAGGATCAATAAATGTTAACTTTTGCATTAGTTAGGACTCTGGTTTTAGATAGAAAACCAACTTGGCTCTAGTTAACCTCCCCTGGCCAAAGGGAAAAAAAAAAAGAAGGCAAGGGTTTCACTGGCTCGTATTACTAAGCCAAGGACTCTCCACCTCTTAGCTCTGCTTCCCTCTGGATCTCCCTCATTCTGCCCTTCAAGGCACGGGGGGTGTCAGCTGCTCTAGACACACTTAGGAAAGTTTCACTGTCAGAGACAAAAAACTTCTCTCTCTAAGCTCGGGAGGACGCTGATTGAGGCTTGTAGGGACACATGCCCCTTCCCTTTACCTGTCCCCAAGGGTAGTGAGAGTAAGGTACTATGATTAGCCCAGCCTGAATCAGCTGCCCAGCCCTCTGGCTAACGAGAAGGGTCTGTTAACAGGAGAGTAAAGTGCTGGGCAGACTAAAGCAATAGGCACCTACTACTGTTTTCTTCCTTTTCCAGCAAAGGAAGGTAAACTATTAGCCCAAATCAGGACCCACCGAAGCAATAGCTGCATGGTCTTAGTAAGGCAATACATGATTAGCCACTCGAGATGGCTGTTCTCTCGCTCTCTGTACATCCCCTGCTTGACCAGTCCCTGCTTCACCTACACCCTACTCACCTGACTGACCTTCTCATAGAGCCTAATCAGTAAAATGCCTACATACTTGCTCCGGGCCCCAGCTGGTGATTGTTCCAATCTTTAGATCAGAACCTCTCCATTGTGATAGCTTATCAAAGGGGCGTGCTTCTCTGCTGGTTTCCTTGGTAACTCATGAGCCAACCTGACGTCAGTTGCCCCTATAACTGGTCACTTCCCTCCCTCTACCCAAGCAAAGACTGCTGCTGCCTTGTGCTGCCCGCCGTCTGCCGTCCACAATGGGGTGCCGCTCCAGGACCTTGCTTCAGAAATGTAAGCTCCCCCCATCCGTTAAACCGTTGATGTCTCTGTGGCTGACTCTGGGCCCTTTCTTCCGTCTTGAGCCTGGGCGAGCACAGGGCTTGCAGGACTCTGGGGTGCAGCCCAACGGGCAGCTTGGTGGGGGAGAGTCTGGGGTTGACCTGAGACATTCTCCTAGAGAACAGCCACTCCTGGGTAAAGCCAACCCAGCTGTGAGGAGCCAGCTAAAGACACTCATCAAGGCATAGAATGGTGGGCAGTATCCTTTGATCTGGTCTCCGAAACAAGGTTCAGGGTAGAGCCGTATGGAGCCCTGGCAGCTGGGTGAGGAACAGCCATGGTGAATGGAGGTGAGAGCGACGAATTATACTGGCTGGGACTCAGGAGTTAGGGCTTTTTTCCAAGGAGGATTAAACAGGGGGGTTCATGGTAGGGGTAGGAGTTGGGTAGGGAAAGGAAGAGAGAGATTGTCCACCGTGTGAGGAACATTGCAGGAGCTTGGAAGGCAAGGCTAGGGTATGCCTTTGTAAACCAGACTAGCGAGTTCAGCGAGTTCACGTCAAATCAACGGCCGGTTGTTTTCAGTGGGATGGGTATGCAGGCTGCCTAAGTTTAATGCTGAGTCTGCAGGAGGGCTTGAGGAGGGGCATCTGTGGAGAAGCGCGGACGTGAGGCAGGAGCAGACAGCCCCACCCTTGGGGTAGACGAAGCCCTGATCTGTGTAGTCCTCCCTGGACCCTTTGTCATCCAGCCCGTCACCAGAGACGTATCTCCCCACTAAAGGAAGTCTTCTGTGGTCCACCCTTTATTCTAGAAGGAATTTTCCCTAATCACTCGTCTAGTGCTTTAACTTCAACCCCCTTTATTGCTTTGACCTCGGAGTGTTTGGTTTGCCTAGTTTAAATCTTACAAGGATATTTGCCAACTGAATAGAGGATTATAATAACACAGACTGTGAACTTGGCAGGGAGACACATCTGCAGAGTTGTTTCTTGTTTGGGTGGATAATGACTTGCATTTCGTTCAGAAGGAACTGACTGTTTAACAAATGAGTTGCTGAAGGCACCTCAGTTAACTCTTATAACCACAAGTGCTTATAGTGCGCTTAGATGAGCTTGAGCATTTTACCCAGACTCTCTACAGCATAAACCGAAAACAAATTCATGGTTCTTTTTATTATTCTCTCATTTTCTTTTTGTTGCATTTTTAAACTTACAGATATATACATGCTTGTTTTATTAAGAAAATGGTATAAAACACATAAACAGTAGGTAAATTAGCCTGCACTCACACACCTTCAATTACCTTCCCCCAAGGTAACTAAACAAATTCTGTTTACACAATTGCATACAGACATATGTACATATACATGGAACATATATATGGAATTATGGAATATGTAATTATATTTTTGTTAACAATAGGATCATGCTATATACATTATTCTGGAATTTTCTTTTTTCTCTTCACAGTATGTCAAGTAAAGATCTATACCTAACTCAGTCTTTTAATGTCAAATGATCTTCCTTTCTGTGGTTGAATAGGACGTGACTGTCCTTTTATGGGGAGAGACTGTCCCCACAGAGGGACAGTCAAACTGTTTCCAACTTTTGCCACCACAAAACAATGTTGCATTAACTATCCTTATAAATATATGCTTACATCGTATTTCTTTTATTTCATAGAATGGTTTTGCAAAACTATTGTTGATTCATAAACTCTCTATTTTTAATATTAATAATGTCAGGTTATTTTCCACAATTTTGTTGTAATCTACACTCTTACAGCTGTATTTGAGAGAACTGCTTTCCTGTATCCTGAGCACCTCTAGACTTTTTTTCCCTTTAAAATGTTAGACAGCTTGATAGAAAAAATGGTATCACATGTGTATTTAATTTGCTTTTTCCTTGGTTAATTGTGAGATCGAACTTTTTGTCATATGTTCATTGACCATTTATTTTTCTCTCAATTGCAGATTTCTTTCTTTTTTTTTAATTGAGTTGTCTGCCTTTTTTCTTATTGGTTTTTTGGAAGGTTATATATGTTAGGGATTAATAGTTGTTTTGTCATAAGTGCTACAGATAATTTTCCCAGTCCATTATTTGTCTTTTGACTTTGTGATGTGTTAAAACACCACTTTAAAATTTTTTAATTTTATAAAGGAAAATATCTTCTTTCCTTCATGGTCATTGAATCATTGGGTGTTCTTAATAAGCTCTCCTGAGTACAGGATTATATAAATAGTCTCCTTGATTTTTTTCAAATAGTTTATTTTTTAACTTTTTTACATTTACATCTTTAATCCATCTGGAATTTAAGTTTAGCATTCTTTCTTCAGGTGTGTAACAATTATGTTGATATCATTTATAAGTCAAAATACTCATTTCCCACTGAGTTTGAAACACCAGCCTTGTTATATATTAAATTTCTATATATGCTTCCTGGACTCTGTATTCTGGCTCATGAATCTGTTGCTGGTGCTGTTTGCTGGCATCTATTCCATGATACTCTTTTTGTGATTATACCAAACATATCTTGATAACATCAGGAGAGATCACAACTTACTTTTGTAGTTTAGGAAGGAATCACAGAAAGAAAAACAGTCTTGTGATATTTGAGAACTAACACTGTTAGTGTATTTGATCTAAAAACTGACAGAGAAATGAGTACTACTTACAGCTACAATGCATCTATAGGCCATATTTTTATTGATCAGCAAATGTATTATACTTAATGGAAACTTTTGGTTCATATGCATAAATGTTACTTTAAAAATGTTTATGAGTATAACCTGAGCCGTAAAGGCTTGATTAGAAATCCTCTTTGAAATCTTAATTTGGCCCCAGCTCTGGGAAAGAGTTCACCTGGTATGGAGTTCAAACCTTACTAATTTAGATAAATGCAAGAAAAGCCAAAATGAATGTGATATGAGTTAGATTATTTTTTTAAATAAAAAAGTTTTCTTACTTCTGAAAACATATAAAAATTTGAATCAGACAACAGATAACCCGATAACTAGAGGAAATTCGGGTATCTACCTTGATCACTGAGAGATTTCTACTTAAATATAAAAATTTTAATTTTAATTATTAAAATGTTTAATTAAAGGTTTTAAAAGTTATCCTTAAGCAAGTAAAACATTTCTCTTGCAGCGTTTGGGAACCACTAAATATTTTCAGTGAGAAAACGAATGTAAATTTTGGATAGTCCACCATTTAAATTAATTAGAGTTTATATTAATGAGATTTTGCTTTAATACCTTCTGTCTCTCTCCTTTGAATTGACTCACGTTGGTGGTCAATCAGATGACCTCTCCATACCTAATTCTAAATTTATGTCAGCATATAATTGGAAGAGATTGCTGCTCTTTTTCACTGAGCAATGGATATTCAATATTTAACGTCGAATTGAGAATTAGTCCACGTCTATAATCCCTCATCTGCAATTCTGAAATCCAAAAAGCTCTGAAAAAAACTACGATTTAAAAAAATCTTTGGAAATGGTACAAATGAACCAGTGTGCAGGGCAGAAATTGAGACACAGATGTAGAGAATAAACGTATGGACACCAAGGGGGGAAAGCAGCGGGTGGTGTGGTGGTGGGGGGATGAATTGGGAGATTGGGATTGACACGTATACACTAATATGTATAAAATAGATAACTAATAACCTGCTGTATAAAAAAATAAATAAAATTCAAAAATTCAAAAAAAAATCTTTGGCAGCAAACTCTGACCTGATATTTACAGTCTTTATCCCACTATATACATTTTGTTGCATAAATATTTGTGTGTTTTCAGGGGGCTGCCCTAGCATAATTGTCATTATGTGCAGCATATTACCTTTCTCAAGTAAAAATAAATCCTGAATTACAAATACCTGTATTTTGGAAAGGCTCAGTGGAACTTTTTGTTACCGTTATTAATGAAGGCATTAACGAATATTAATAGCATCATTTATTGAGTACTTACTGAGTATAAAGGCACTGCTTTAAACTGTGAGCTTGAGGCTGTAACTCTTCACATTGAGACACTTAAAGACAGAGTTGTGTTGGATACAGCCGTTATCCCAAAAAGAAACTCTAGCGTTTATTCTCATATTTTCTGTATATTTGCCTATGAGACTTTTCTCTTACCCCTTGTGTCCCTGTTTCAGTTCTGGGATTGGTGTTCTGGGTGGAAAATAGGGTTGTATACAAAATCACATCTTACTTTTCTACCCACAAGTATCTTCTTAAAGGCAAAGAGATGGATAACTTTGCTCTTGGTTCCTCAAAGCACTTGAAGCACTTGTTTTTCCCCTGGATGAGAATAATGGACCATCCTAAGGAATCCACTCATAATGTAATTTGGGCAAGGTCCTTAAACCCTTAGCTCCTCTTTGTTTCAGTTTGCTCACTTATCAAATGAGCTCAAAAGCCAGCTTTACCCATTTCACAGGGTGATTGTGAGGCTCTGATGAGATAATATATACAAAGGGCTGTGAAAGGTAAAGTGGTCTGTGACACATGATGCCTTTCACTTCATCCCTGTAAAAATATCTTCCCAAAACAAAGTATCTTGAATTCTAAAATATGACAATCAACAATCTTTAATGTTCAGAGTTCTAAACAGAGGTTACCTAGAGTTGGATCCTCAAAAGAAGGAAAGCAATGAAAGCCAGGAAGACACTGGGCATGCACTGAAATGCATGTCCCTCAACAACCATAATTTTGAGGCCAAAATTGTCGCTTAGGAACCTGCCATCTTCAGAGTGTCAGTAAGCCTACAGACCCGCAGTGGTTAAATCAATAGTTAATGATGTTCGTCATGTAATTTGAGTCTCTAGTTGAGTCTCTAGTTTGTTTATGCTAGACCAACTTTATCCATACTCCAAACAAATTATCTCTTATAATTACCAGCCCGAAGATAAATCTCTAAATGTTTTTCTGATGATAGTGCTGTGGTTGGCAGGTGTTAAAAGTGCCTCCCAGGGACAAAGATGGAAGATGAGCTTGGTCCCGCAAATCCTTCAGGCGAGGATGTTGCGCTTTCTATCCTGCCATGTGCAAAGGAGCCTTGTATGGCGCCCCGTTAATGAAATCTAATAGGCAAAGGTCGTATATCTTTACAAAGAAAAATGCAAAGCTGGTATGTGATAAATGGGCTCTGTGGGGCTCAGTGGACGAGGATTGGTGAGAAAACCCATGTTTAAACAGTCAGCATGGTTTTCTCTCTAATGTTTATGCCTTAAATATCACCCCATAGTGTTTCTCCTCACCTGGTAGAATGATTAAAATAAATACAAAAATAAGAAATCTATGTGTCTTTAGTGCTTTGAACCAAAATGACTGTTCATCCAGTGTTAACATTAAATACTATCCACAAGAACAAACAGTTTGCCTTAGAGAAAAGCTTTAAAGAAATCCTTTTGTAAACCTAACTATTATCAATGTGTCCATGTCTCTTAAAGGCGGAAGTCTTAGCATTAACCCAAGCATATAGATTCTATAGGAATACTAAATAATGCATGCAGATGTGCAAGGTTGTATCCAAAATTTTGTGCTGTTTGGAAGTAGACTGCAAATCAAAATGCTTAGAGCTAAAATGCAAAAATAAGTTAAATCCAGAATTATGAAGAGTTAAATAAATCAGATATTGTTGAATTGAATCACTGCTGGTTTTAGGAGAAGTTACCAGTTCATTTGCTGTAGTTGTACTGCTGAGCTAAGAGACAGTTCAATAAATCAACTCAAGCTTGATGGATTCTTCAATTCATTGAAATGAGTGCGTGGAAGAGAAAAGAAATCTCTTAGTATTCCCTCTTTGACAAAAGGGTACGCAAAGAGCCTGAATGGATGAATGGTTGATTAATTTTGCCAGAAATTTTCTTGACAGCAGGAAATGTGTTTTTGCATTACTCTGTTTGCCTGGGATTTATTTGGTAGAATATGAATTATTGCATGTAAATTTGTACCTGAGGCTATGTTGCTAAAGTAGATAGCTCCTGGTGAGGTTTCTGACTATGGGATCTGTAATATTTCTGTATGGTCTTGCACTCTGCACCCTTACGGGTTGCCCTACAGCAGTTTATATAAGTGTCTGCTCTCACTGATGTTAGTAGTAAAGTCGAGCACTGCCAGTGATTCAATATTGAGCTTGTTTTGCGTGATCATCTGTGCCCCTCTCAAGGAAGGATGGGGCTGGAGGCAACCAACTGATGATGCTTGATAATTCCTAGACTCATCAACCTGGCAGTTTACTTAGAGACTCTTACCTTTTGCCTTCTCTTCCTTATCTAAAGCTATCTCCTTGTGCTTCTGTTTACAGTAAGCCTACAGATAAACAACGTTTCTTAGTTTTATCGCATCAAGAAGGGATACAGCCACACGTGAAAAGACCTAGGCTGCTGTCAATGACAGTTGAACTTTGTGAGACTAGAATTAGGGATAGCTTCCCTACTTACCACTTCATGCCTCTTCTATAAAGTACGATGCTGTGCTGCACGTGGGACGTTTTCTGGATCATTGTGGAGGGTAGGAAGGCTTGTGGTTCTCAGAGCCTCTACTGGGGCAGTAGGTGAGGCTGTACTTGCTTCCCTTTAGACCTCCTTGGCTGCCATGTTCAGATGCTAGAATACTGGAAAGCCCAAGGATGAAGCCACTCAAATTATTTAGCAACTTCCTGTTCATTTTGTTGTCCTTCTAGAGGTTAACACAGAAGTTCTTACTTTTATGTAGCAGACCAGAAATTATCTACAGCATGTGGCACCATTATATAACATTTTGCCTAATTTTGTAGTGTGTGTATGTTTTATTCACATACCAACACCAAGGTTCCTGAATGCCTACCACCATGGTGCTTATCTCTTTTTGAAAATAAATGTATAGAGAAATTCTTTTTTTTAAATTGAAGTATAGTTGATTTAGTGTTGTATTAGTTTCAGTTGTACAGCACAGTGATTCAGTTTATATATATATATATATATATATATATATATATGGCAATATATATGGCAGATTCTTTCCCCTATAGGTTATTACAAAATATATATTTTTCAGATTCTTTTCCCTTATAGGTAATTACAAAATATTGAGTATAATTCCCTGTGCTATACTGTAGGTCCTTGTTGGTTATCTATTTTATATATAGTAGTGTGTATACGTTAATCCCAAACTCCTAATTTATTCCCCCCCCGCCCCGCTTTCCCCTTTGGTAATCATGTTTGCTTACTATGTCTGTGGGTCTATTTCTGCTTTGTAAATAAGTTCATTTGTATCATTTTTTTTAGATTCCACATAATAAGTGACATCATATGATATTTGCCTTTCTCGTCTTACTTCAATTTAGTATGATAATCTCTAGGTCCATCCATGTTGCTGCAAATGGCATTAGCAAAATTCTCTTAAAATAAGTTTTCACACACTCACACCCAACTAGACCGTGAGGCTGCAAAGTAATTTCATCAGCTATCCAAATTTGGCTTCTGATATTTTCTTAGATTACAATAGGAGAATGAAAAGTGATTAAAAGAAAGACAATGTTAAGTTAAATAAGTTTCCTTCTATGTCCATATCAAATATATCACTCAACCTGAAATGAGGACAGATGGCATATTCAAATGTACTAGAATAAAACTCAGAAAACTTGGGTTCTAGTTGCAGCTCTACCATCAAATAACTGTGTGTGATACTGGGACTATTCCTCAAGTTTCTTGAGCCTCATTGCTCTCAACCGTTAAGTGAATATCACTAACTTTTTTCTTGCTACTAGCTAGAGAATTGAGAGACATCACCTAAGACTGATCATACATGGAAAAGCCAACATTGCTTTACAAACATAAAATTTTACTTTCTCTTTAAGTGTCATAACACTTTTAGGTTTTGATTCTTTACATTTTAACCTTTGTTCTTCCTGGGCTGGTGCAGCATAACAAGTGATTCTAAAGTCTCCCGTGCTCAGCCCTCCAGTTACTTCTGCTACTACCCTGCCCTTGGCTACCAGGAGTCCAGCTGGTGGGCTCCCCAAATTCTTTTGGTGTCTCGGTGACTTTATTTTCAGCCACCAAGGGGCTAGCCACTAGCTGTGACTAATGAGGAAACAAAACCCGTCTTCTTTCTCTGTTACTAAAATGTAGAAAGTAATGATTTAGGAGAAAAGATTGTCTCTTGAAGTGGCCTCTGCTCCTGAAAATGTCCACGTCTATTATTATAATCATTTAGCAGTTTTTCATAAACTGTAGATTTGTCTCTGTCTTCATAGTTCTTTGGTTGTAAGTGACAGAAACTCAACTCAGATTTGTTTAAGGAAAACAGGGAACTAATTGCTCTAGTAAGTGATAATCCCAGGTAGACCTAGCTTCTGATACTCTTGGACTCAAAGCCAAACTGTATCATCAGAGCTTGTCTCTTTTTCTCTACCTCTTGCCTCTGTGTTGGCTTCCTTCTCAGGTAGCCCTCTCCATGATTCCCCAGGATGGCCACGGGCAGCTTCAAACAAATATGATCCTTAGATCTCAGGATCTCAGAGGAAGGAAGAAGGAGCTTCACAGAATTCCTGTGAAGGCTCTGATTGGCCCAGATCAGGTCACATGTTATTCCTGAAACCATTATGTAGCCAAGGGGGTGGAGTACAGTTTCGCTGGGCCTGAGTGACCTGCCACACCTAGAGCTCAGTTTAGGAATAAGGACAGCCCCACACCAGCCACATGAAGTGAGGAGGGGTCCTCCCCAAAGGAAGGGATGATGGACAGAAAAAAATGCATATGTCTATGGCAAACTAAACTACTCTTAAAACCTAGTATTTATTATTTATAATATTCTAAGCACTGTGCTAGCATTTTATATTAACGATTTCATTTAATCCTCTCTATAAACTATGAAGTAGGTATTATTACTCCCATTTTTAGATGCAGAAATTAAGGCTTAGAGGTTAAGGGAATTACCCAAAGTTGTGTAACTATAAGTGTCATAGCTCAGAAGCAAATTAGAGTCTGCCTCATTTCACAGGCAGGGGTCTTTATTGCTTCACTATATTATTGTATTTTCTCTTGTAGGTTCAATAATTTTAAAATTTAAACCTTTTTTGTGCTTTTATCACCTTCTCCTCTGTCCCTGATAGACCCCTAGCTTCTGAACACCCTTTCATCTTAGATTGTTAACTCACTGAATATCAAAACTTGAAGAGAACTTACAAACACCTACCCCAACCCCCTCGTTTCAATTTAAGAAGGAGAGATCACCTGGAAGCAGAAAAACCAACTCGTTTTCTTGATGCCCGGAGTTGATTTGCCATTCCATTCCATAGTACTTAACCTGAATCTCCTATATAAAAGGACTTCAATAAATACTTTTCTTTGCTAATCAAACTAGCTTCTAGCTACAGGATTCTTTAAATAATTAATATTATCTGTACTTCAGAAAGAGAAAACCTAAAACTTTTTACAAGCAGATCACTTTTAAAAATGGATCACAAAATAGCAAAAACCCTAAAAGAACAAAATGATACTCGCTGTATTTTACAGTGTGTGATAGGAAGTCATGTGAAAATAAGGGCAAATCAGTGAATTCTCTGACCTCTGATGCTGTAAGGAGTTCATAGGATGTCCTGAAACCTTGTAGGTGAGGATTTTAATCACCGCAGACACCACCTTATCCACTTAGACTCTTAAAAATCTAAAGAAAGATCTGTGGTTTTAGGACGATTCCAGAGAAACTGTATAGTCAAGGAATGAAGTCAGAGGCTTCTAGTTTGGAACAAGCTTGTTGGTCAGGAATATCATTTATAAGGATTACTTAAGATGCTGCTGTGTGTCTTTCAGATGTTGGGGCAATGCTATTGTATGTATGTGTTGGGATGGTACTGGGGGAGGTTGAGCCCAATGAGACAAGAGGCGAGAAGCTTGCTTCTTTTCCCCTCCCAAGGACTCACACCCGTGGCAGACTCAGTCAGGTAGCAGAGTGGCCTTTCTCAGCAGGTAGAAAAATGACTACTATTATTTTTCCAGCTATCCAGCTGCCTAGCTACTTGCAGAATTAAGGTGCTACTGTATAGCACAGGGAACTATATTCAGTATCCTGTGATAAACCATAATGGAAAAGAATATTGAAAAGAATGTATGTATATATATATATATATATATATGTATAACTGAATCACTTTGCTGTACAGCAGAAATTAACACAACATAGTAAATCAACTATATTTCATTTTATAAATAACTAACTTAAAACAAAATTAATATAGATGGCAGAGATGGAGAAGAGAAGCGGATGAGCGGATCTGTCTTGAAATATTTTTATAGATCTCCTCTCCCCTCCTCACCAGGTGGACAGCCAGGCATAGTGCAGAAAGCTGCCCTGAAGCCTTGTCTTCCTTCTCAACTGGGAGGATCCCGTGGCTGGTAGTTCATATGCTGTGTCACACATCTGCCTTGACATTTTAAGCAGCCTATTTTACCCAGACTTTAAGAAATCCTGGTAGTTTTCTGTTGTTTTCTTTGGACAGTGTATTCTTTTTTTTTAATTTGCAATTTTATTACTAATATGTTTTTTTTTAAATTGAGGTATAGTTGTTTTACAATGTTGTGTTAGTTTCTACTGTACAGCGAAGTGGAGTTCCATGTGCTGTATAGCGAAGTGGAGTTCCCTGTGCTATACAGCAAGTTTTCATTTGTTATCTATTTTATACATATTAGTGTATATATGTCAATCCCAATCTCCCAATTCATCCTACCCCCCTTTCCCCCTTGGTGTCCATACACTTGTTCTCTACATCTGTGTCTCTATTTCTGTCTTGCACACCGGTTCATCTGTACCATTTTTCTAGATTCCATATATATGCGTTTAGTATACGATATTTGTTTTTCTCACTTCACTCTTTATGACAGTCTCTAGGTCCACCCACGTCTCTACAAATGACCCAATTTCATTCCTTTTAATGGCTGAGTAATATTCCACTGTATATATGTGCCACATCTTCTTTATCCATTCGTCTGGACAGTGTATTCTTTCGGTACTTTTAGCATCTCGATAAGAAGATTCTTTAGAGGCCACAGAAGCCATCCTAGCCGTGGTCTCTGCCTACCAACTGGTCTGAGACACAGGGATTATCACACACAACATGAGTTAGAAACCACTGTTTTAGGGCGTATCTGGAGACGGGGGCAATTGTGGAGCTTAGAGAAATTGGAGTTAAAGGACCTGCTCCCTGAGGAGGAGGAAGGCTGGCATGAGAGGAGCAGGATTTGGAGGGGGAGTGGGTGGAAGGGCAGTGCACTCCTAGCAAGGACAACCTCAGCCTGTTCCAGATTCTCCAAATTAGAGGCAGAAAATGCATCTCTGAATTGAAGAATGCTGTCCACCTGTTGAGTGCCCCAACTTGCAAATTCATGTGAGGCATTTCTCTAGGAAGTTTCTGTTCAGTAAGCAGTGCTGGGGAGGAGGTATCAGTGTGTGCAGTGGGGGTCTCTGAATAGGAGAAAATTGGTTTCTGTCCCAACTTCTAGGCCCTGGGTGGGCATATTGGCATTATTGGTGACCTTTTAGGCTGAGAGTGAAAACAGAGTTAAGAATAATAGGGAAAAATCAGGGAGATGAGTAAAGATAGATAGACATGAGCCATGGCCCAGGGACCGGTGGTCACCAGAGGTCCTCTTCTCCCTCATTCAGTCCATCTCAGTAAGAGCGTCCTGGGAGCAGGAGAGACGATGCTCTTTGAGCCTCACGAATGGACATCTCCAGCCCCAAGAGAAACCAGTCACAGACAAACTGTACATTCTTAAATTAGTTGGGCCTGCTAACCAGAGACTATGGAGAACTGGGTTGCTTGCCTTTGCAGCTGTATAAGAAATAAGGAGCTTTAACAGCAGCCTGATTCT
Organism: Balaenoptera acutorostrata; assembly: GCF_949987535.1. Lineage (NCBI taxonomy): Eukaryota > Metazoa > Chordata > Mammalia > Artiodactyla > Balaenopteridae > Balaenoptera > Balaenoptera acutorostrata. The sequence goes on along the minus strand of NC_080069.1, from coordinate 81,781,723 downwards.
ACAGTTAGGGCAAATGAAGACAACAAAATAAGATAATTTAAAACTCAAATATCTGCCGTATTTGAGGGTTACCGTAATGGAGATCAAAGATAACTATGCGTAGTATTTTCAGGAATCCCAAATATAAAGTTTGGTTTTTAAAATGCCCTATTTACCCATAACTGACCTGAATTAATACAGTTTTTCTAGACTTAAAAAAACTCTGGAAAATACCTAGGAAAACTTCATTTTCCTGGCATAGGAAGTAGGTGTTTTAGTAAAATCCTGGCTCGCTCTTTTAAATCATCCTGCCTTTTCTTTTAAGAGAATCAAAATGCTGTTTATTTTATAAGCATACCAATATAAACTAAAAGACAATTGATGGAAATTTAAAATTTTTACCAGCCTAGAAAAGGGAAATATTTGGCCAGTTATTACAGAGTATTTGTGTAGAAGTTCCCCATCTCTGATTTTTTTTTTTTTAGGTTCCTCCTGCCTCTTAAACGAGACAGAATTAATGATGTGTCTTGCTTTATGCAGTAATATTTCTGAAAGAGTCGAATGTGATTTGAATTAAGTTTGCAAGATTCTCCTACTGTTATTCTCTACTTTTCTTAGTTAGGGCATTTTTGTCCTGCAGTTGACATTTGACTATGTCTGGAGACGTATTTGATTGTCACAGCTCGGAGAGAGAGTTAGCTATTGGCATCTAGTGGGTGGAGACCAGGGGTGCTGCTAAACATCCAACAATGCACAGGATGGTCCCCACAACAGAGAATGATCCAGCCCCCAAAGTCAGTAATGTCTAGTGAGAAACGCTATTCTAAAGTTATCATTTTTTACCTGTTACGAATTCAGATTTTTTTTTGCCAGTATTTGGCCTGCTTATAGCCCTTCTATAAATAACTCTTGTATAAACTGATAACACAGAAATACAATTCTTGTCCCACCAGATTTAGCCCAGATACTCTCTGCCTTGTGGGTAGGGCCTGTAGATAATTTCTAATTTGTATTGAAAGCATTTTGATGCCCTACATGTATGGTGCAAATAGCAATGGAAGTTTGACGGTTATAGGGGAGATTTGAGCAGGGGCCAAAAAGAGAATCCCTCACACCAACGTGAAAGAATAAAGATTAAGGAGGCTTGACCTCTTTTTCCTGGATTGATTAGATAGCATTATATTTTTGATTGATTAAGCATAATTTTCATTTTATAAGCTTAACATTTTATAGATTTTTTTTTTTTATCACTCCTCTTTATAATACCCTTCTTAGTTGGGGTGTAAACGTCCATAAAAATGAAAGTTAACTGAAGTTATCTTTCCAGGTATCATGTCTCCCTATGACTTGGGCTTGGTTGGCTGGAAATAAAACAGGGATTGGGGGAATTACCGATGTGTATGTGTGGGCGTTATAGTGTGTATGGATGTGTGTGTGTGTGTGAGAGAGAGAGAGAGAGAGAGAGACAGAGAGACAGAGGAGTCCTTTGTGCCTGATAGCTAGGGTGCCCACCTAAAGGTTTAGCTGCTCAACCCCCCTCTTCGAGGGAATGACTCATACCCATCACTCTTATAACAGGTACCACACCTGTATTTTGTGGTCTTCCAATCCACCTCAATTGCTTGGCACAAGGCTAGGCACCCAACCCAACTGGGAACAACCAGAATTCTTTCTCCAGAGTTTTCAAACTCAAGACCAAGAGGGAGTGAGCCCTGACTAAACCTGGAAGGTCTGCCCTGGAGCTGCAGGCACCCATGTTTCCCACCACAGGGAGCATGCTAGTTGGTCGCAGGAGAGGAGCATGAAGCCAGGAGAAGAGGATGGAGAAGCTGAGTGGCCCCCCACATCCCTGGCGACCCTTGCCCTCCACCCAGCTTGTCCTCCAGTTCTTCCTTTGCTTTTTTGAGAACCCTCCCCAGAGCTTTCTGAGTTTTTCTTAAGCCAGTTTGAGTTCAGTTTCTGTGTCTTGGGGCCAAGAGAGTCACAACAATACAGCGTCCTTACCTGGAAATGAATTCCTCAAGCTCCCCCCACACAGACATCTCCAATGAAAATGAAACCACAGACCCCGGAGTGTATGTGTTTGCAGGAGGGGGTTTCTAGTAAATAGCTTAGAATTGCAACAAATGGCACACACAGACTGTTGGCTCTGCGTGTGTGCTCTAAGATGGGTGTTTACCCTATTATATTCCAATTTAAGAATGTCATAAAGTTTATCACTGAGCAAATGGAAACCAGCAAGGACAGATGTGGATGATGAGAGGTGTGTACCTTGATATATAGATATTTTAGACTTCAAAAGAAATTACTTTCATTGGGTTGATAGCAAAGGGGACACAACCGTATTCCCCACTTAAACTTGGTGATGGTTGGGTATTTTTAGCAAATGAGTTGTCAGCAGAAAGGCTTCATTAGACCCATCAGGATATCTGCCCATGAAGAACGAATCCCAAACTGTACTGACAGTTTCCTTGAGCCAAAATGATGAAGCACCTCTGACAAGAGCCATATTGTGCTCCCCATGTGACGAGCAGGAGGAACAAAAGAGACAGTTTGATCTTCATTTGGTCAGGTTAATATTGACACAGCTTAGAAAAATCAAAAGTGTGTGCAGGGTACATGTGCAGCAAGGGCTCTGGAGACTTGACTGGTGGTTTCCATAAATCAGAAAGGGGTACCCAGAGAGGAAGGAAGGTTTCCTGCTTTACTGAAATATTGTTCAAACTAGATGATTTATTTTTACAAACGAAAATAAATAAAGCCATAATTGTTCAAGCTCATGGTTCAAAACAGGCTGATGGGGATTTTTTTTAAACATCTATACACAATTACGGAAATAATTTATTATTATTTGGTAGCTGCTGTGTTGCCCAGATTCTACCATTTCAAAAATAAAGCATGCCTAGTGAGTGGATTTTCCATTATGCATAGGTCCTGAGGTATTCATTCCCGTATAGAAATCCTTATAAACATACACAAACTTTAATAAAGGAGTCCTTAAGTGGACCAACAGTCTAGCCCTTTTCTCACTGAGTCCTTAAATTCATACTCTATTGAAAAGTTTTGATGATTATGGGTCTGTCCTTAAAGAAAATGTAAATTAGGCTGAGCTGGTAAATAAGGTGATGACGTGTTTGTCTTTAATTGGTTGTGAGCCTCCCCACATCCAAGTATTCTATCTACTATTAACTAATTGTGAGAGGCTACCTAGGGCTCCCTTTCATGAAGTACAGTATACAAGCATCTTTTTCTAGGGCAACTCTCTGTTGGTGTAACATTCATTGGTTCTCCTTATGATGGCGACAGTGAGGATGGGGCAGGATGCCAACTTGCTTAATTTCAGATTGATCTGAAAGCAACCCATTTAATTTCAAGAAGTCCTTAACTTACACCTGTGCTTTCAGATGAACCATCTCCCAGTCTCCCTCTCATCTTTACCCCTCCCCTCCCCTCCCCCTTGTCTCTCTCTCTTGCCCTTCATTAATGAAATGTTTATAATTATTTGTCCCATGACATGAAAACAGTAGTTTTCAGTGCTCATGTGCTGTCTCCCTCTATTCTTGAATTCTTCAACCCAAATGATGACCTTACAAGGATGATTGCTTACAAGATTGTTGGTTTCTTCTCTAATACTTAAGACATGCTTGACCTAAATTGAAGCATCTGCAGATGGATACATTAATTAGTCTTTAATGTGCCTTTACAAGAGGGCTTTGCTTGAAATAATGGTGATATTATAGGCTCTTTGTATTAAGATGCCCACTCCATTGGGGTAAAAAAAATTACCTCTTTTGTCTTTGTACCCCCTTCCTGTAATCCTAATTCCTGGTTTCCCTAGGCTTTTGAGCAGAAGGAAAGTAATGTTAGGAGCATCCTTAAATGATGAGATTTTTTTACATACTAAATGGTAAAGTGGGGATTCTTCCATTGTTTGTGTGTCGAAGGTATCAGAGCAAGAAAAACTACATGAGGGTAATTCCGGACAAACCGTGACCAGGCCAGTTCATCTGCTTTTTGTGTGTGTACACATGCATGCCCAACTTTTAAAAAGTACATACTGCTGCAAGAAATTTTATAGCAGTTTCTTTGGGCAAGTTTTCAATTAGGCTCATACATGAGTTAATGGTCAGCCTACACCAATATTTTACAGAGTAAATGAGAAACTGGAAATTGATCATAAAGCATGATAATATTGACTCATCAGAAAGCTTAAGCATCACATTGTTAGCATTGGTTAAAATCAGGGATGTGGCTTGCTTGTGTATAGTGACGAGGGAGAATTAATAACAAGTGGAAGTAAATGGAGTAGCCAAAAACTTTTATGAAATTAAAAATGGAGTTAGTAATATCTTTCAAGAATTATTTCATTTGAGAATAACATATAGGTTAGAACCTGGGCTCTGAAGTCAGACTCACCTGGGACCAAGTCCTGTTTTTACACATGTGAGCTGTGTAACATCAATTACTTAACCTTCTAAACCCTCCATTTTCTCAATGCAAAACAGAAATAACGTTACCAACATCATCTGGACATCTTAAAGTTTAAATGAGATGATGTAAAGCATTTAACAGAGTGCTTAATGCAGAAGCAGTGTATGATGAAATCATTTTAGGCAATATACTATTGGTTTAAATGAAAATTATATTAATATGTATATTTGTTATTCATTTATATATTGTAGTATTTTAATTTTCACAAAATCTTTTCATGAAAGGGCTCTCTTTTGAATGATAACATGTAATGCTTGGCTCTATTTTCAAAATATGATGCGTAATATAGTTTAAATAGACCCAGTGAAGTTTTTACTACTAAAATGCCTTGGCTAGCTTATAGAAATAAGAACCATAGAGTTTTTAAAAAATAACATGTGGTAAAAACATGGGGAATATCTTTGCTTACCAATTAAAGTGTACAAAAAACAGAATAAATAAAATCTCTTTAATTTATGCATTTTCTGTTCTCATAAATCATTTTCCTGTCAAAATTATCAGACTTTATTATTGCTGAATATTTTAAACATCATAATGGAATTTTGGTAGCATAAATCATGAAGCTTTCAGTAAGAACGTTTGTGTACATACCTCAGCATTTTTCATATATCTTGATAAAATAGTCCTCAGTCTGGAAGTAAATCCATGCAGAGTATAAATGTCAAACTATACTTGTAAATTTCAGTAACTCAGCAATCCATGCTGACCATTTTGCTTACAAGGTAGTTATGAATTGTCATACTATCTTTCTAAGACTCAGTGTTCTCAAAGATGAAGCTGTATGAGCTTGTGTTTTAATCTTGGTCATGATTTTTATACAAGCATCCTACCTACAAATTATATCTACTCACTTGATTTTTCTATTTCCTGGAAGAAGAAAAAAATTTCAGACATAATAAATCTGGGAATAGCTTGTCCATGACATCAGAAAATAATTTATTTTTCTTTTATTTAATAAAAGCATTACTCAATATATTTCATTTGTAATTTGTAAGACAGGCAACTGTTTTGGATTATGTGTGTAGTCCAGAGTACTGAACCTAAATGGAAAGTACTAGCACGAGGAATAAAATCCATTGAATGTGATACTGACCAGGGTTATTGGTCTTCCTTAATCAACAGAAATTGGTAAGAGGCCAGACAAGAAATTCAGGCAAGGGTTTAATGGGGCCCCTGCTGCAGGAGGGGGAGAGGGAAAACAAGTAACAGGTTCCCTTGCTCGCTTCCCGAAGCAGGGGCGGGGGGCGGAGACAAGCTGGTTCCTTACATGGGGTGAGGGTAGGGGTGTGTCCAGGGGGTCGGGCCAGAGGGGCGGCTTAGGTGGTCTGCCCACCCCTTTCGTGGTGTCGAGTGCAGGGGGCATGCGCAGTACCCTGCTTTTGCTCCCACCCCCGTTTTTTCTCCCTGCTGTTCAGAAGTGGCAGTTGGGTGTTCTTTTTGTTTTTGTTTTTTTAGTCTTTTTGTATCTTGTTGTCCATAATTGGGCCCCAACTGCCCATGTACACAATTATTTTTAGTCCCTTATAGTTTCTTTGAATTTGGTTGCTCAAGGAGACGTTTGTCCAGGTGCAAGCACTGCAGCAAAGGGTCCCAGGTCCCAGCCTGTCTCAAAGGTAGTATGGCACTTGGAATGATGCAAAAGGCTCTATCCATGGTGATTTGGCTGAAGGAAAAAAATCACTACACATTTTTCTGTTGCTTTATTTGTGTAGTGGCAAACAGAAGCTCATTCATTGAGTCTAACTTGGAATTAAGGATAAAGGATCCATTAATGAGATAAACACTGCCTGACCCAGAGTTTTTATATCTTATATTACTTTTTAAATGACTTTGCTTCATATGTAACTTCCTCTATCATCTCACATCTAGGAATTTTACATGTGAATCACTTTAATGACTTAAAGATGTGTGTGATTATCATTTGAAAGTTCACAGTATTATAAAGGATATAAGGTAAGAAATTGTAATATGAATATTCAGTTCCCATACCAAGAATTTGTGAAATACTTTCTACGAATCAAATTACTCCCATGAATCCTAAGAACGACCTTTTGATAGTTGAAGAATCAGGAAAGGAAAGGGATTTAACATTTATTGTCTACTATATGCCAAACACTGGGCCTGCTTTTTGATACACATATGTTCTTAGTACTCACAACAGTGTTATGAGGTGAGGGTTTACAGATGAGGAACTCTAAGGCTCAGAGAGATGAAAGAAACTCACTCAAGGCACCCAGCTAGTGAATGGCAAAGCCAGAGTTAACCTCCAAAGTCTTTACTAGGAACCTTGGAGAGAGTACCCTAAAATAGTGGAGAGACACAATCAGATTTTAGATTAGCAATTTGGCTAAATTATGACAACTTTAATATCAAGGTATCTTAATATCCATCATATGTTAATTTCAATATATATTAGTTGAATACCTATAGAAATGACATTCTAATTTTATATGATTATCGAAATTATTTTCTACTTTACACTATGATCTTTTCTTGTGTCATTAAGTATTCTTTGATAGCATGATTTTTAATAGCAACATAATATTCTTTTATGTTACTGTTCCATAATTTATTGAACCAGTTCTCTATTGTTGGACATTTAGACTGTTTCAAATTTTAGTTATTATAGTAATAATTCAGTGAATAGCTTTGTCCACAAACCTTTTGTGTGTATATATGATTATTTCTTTAGAATATATTTCTAACAGTGTATGAGAATGCCCATTCAGCCATATTCATCAATTATAGGAACAGAGAAGATGAAACATTTTCTTATCAGAGGATTTCTTTGATTGTTAATGATTTCAGGTATTTCAATTGTAAATTGTCTTTTATGTTCAGCAACCAATTTTTCTATTGCTATGCCTGCTTTTTCTCATTGATTTATAAGAACTCAGTCTCGAGGACATTAAACCTGTCTCTTCTCTATTTTAAAACAAATAAAGCAATGTAAATAATAATTATTCCATTGAGAAACTTTTGAGTGGGTTTTAAGCAGAAGAATATCATGGTTCTGGTTACATTTTTTCAAAGCTCTTTCTTGGTCCCGTGTGGAGAACTGATCGTAGGGAGAGGAGACAAGAGCGGCTACAGGGAGACCAGTTGAAGGGCTATCACCCAAGTTCAGGGAAGAGATAATGGTAACTGTGGCAACGACACTAACAGAGATGGAAAGAAGTGAGGGAAGTGTTTGGACTTGAGATATGTTTTAGAGGGAAAGTTAACAGGATTTGCTGATGGATTATGTGAAGAATGGGGGGGGGGAAGGAATCAAGAGTAATTCCTAGATGTTTGACTTGAGTAACTGGGTGGATGGTGGTGCCATTTGATGCTATGGAGGAAACTGGGGTGGAGGTAGGTTGTATTTTACTTGAGATGCTTATTAGACATTAATGTGATGATATCACATGGATAAACCAAGGTTAGTGTTCAGGTGGATGTGATTTGGTTGTCACTGGCAGATAGGCGGTTTGAAAGCCATGTGACTGGATGAAATCACTAAGGAGAATGCATAGACAAAGAGAAAGGGGTTAGGAACATATAGAGGTTGACTAAGGGAGAGGAATAGCAAAGGTGACTGAGGAGTAGCCAGTGAGTTGGGAGAAAAACAAGGAGAGGGCAATGACAGGAAAGTGAAGGAGTTAAATATTTCAAGAAGGAGGGAAGATCAACCTCGTGAGGTTCTTGGGAGAAGTTAATTAGAGTAAGAACAGGAATCCCACCAAATCTTGGGATTTGGTGACCTGTAAATGATTGATACTTTTGAGAAGAGCCGTTTCAATGGAATGATGGGGGCAGAAACCTGACAGGAGGGATTCAGAAGACAATAGAAATACAAATATATGAGCAATGTAAGGAGAGTGGGTTTTTCTCTTTCAAAGAATATGCACATTTAAGGACTCAGATGTTTATATAAGACATTATTTAGATCACTTTTATTTCATGTGATGCACTAAAGCTATCAGTGCATAGAATAAAAACTAAAATTTTCAGAGCAATGGAATAAGAAATATCAATAAAATAGAATTTTGTGAGAGGATGGAATTTTCCACTGCATTTGTCCAAGTACTTTCAACCACTAATGTAGTAAATCTGTTGGACACTATCACTATCTTGGTTGTCATATTAGTTAAAATAGAGCCCTATCATTTCTGTTTTCCTGACCTTTGTCCTTATGATCATCGACCTCTTCTTAGGGCCCTTGAGATCTACACCTTGCTTTTGGTCAGGAAATAACAAAGCCTTTTTCTCCCTACATTTTCAGGTCTTCCTACTCATTTCAAAACTAGGAATTACTGAAGCAAAAGAACTCGTGACCTCTAAAAATGTTTAATGATCTAATCTCTGCATCCATGAGTGACAAAAGACTGACAGGGAGCACCTTCCCATTCTTCCTAACTGGTGTGTCGGAATAGTCTGGGTTTTGGCCAGTCATTTCCCAGGTGTAATAATTAGTAAAGTAACTTCCTAAATTCCCTGCAGCAATCTCAGGCTGGGGTCATATTTCAAATGTGGAAGTTTGGATGGTGGGGTTAGGTGGTAAAGGAAGGTAGGATTCCTTTCTTTTCTAAACCTTTGGCAAATTGAGTGGAATATATATATATATATATATATATATATATATATATATATATAATTTTAATTTAAGGTAGGGAAAACATTTTGGAGACGTTTGAGCAGATTAACAAATAGTATTTGTATACTCGTAACTAAAACAGTAATTTATCAGGTAGAAGGCAGATGGGGGGAATAAAATGCCAACCTGTATCTACAGTTGGGTTGTGTTGATGATGAACTGGTATTTATTCAGGGCCAGCCTAGCTTGTCAGCAACATAAGAGCTGTTACAGCACATGACTCCCTGCGTAGCTAGAAGACAGTAATAAATTATGTCCTATGCAAACAGCACCGGCATAAAAGTAGAACAAACAGACCCTGCCTCCCGGATTCCTGAAGAATCTTACTCATTCCCTTGTTTGATTCTGTTTTAAACATGAAAATTTTAAACATTGACATTATCCTAAAGCCAGTGAGATCAAATCTGGTTTGGGCATTTTATTAGGGTGGATAGGACATAGTTGTTGACAGTCTGTTTTGGGGTGACTGTAAAATGTAAGTATTTTATTTCTCTAATATGCCTAAATGCTTCACATAGATCTTTGCTTTATCAATACCTCATGTGATCCTGTGGAATTCGGGGCCACCCAGAGGAAAACTGGGGAAGTATTGCTCAAAGCAGCTTGATTCTAAGAATCACTTGAGGTACATAATGAAATTACAGATTCTTGGACCCAATCCTGGGCTGCTAAATGAGAACCTCTAACAAAGTGGCCCAGAAAGACACACCCCAGGGTCATGTTTATGATGAGGGTGGTGTGAGGAGCTAAGGACCTGAGTCAGTAAAAGTCCCGTGACAGCATTGAGAGAGCCCAGGGGATTGGTTCATAGGAAAATAGATGAATTAAAAATGGCTCCCTAGAGCAGTGCTCTTCATATTTCCATGTGCATTTGAATTGCCTAGGATTTGTGGGAAATGCAGATTCTGCTTCAGTAGGTCTGGGTTGTGACCTGGGACTCCACATTTCTAACAAGATGCCTGAAAGTGCCAGTGCCGCTGGACTTGAGTTTAGCAAGATCCTAGAGCCATAATTTTAATTAATTAATTAATTAATTTTAAAATTTTTTGGCCGCGCGCTGTGTGTTTGTTACTGCATGCGGGATCTTCGTTGAGGTATGTGGGCTTCTTTCTAGTTGTGGCGTGCGGGCTTCTTTCTAGTTGTGGCATGAGGGCTCAGTAGTTGTGGCACGTGGGCTCAGTAGTTGTGGCACATGGGCTTAGTTGCCCCGCAGCATGTGGCATCTTAGTTCCCCAACCAGGGATCAAACCCGCGTCCCCTGCATTGGAAGGCGGATTCTTTACCACTAGACCACCACGGAAGTCCCTAACACAGACAAATCCGAACGGGTTGGAGCTCGGCCAACATTTCTGAATAGCAAATGTTCCACAAGTATGGCTTTTTTTTTTTTTTTAATAAATTTATTTATTTATTTATTTTTTTAAACATCTTTATTGAAGTATAATTGCCACAAGTATGGCTTTGAATAATGCTTATTCTACTGAATCTTAATCTTGTGCTGAGGTACCAGTAAAACCAGCCTTCTCTTGTTTGAGTGACCCAGCTTGGAGTGTCGTGATAATTGTTATTGTATGTGAAAATCTCTTAGAAATGGTGTGTCTTCTTTTAAGGGTTTATAAATATGTTGGGGGGAATGAGTTTATGTACATAATGAAAAAAATATTTTGAAAGGAAAATTGTAAGTCTTCTTGTGCCAAAGCCTTCAGTCACTGGAGATAAGATGTACGTGGAGTTGTCCATTATTGTTTTCCTTTGGGACCATATCTTCATTTACAATTCTTAATGGCAAAAAGCTCAGCATTGAGGTTCTTGATGGTTAATACCAATGATGATTTGAAATAATTTTATCTATTGAATGCACATTGTGTATAATAGGAGGTCCAATTTTTTTTTTTAAAAAAGCTCACTCTAAATATCTACTTCTTTTGTGAGTGAATTAATTTTTTTGAAGTACCTATTTAAAGATTATTATTATTATGACACTTGGACAATAAATTAAAAGCATGAAAGCTGACTGTGTGCATACTTCCAAAAGCTATTGTATTTGAGCATGATAAATTTCATTACCAAGTCAGTGCGATAAATCCTTTGTATTTATCAGCAATATATCCTGAGATCTTTGTGAATTCCCATGTGCACCTTGTAACTGAAGATGCCTAATGAGAGTAGTGGCCTCAGGAGTGGACAACAAGGCTCCTAGAGGCATGGAAGCTGGTGATCGGCTGGGCCCGCCCAACTGCCAGGTTTCTTGTGTGCCCTCTCGGGAACCTCATCGACCTTGAAATTTGGCTCAGCAGAATTACAGAGTACATGTATTATGGCAATTTTAAGTGGCTGGTAAATAGTCTAAGCCACAAATATCAAATCCACAAGTGTCAAAGAGCTACCATATACAAACATTAATCTGGACGTGAAAAAAATCTGCACCTATATGCACTGCACTGTTTAGTTCTTCATAATGGTTATCTGAGGAGGAGGTACATGGTACTTCCACTTCCTACGGGACATATTTCTGTACTGCTTTAACGTTTTACCAGTGGCATGCATAATTCTGATGACTTTGTAACCAGAAAAAAATTAGAATTCTTTATATCTCTTGAATGCACATCACGGTGATTTACACTGAGTAGAGCAGTGGACTGTCAGTTGATGATTATATGATTGTCATTTACATGTGCTATTATATATATATACACTATGATAAAGGATTATGTAGCACAGGTTGATTTTGTATATATGTCTCTCCAGTCATTCAACAAACTTTTCTTGAGCAACTAGTATATGCCATGCATTGTGCTAGGGGCTAAGATACGGTCTTCAGTGTTTTTTTTTTTTTTTTTTTTAAGAAAGAGAGACAACCATGCTGACAAAGTGGTTCTCATTGTAGTTAATAAAACTCGAAAAGGCCAGAACATTTCCACAGATGATGTGAGCCACAGGTCTGGGTACTCTGCGGTAATGGGTCCCTTTTCCACAGTTATTCATTCCTCCTTAGCTACCACTTAGAGCAAGCAGATCTGACATCACATCCCTAACACAAATCTCCTATACTTCTACACTGGAATAAAAGGCATTCAGTAGACTCAGCTAAATCCATCTTTAGGGATTCTGCTTGGAGTTCATGATAACCATTAGAAAACAATTATAGAAAAGAACAATAACTTTCTCCTATTTTTCTAGTGGGTTGTATCAATAATAATATTCAGCAGACATTCCTATGTCCTATGAACAATAAAAGGGAAAGTATGTTTTACAAAGTCAGTATTTGAATAAACATTTTAGGAAAAAGAGGTTAAGCTATTTGGTCCTCTCTAAACTATCCTTAATAATAATAGCAAAGATGCCTTCCTTTCCTGGTTTAGGAAAACAAAACAAAAAAAGCAAAAGTATATTTTAAGCCATAGCATGAAAATTTCCAAACTTTCTCAAAGCAAAGTGTTTATTTCATTTGCATCTAATAATAAGTATCAGTGGTAATACATCCTAAGAGTGGACAAATTTGTGGCACAACTCCCCAGAGCTGGGAAGTTTGACATTAATATCAAATTGACTGTTGTTTCAGGACTGTATGTTTCACAGCAGTATCACCAGTGATTTGAAAGCATTCTCAGACAAGTTCGGTTTTGATGTCCTCATTCTCTTGGCCAACTACCTGTCAGAGGAGCAGCAGCCCAGACGACAGATCGCTGTGTACTCTGAGAACCTAGAGCTGTGCAGTCAGGTAAGGACCTCCTTGACCCAGCACATTTCACTGCATCCCCTCCTGCTGGCTCTCAGAACATGCGGTGGAAGATGGCCATGGACTGGTGACTTAAAGAAATTGGTCCAAGAGATAAGGTCCTAGAGTTTGAGTTTTAAGAAATGTTGGGGGTATTTTGCACATTCTGTTAGTTAGTTAATTATTTATTTATTTATCAGTGCTTTAATTCAGATTTTTAGTTTCGATGCTATATTAATTAATTAGTTTTCAGTGCTTTCATTCAGATTTTTAGTTTTTAGTTTTGATGCTGTATTACCAAAAAATCATCTAAATAGAATTGTCAGTGAGATAAAAGTTGGCCTTTTTTTTTAATTGAGGTATAATTGACAGATAACATTATATTTCGAGCGTACAATATAATGAGTCAATGTTTGTATATGTTGTGAAATAATCACCACAATAAGTCCAGTTAACATCCATCACCATACATAATGACAGGTTTTTTCTTGCGATGAGGACGACTCTCTACTCTCTTAGCTGCTTTCAGATCCGCAGTACAGTATTATTAACTATCGTCTCCATGCGGTACATGACATCTCCATGACTTGTTTATTTCATAACTGGAAGTTTGTACCTTTTGACTCCCTTCACCCCACATAGGGGCATTTAAAAGAGCCCCATAACCATTTCTTTTCTAGGCTGAATTCATAAAGAGAAAGATCATATCTTTTTTACCCAATAAGGGCTAGTCCTCCTTTAGGTACCGTTCTCCTTGAGGACTACCTGGTGATAACAAAGTTTAGTCCCTGACTAAACATCTGTTTGGTGTCCAGTGTTTAGTAACTATGATCTGAAGCTTTAATCCAAGTTAGTTTTTTGACCACAACCACCCTGACACCTTGGATATGTCTTGAGAAAAAACATGCATATATGTTAAAAAAAAAAAAAAAAAAAAAGGTTTTTCTCCAGGTACTAAAATTCTGATTGGGTAATCAGTAAGATCTTCTTGGTTGAGAACAGAGTCTTTTAACCCAAGGCTTTGGAAATATAAGAAATAGACAAAATTAATGAAAATAGGGCAGTGGGTATGCCAAAGCAGGTGTATTTACTAACTAATATGAGAACATATGTAATTCATTATAATATGGATGACATGGACATAGAACGATTTCATCACTTATCTTTCCTCACTAATGGATTAGACAACTGGTCTACCCACAGGTGGCTAGAGGTGAAGTCTCAACTCCCTTCTTTGACATCCTCACTTTCTGTCCCCCAAGAGATCCATTTCTTGATATATGACTGAAGTCACTCTCCAGCCTCTCTGTGCCCTCTCAAGTCCAGATATGAATGAGCCCCCTTCTCCTGCTGCAGATGCTTTTGGTACCCTTCTGACCCACATACATCTGTGAATTGCATCACCAGCCTGTGGCTTTTTTAGTGCTTTGCTCTGCACTGAGTTTCAAAGCTGAATTTTGTCTTTGATCATTGGTTTCCTAGGGACAGGACTTAGGTCTCCTAAGCCTCCAATACAGTGGTTTTCAAATCATTTTTTGTAGCAAATCAATCTAGAAATTGGTTAATCTAAAAGAGACAGAAGTAGAAGAGTGGATGAAGAGGTTAGAAGCCCTTGAAGTTGACTCCACCATGTCTCTCCTCGGCCCCCACCCCAACCCTCCCCACCCATTTGCCCAAGAGACATCTCCTTAAAGTCTTGAGCAACACAAAGTCAAGACTGCTCTAGAGGAATCCTTCTTTGGCCACGTGGTCACGGTTGGTTAAGGGTCAGCCTTTGCAGCTTGACTGCCTGAGTTCAAAATGTGGCTCCATCACTTGTTAGCTGTGTGTTGTTGGTCAAGTTATTTAAGCTTCCTGTCTCTCTATTTCCTCACTGGAAAAATGGGGATAAAAAGTTCCTGCCTTGTAGAATTATTGTGAGGATTAAAGGAGATGATGCACATAAAACCCTTAGAACTGTGTCTGGCATATGAAAGCATTCAATAAATGTTAATTATTATTATTAATATCTGTGTGAGCGCTGTAGTTGTTACTATTATTGTTGTTGTTATTATTATTACCTCCACTAATCCTACGGGGCCATTTCAAATGCCCAGTGTGCAAAATATCTTCAACATTTCCTAAAAAAATCATAGAGCTACAGCCCAGTTTTGGCCTCACACTGACCATCACACATCTCCCTGCCTTCCAAGGCAGCTTTGTCTGTTCTGGGTCCCATGTAGATGCTTCCTGGGGCAGGAAGAGACAGTTGGGGCCTGAGTGCTGTTGAGAAAGCTGCCCCTGGTAGCTGCTTTCTCTTTCCTACTTTCTCCTTTGCCTTCTGAGGCTTTCAGAGGTTAAAGCAGGTCCTGGCTGCCTGCTACCAACAAGAGCCTTCCTTCTGCCCCATTTTCCCTTATTCCAATACTTTTCCCCTAGTTTTGTCAGCAACCAGCATTATCTCTGGCTTTTGCAAAGTTGAATTTTACTCCTGTTGGAAGATGGTATTAAGTTACACTGAGGAGAGGTTTTAAATGATTTTGGGTTCAACAAAAAGCCAATTTGGTAGGATTAAAGAAAGCATTGGTGGTATATTAAGTGGGACTTTCCATGTTTTATGTTATACAGTTCTCAGTCTTCTTTCTAGACAGATGAACACAGATTAATTTTACATTACAAAAAATTAAGAAAGACAAATTGCAAAGAGCTAAGAGAGCCTGAGTGCTCACACAAATCCCTGTGCCTCCCCGACAGATTTGCTGTGAACTGGAAGAGTGCCAGAACCCTCGCCTGGATCTGGAGCCCTTTGAATGTGGCTGTGACGAGATTCTGGTGTATCAGCAGGAGAACCCTTCAGTGACTTGTGATCACGTGGTTCTCCTGGTCAAGGAAGTCATCAATAGGAGGTGTCCAGAGATGGCCTCTAACAGCCGGACATCCTCCACAGAAGCCGTGGCAGGCAGCGCCCCGCTCTCCCAGGGGTCCTCCGGGATTATGGAGTTGTATGGTTCTGACATAGAGCCACAGCCCAGCTCCGTGAATTTCATGGAAAACCCTCCCGATCTCAGCGATTCTAACCAGGCCCAGGTGGATGTCAACGTGGACCTCGTTAGCCCGGATAGCGGGTTGGCCACCATTAGGAGCAGCCGCTCATCCAAGGAGAGCTCAGTTTTCCTCAGTGATGACAGTCCAGTGGGAGAAGGTGCTGGGCCTCACCACAGCCTCCTCCCAGGATTTGACTCCTACAGTCCCATCCCTGAAGGGGCAGTAGCGGAGGAGCATGCCCCATCTGGAGAACATGGTGAATCCTTTGACCTTTTCAACTTTGACCCAGCACCCATGGTTTCTGGGCAGTCCCAACCATCTTCCCATTCTGCAGACTACTCCCCAACAGATGACTTCTTCCCCAACAGCGATTCGTCAGAAGGACAGCTCGCCACGGGGCCTAAAAGACTTGATGGGATAGGGATGGATGTGTCGAATTATTCATCCAGTTCTCTTTTGTCAGGGACTGGCAAAGATAGCCTTGTGGAATTTGATGAGGAGTTTGTCCAGAGACAAGAAAGCCCCAGTGATAATTCTGAAAGAAATTTGAGCCTGACAGGGTTTGTGGAAGATGAATCTCTTTCACCAGAAAGTCTGAAAAATGCTGGAAGGAGGGTCCCACCAACACCTATGAATAGCTTTGTGGAAAGCTCACCATCCACTGAAGAACCAGCTCTACTCTCTTCAGAAGATATGACCCCCAAAACAGTCAACACGGGTCACACTGGGCCACCTCCAACCCAGGCACGGTGCAGCAGCTGGTGGGGTGGTTTGGAAATTGACTCTAGAAACACTGCAGATGCATGGAGTTCCAGTGAACAGGAATCTGTCTTCCAGAGCCCCGAGTCATGGAAAGATCATAAGCCAAGCCCAGTTGATAGGAGAGCCTCAGATTCTATATTTCAACCCAAGACTCTAAACTTCCCAAAGTCAAGTCCCTGGGAGTCAGAATTTGGTCATCCTGGGCTGGGCAGCAATAATATTCAAGACCAAAATGAGAAAAACTTGCAGTTTCAGGATATGTCCCCTGAAAACTCGCATTTGCCGAATGCTTTTCCTCAGGGAACAAACCACCTGATAGAAGACTTTGCTGCTTTGTGGCGTTCTGATCGCTCACCCACAGCCATGCCTGAGCCATGGGGAAATCCCACGGATGACGGGGAACCAGCTGCTGCAGCGTCATTCCCAGCCTGGAGAGCATTTGCTAAAGAAGATGACGCCGAAGCTTTGAAAAATACCTGGAATCTGCACCCGATGAGTGGTGAGACACCTTCTGTGAGGGACCCAAACGAGTGGGCCATGGCAAAAAGCGGGTTTTCTTTCCCTTCAGAAGACCTCATAGACATTTCGCACAGCGACGCAAATAGTGAAGCAGTTCCAGAAATCTGGGGCAAGAAGAACCATGACTCCGGGGATGATATTCTTGTATCTGGAAATCCCAGATCTGATCTGGATCATGCATGGAATAGTTCTAAGCCAGTCAAGGATGATCAGAATGGTTTCGTGGATCCAAAAATTAGGGGGAAGGTGTACGAAAATGTAGACTCCTGGAACCTTTTTGAGGAGGGTAACAAGAAAGGAGGGTCAGATGTCCTAGCACCTTGGGAAGATTCCTTCTTATCCTATAAATGTTCCGATTACAGTGCCTCCAACATAGGGGAAGATTCGGTGCCATCCCCCTTGGATACCAACTACTCCACTTCTGACTCTTACACTTCACCAACATTTGCCGGAGATGAAAAAGAAACCAAAGACAAGCCATTGGCTAAAGAGGCAGCTTTCGAGTCACAAGATGCTAACTGTACCTCAGGGGACGCTGACATGCCTCCTCAGTCCCCAGAGCAGCCACCTAGAGATAGTATTAGTTCGGGTCCTGGGAACCTGAAAATGTGGGCTTCACCTCACGCAGATGGTAGCTCTGAAATAAATGCCACTCACAGCCCAGATAAAGATTTACTCCAGGCAGAGCCCACAGATGATCAGAACACCTCCGTGGAGGATGACATTGGGGAAAGCAGCCAGTCCAGCTACGATGACCCCAGCATGATGCAGCTGTACAATGAGACAAACCGACAGCTCACGCTTCTGCACAGCAGCGCTAACTCCTGCCAGGCGGCCCCCGACAGTCTCGACTTGTGGAACCGAGTGATTCTGGAGGACACGCAGTCTACTGCGACCATCTCGGATATGGACAACGACTTGGACTGGGATGACTGCAGTGCGGCTATGGCCATCACCGGTGAAGGCCAGGCACAGGGGTACCCAGCGGAAGCTTCTGAACCCGAAACCCGATTCGCAGTGAGGCAGGTAGAACCCTGGACCGTGGAGTATCAGGAAGCAAATCAGACAGATTGGGAACTCCCTGCCTCTTCTGAGCACAGCTTGGACGCTGCTCCCAACGATTATCACATGCTGAATGAGAAAAGCGGGCAGCTGATCGCGGATAGTATTTGGGATTCCGTTATGAGAGAGAACGCCGTGTCATCATTAATGTTACCTGGCCCATCGTATGTTACAGATCCAGAACAAAGCAAATCACCCCCTGAAACTTCCAGCTCATTAGAAAAAATTCAGGACAGTCACATCCCAGACATGCTGGAAGCCTCTGGAGCCAGTGAGTCAGAAACACTTGATCCTGACAAGCAGGACACATGCAGGAGAACCCCACCCAGTGATGTGGCGTATTTGGTGACCACACTTGAGAATTCAGGGCATTTTGCATGCTCAGATCCCTGGAGGGGTCCCAGTTATGGACAAAAGGAAAGTGAGAAGGAATCCCATGGAGCCATCGATAGGGAGTGCCCCAGTGAGGAGGAGCCGATGGATGGAACCTCAGGGGCTTCTGGAAAAGGGCAAGGTGGCCAGGAGTGCCCTTCCCCAGCTGCATCTGATCATCCAGAAATCTCCAATGAATCAGGCAAAATCAGCTCTCTTTCGGTCACTTCCAGTCCTCAAACTGAGGAACCCCAGGAGGTATTAGAGCATGAGAAGGGGTCTTACACTCCAGACCCGTGTGATGTGCAAACAGAGGTGTCCATAGATCACCTGCAGGCAAAAGAGACCTGCGAAGAGCACCTCGTGAGTCACAGAAATTCAGGTGAAACTACTGAAATTTCAGGTAGGCTGAATTCCACAATATGTATATATCTACCTGAAATGAATGTGGAGGAAGCTGAAGAATGTAACATTCTGGAGCCGGAGAGAATGAACCAAGACCTACCTTATGGATGTCCCCAAGGACTTGACGTTTGGGATGGCCCTAAAGACAGTGATGTGCAGGTCAGCTGCACAAGTTCTGAGATAACTAAGAATCTCGAAGTTAAGAATACTGAAAACAGCCCTCCAGGAGCCAAGTTATCAGGAAATGATGACAGAGACAGTATTTCTAGTGAGTATACACATTCAAGTGCATCCAGTCCTGACCTAAATGACTCTTCGTCTGCATTGCCTTCCTGGGACCAAGGACCCAATACTGGGCATCAGAAGGAAAACCAAGATGATTGGAATACACAGAATTACCAAGAATCTGAACTAATTACTACTGATGGTCAAGTAGAAGTAAGTACCGAAATGAAGGGTTTGGAGAAAAACAGAATGGACAAGTTTGAAAAGAGCTTAGATCACAATGTTCCTAAATATTTAGAGATTTGGAATGACTCAGTAGATGGTGATTCCTTTTCCTCTTTGTCTAGCCCTGAAACAGGCAAATATTCTGAATATTTGGATGTATATCAGGAAAGAAATCTAGCAGTTAGCCATCAGGAAAAAAGTGAATGTGATATTCCTGAAACTGTGCAGCAAGAGGATGCCAAGTTCACTTCAACAAGCTCAGGTTCTGATGATGATAGTGTAGGCGATGAAGAGTCAGTGGAGAAAGAGATCCATTCAGCCACTTGCCAGGTTGCTCAGAGTGAACTCAGAGCTTGGGATTCATTGAATGAATCTAATAAGTCCTTGGCCACAGCTGATCCCAAGTCTGAGGAATGTTCTGCCTACATAGGCAGTCCAGAACCAGCAGAGAATGAGAATAAGTCAAACCCATTCATTGACAATCAACAAAGCAGCCCTGATCATTGGAATTTCTTGCCACTAAAGGAGACTGAAGTACAGGTTACAGCAGTGGAGAAGGAGACGAGGTCTTCTCCAGAAACAGGGAGGACGGGAGATGTCATATGGCAAATATCTCCCAAAGCTGAACTAAAGAATGAAAATTATTCTAATTTGGAAATGGCTGGCTTCTCAGCTGAGAGCACGGAGTGGTGGAACGCCTCCCTACAGGAAGGGCGACCAACTGAGAGAGCATATGAAGGGGAATTATCTAACTCAAGTGCTGTGCTAGAGATGAATTCCTCACCACGCCAAAACGCGGGTCCCTGGGGAGTACCCATTCCGGGTGATACTGAATCCCTGGAAACGCACTGTACCAATCCTTTCAGTGATAAACATGAGTCACGCTTTCTGGATAATAATGGGGAAAATGCCCACGAGCAACTTTGGAACATTCAACCAAGGCAGCCAGACCCAGAAGCTGGTCAGCTTAGCCAGCTTGTACTACTGGACCAAATTAAAGACAAGGATTCCAGAGAACAAACCATGTCTTCTGCCAGTGACAAACTCACCTCTGAAATATCTAGCCAAGAGCAGTGTCAGAATACAGTGCTGTCTGTCTGGAATCAGCCAGACCCAACATTTACTCACACAGATGAAGATAGATGCATTATATCTAATGTATCAACTCCTGAGTGTCAAGAAACAAATTGGTGGGAAGAAGAAAAATCACACCCCAGTGAAATGACAGATTCAAGCATTGCCTCTGAAGATTTCCCTGCTGTCAGTTCTTCCACCCAGTTGATAAAGAAGTCAGGCTCTGAATGGGACGACTCTACCCCTAGTGAGGGCCCCCAAGGTGCGTTTGTTCCAGACATTTTACACGGCAACTTCCAAGAGGGTGGGCAACTGGCCTCAGCTTCACCCGACTTGTGGATGGATGTGAAACAACCCTTCGGTGTGAAGACAGATGGTGAGAATCCTGATATACTGACTCACTGTGACCACGACAGCAATTCCCAGGCTTCCAACAGCCCTGATGTATGTCATGATTATGAAGCAAAGCCAGAGACTAAGCAGCACATCAGTGCTGGGATGGGACCTGAAGGGGAATCCGGTGAGTTATATCCCACCGAGCCAGAGAGAGATGAAGAACCCAGTCAGGAGCTGGCGCAGGAATTTGTCCCATGTACTTCAGAACTATCTTCTGAAAACGCAATTCCGCTGCCTCGAATCAGCGAGCAGGCAAACACAAATGACTCATCTCAACCTGCCTCTCACAAAGGTTCTCCTGAACCTTCCGAAATAAATGATGAAAACATTACAAGTTTAAAAGCATCAGAAAAGGAAGCCAACCCAGATACAGCACCAATTTTGGAACCCACTGACAGAACAATCCCAATGATTGAAAACGTGGGAACTAATATTTGTGTAACTCACCCAGAGCCAACTGTGGATAGCAACAGCTCTTGGATATCAGAAGACTTTTCTCCTGAGAGTCAGACCGATGCAGGGGGCCCGTCGGACCGTGAGCAAGCTTTTGCCACTGAGAATCCTGCCACAGTTCCTGATACTTTGCTAGCCTCGGACACTTGTCTGGATGTCGGCGAAGCTGCCTTTGACCACAGTTTCAGCGATGCCTCAGGTCTCAACACATCCACGGGAACAATAGATGACGTGAGTAAACTGACATTATCAGAAGGAAATCCTGAAATGCAATTTGATGGGGAGGCAGGGAAACAAGATATCTGTTCCTCTGAAGCCTCGTGGGGTGATTTTGAGTATGAAGTCATGGGCCAAAATATTGATGAAGATTTAATGAAAGAGCCTGAACACTTTGTCTATGGCGGTGACCCTCCCTTGGAAGAAGATGCCCTGAAGCAAGGGCTTGCACCTTACACACCTCCATTTGATTTGTCCTATCTCACGGAACTTACTCCTGGTGTCGAAACCACAGAGGAAGCTGGGACTCCAGAGAACACGCCTCTGGGGAGCGAAGCCGCAGAGATATTGCTTTCTGCCCTTCCTGATGAAAGAAACAAGGAAAACCACGCAGAGGCCACAAACAGACAGCCTGAATGCCAGCTGCTGCATGTTCCTGAAGACCCTGAGTCAGTTTCTTTGCCTGTCGGAGTCGACGCCAACATTGAGTTGTCTCCATCAAACGTTGACTGGGAAGTAGAAACAGATCATTCAGATTCACCAGCAGGTGGAGACATAGGACCACCAAATGGTAAGAAACCTTTCATTCCTCCACCCTCAAGAAATTGCTGCTTTCGTTCAATGAATGCATTTGTAAAACACACTTTTCCTACCAATGTGGCTATAGAGGAACTAACTACATTTGCAGTGCATGCTTAGCCAAGTTCTGCCTTACCACAGTAATTTCTACCGCTTGTCTAATAAGTGTCCTTGAGAGGGTCTGAGAAAATTAAACAGCTCTACAAAATAAAAATGTTTTTTAAACTATCTCTGTTTAGATAGATTGTTAGCGAAGATCACAAGTCACACCGTGTGTTAATTAAGCCTTGTTCTCTCCTTCTCACCTTCATCTTCCACTTCTAGGTGCCAGCAAGGGGTTATTAGAGTTGGAAGAAGAAAAAATAATTCCTACCAGAGAGCCTGAGCAGGTAAAATCAGAATACGGGGAAGAAAGGTACACTGAGAAGAATGAAGGTCATCCTGCACTACACATGGATTACATACTTGTAAAGCACGAAGAAAATTCACCCCCAGAGCCAGAGGCCTGTGAGGCAAGAGAAATCACGTCGGAATTAGAAGAGTTTCACATAGATTCCGAAGAAACGGGGCTGCCAGGAACTCAGTTAGCAAGCTTCCCAGACACACATCAACCTGCTTCCTTAAATGCAAGAAACCATCTTTCTGCAGAGAGAATGTCTTCCAAAGATGATAAGAGATCATCTTTTGAAAGCCCTAGGCAAGACCAGAGTTGGATGGTCTTGGGCCGTAGTGAGGTTGGTGACCCATCATCGGAGACTAGGGACTCAGGGCCTGGATGGTCTGGCAAGGCTGTGGAGCCAGCCTCTGATCACAGCTTGGGCAAGGGCCCCCAAATGCAGATTCTGGGAGACATGAAGCCTCTAGAATCTTCAGCACTAGAGGAAGCCTCTGGCCTGGGCAGCCAATCGTGGAAGAACCTGAGCCGAGGCAGCGCTGGCCCCGATACAGTTATGTTGCAGGCTGTCACCCATGGCAATGAATGGGAAATGCTCTCACCACAGTCTTCTCAGAAAAACATAATCCCTGAAATGGAAATGGAGGAGGAGACAGAGTTTCTTGAGCCCAGGACAAGGAAACCAAGAACAAAAGGGTAAGCAAAAAGCTCAGTTTATTTTTTTCCTGAAAACTATTTTATTGGAAACTGGGGAAATGGTGAGGGATTATGGAATGTGAAGAATACCTAGGTGATAGGAGCTTTGCTTATATTTATTTCAAAGCATATCATCCATAAAAGCAGCTGCTGGGTAACCATAATGATGATGATGATGATGATTTGTGTACCTTTTCAGCCAAAAAAAGTCCCTTCAGTTTCCATCCAAAGTCTTATACTTACTCTCCTGATACTTATACTTACTTCACCTACTCAATACCTATACTACCCTTAAATAGGCAGTTGGTGCTGGAGGGGAGAGGACACACACATTTATTCATAGTGCAAGGCAGTCTGCACACGTTATCTTATTTAATCTGTACAAAAACCCTCAAGTAGTAAGTATTATTATCTTTATTTTACACATACTGGTTGGGGGAGGGGAGTTGAGGCTCAGAAAGTTTCTATAACTTGCCTAGAATTAAGTAAACAGAGTGAACACTCTGGGATTCAAAATTTTCCACCACCAAAGCCTGTACTTTTCCATCAGACACACTGCCTATCGTACAGAAAAGGTGATGGTGGTTTCATGTAAGCATCTCACTTACTAATAAAGAAAGAAGAGAATCCACAGCAGGCTTAAAATCTTAATGTGAAACATTCATTCCTTAATTGACTGAAAAATTGGCAAATAACCATCAAACCAGAAATTCATTCATTCGTTCATTCACCACTTGGTTTTTGAGAATCTGCTCTGGCCAAGTTTCTGGGTAACCAGTGGACATTGTCCCTGCCCCCAAGTTTCCAGGCCCTGCTAAAACTGTTTACAGTGGTTTATTTCTCTTCAGTGGCTCTGATAAAGCCCTCCTGCTTCCAGGGACAAAAGGGCATGTTGTGAAAAGTAACCTAAGTAAAGGAGAAAATCATGTTTCCTCCTTAAAATGTAGTGGAGAAAAGATATCTTTTTCCTACTCATTTTTTAAAATTTAATTTTTATTTTACACTGGAGTATAGTTGATTTACAATGTTGTGTTAGTTTCAGGTGTACAGCAAAGTGATTCATTTATTCATATACATATATCCATTCTTTTTCAGATTCTTTTCCCATATTGGTCATTACAGAAAACTGAGTAGAGTTCCCTGTGCTATACAGTAGGACCTTGTTGATTATCTATCTCATATATAGTAGTGTGTATATGTTAATCCCAAACTCCTAATTTATCCCCTCCCCCCCTCGACATTTCCCCTTTGGTAACAGTAAGTTTGTTTTCAAAGTCTGTGAGTCTGTTTCTGTTTTGTAAATAAGTTCATTTGTATCATTTTTTTTAGATTTCACATACAAGTGATATCATATGATATTTGTCTCTCACTTAGTATGGTAATCCCTAGGTCCATCCATGTTGCTGCAAATGGCATTATTTCATTCTTTTTAATGGCTGAGTAGTATTCCATCGTTTATATGTACCACATCTTCTTTATCCATTCCTCTGTTGATGGACATTTAGGATATCTTTTTCCTCCTCATTTTAGGAGCGTAAAGGACTATACACACTGCATACCCACTGCAAGTCAAGGCAGCTGGATTCCAGCCTGGCTCTACCACTACCAGTTATGCATTTTAGGATTAACCCTAGGCTTAAGTTTCCTCATCCATAAAATCGGTGCATTGGGCTGGAGGATCTCAAGGCTTCCTTCATTATTGAATCCTGCGACCTTAATTTATGTATAAATAGAAAGTGTCCAGGAGAGCTTTGGCATTCACATTTCTCCGTGAAAGGGACAGAGAAATCAGAAAGAATAGCAGGGGCATATTGCAGGTTAGCAAAGCGCCATAAAGAGTTAAAATCTGTGCGATATTCAAGTGCAGCTTCATAAATCCAGACATTTTAAGTTGGCCTAATCTTTCTTTCTTCCTGTCAAGCTATTTCCTTCCAGAGGGACCTCAGATCTGTTGTCAAAAAGAGAGTAGCAGATGGATCTCAGCAGCCCTGCTGGCACTGTTATAGATTGAGCTCAGAACACAGGCAGCCTCGAGTTGGCTGAGCTATTATTTGGCTTCTTGTCTGCATTTTGCACATGCCCCTGAAACCCAACAGATGACAGTGTTCAATTGTGCCACTGGCCCCTTTTCTTTTAATGAGATTTCTTTGCTCATCTCTTTCTGCTCAGCCCCTGAAGTAATGGAAATCTTCTCACAGTTGGGGGAGGGGACAGATTTTCCCACTGGATTGTGTGTTACCTTTTGCCTAAATAATTTACTCTGACGTATTGGAAAGCTTTTCTCTGTGCTAGATTTGGGGAGGGTGCAGAATTATCTAAAACAGTAGTTTTCTAAATGGGACCCTAAAACCAGCAGGCCTCATCACCACCTGGATACTTGCTAGAAAGGCATATTACCTGCCTCACCCCATACCTCCCGAATCAAGAACTCCGGGTGGGACCCCGTCTGTGTTTCAACACTTCCCCCAGGGGATTCTGATGCACAGCAGTTTGAGAACCGCTGGTCTAAAACTTAGTCCCATCCCTCTAGGAGTTTACAGTTTAATAAAGGAGTTAAACATAAGTGAAAAGGTAGATAATAGTGTGATAGTTAAATCAAGATAGTTGATGACCAATGTCAGGTTAAATATAAATAGCTACCAGTTATGGGCATTTGCTCCGGACCAGGTACTAAGCATTGTATATACAGGCTCTCACGTTACCATGGCAACTGTATGAGGTAAGAATTACACAAGGGAGGAAACTGATGTCCAGAAAGTTTGACTCACTTGCTCTGGTTTATAGTTAGAAAGTGAAGAGGCTGGGATTTGAATTTGAGCCTCTCTATGTTAATAAGTTAAGAGAGAGGCATCTGTATAGGATACTTTTATGGATGAGGAACGAGGATGGCTTATCATCCAGCAGCATCAGGAGGCAGAGTGCCCAGGGCCCATGATATTTTAAAAGGCCCATGAGAAGCTTTGAATTTCTTTCAAAATTAAAAGAAAAAGTGATTATATTCCTATGTGGATTATATTCTGGTGTGGATTATATTTCTTTCTGCCAATGCAGATGTGAAGCAAATTTTTAGGGTTTTGTTTTGTTTTGTTTTGTTTTGTTTTGTTTTTAGTGAGAGAAGGAGCCCGTGAAGGCAAAAGTGCCTAAGGCCCACAAAAGTCATACTGCGGTCCTGAGAAGTGCGATTTGAGACAGGCATTAAAGGAAGCTCATAGTCTGGAAAGGTGGAGAAAGGAGGTGAGAGGCCAGCCAAGTTAACTGAGGAGAGTAGCATAAAGAAAATCCTGGAGACAGGAAGGTGATCACAGAAGCAATATGATAAGATAGCCATATTCTCCAGACCAAAAACCTGGAGACATCTTCTGATGCATAATCTGATCATAGGACCAAAATCAAGACTGTCCTGAAAAAAAAAAAAATTAAAACCTGGTCTTCAAAAATGAAAGTAGGCTGATAGTATATGCAAGATGACACACCATCTACAAATTGGCTTCTTGCCCTCACATCAGCCAGCCACACCTCTCAGCTCCCACACTGTTTTGGAGAGCAGTAGGCCATATTCTCAAAATCTGAGGGAGCATTAGAAAGACACCTTTTCTCATCGTACCTCACCTACTGTCTCTTGTTAACAAAACTTGTTATGAGTGCTGGGAGATAAACAATCTCTCTTGAGATCTTCAGCACTGTGTTCTAGTTCCCTAGGATCAATCTTCCCAGAGGCTTTTGCCAACAGCTTGGTCATCCTCCAGCTGTAGACCCGCCAGCTAAGGATTGTGCGCCAATACCCCGTACGATGATGCATATGCCTGATCTTTCCTGTGTGGTCACAGAGAACATCTACAGACTCATCTGCAGCACACAGACTTTTCTTAAAACAAAGAACCATGTATGTATTTACTTTAAGGAAGGCATGGTTGCAAGAATGTCATGTGAAGAAAGGGTAATTGTGTTTTAGTCAGTGTTCTCCAGAGAAACAGAACCAATAGGAGAAATATTATGTCTGAGAGAGAGAAAAGGGAGGGAGGGAGGGGAAATTATTTTAAGGAACTGGAATTGGCTCACACAGCTTTAGAGGCTGGCAAGTCTGAATTCTGTAGGACAGGCCAGCAGGCTAGAAACTCAGGCAAGAGTTGTTGCAGTTTTGAGTCAGAATTCTGCAGGGCAGCAGGCTGGAAACTTAGGCAGAGTCTCTGTGTTGCAGGTTTGAGGAGAGTTCCTTTCTTTTCAGGAAACTTCAGACTTTGCTCTTAAGGCCTTCAACTGATTGGACGAGGCCCACCCGCATTCCAGAGGGTAATCTGCTTTTCTCAAAGTCTGCTGATTTCAGTGTTAATCACATCTAAAAAATACTTTCACAGCAACATCTAGACTGGTGTTTAACCAAATAACTGGACATCGTAGCCTAGCCAAGTTGCCGCATAACATTATCAGAGGTTATATGCAGAAGCCTGAACTACATGCTAAGAGAGCATGGAACCATTAACGTTTGTAAACTCACCATCGGAATTATATAAATACATCGCTATACAAATATATTGGCTTTCTATAGGTGTGGGGCAAGGATATAGCTGTACGGGGTGATGGAAGGAAATAATTTCCAAGAGGACTAAGAAAATTGACAATACTTGTCCAACCTTTGTAGATACATGCAGCAGAGGGCAGTGGGGGAGGAAGGAGGGAGAGGGATGGAAAGGAGGGGGAACTCTTGTCACATGTACGTTTGAAACAGAGTATTTAGAAGTAACCTAATCCTTATATTTATGGAGCTATATCTTTTTAAAAAATTTTTATTGGAGTACAGTTGATTTACAATGTTGTGTCAGTTTCAGATGTACAGCAAAGTTAGTCAGTTATACATATACATAGATCCACTCTTTTTTAGATTCTTTTCCTATATAGGCCAATACAGGGTATCGAGTAGAGTTCCTTGTGCTAAATAATAGGTCCTTATTAGTTATCTATTTTATATACAGTAGTGTGTATATGTCAATCCCATTGTCTCCTACTTCTGCGAGGTGAGTTATTTGGTACTCCCTAAAATGACATTTAAACACAATAGATTTCATATTCCCCGTGACCTGCTTCTTATGGTGATCTCTGTGCATTCTTTTTTTCTTTTTAAATTAGTAAATTTTGGCTTTTTTTTCTGTCTGACAAGACTATGGAAAAGAATTTGTCTTTCTCCCTGTGAGTGACACCACTAGAAGATCCTTTTATGTTTTTCATGAGACCTTCTGAAATCAGCTTTTTCTGTCTATGACTTTTGGCTGAGGAGTTAGTACGTTGGGTCTTACACCCATGTGAATGCTGGAAATGAAAAACGGGTAAAGGGATAATCTTTTGACTCCTTCTCTCGAGGCCGGGTAATGATATATTTGGGCTGTCAGAAGAATCAGACTCTTTGAGCACACACCACCCGCCTCTCTCAGTCTTGCTGTTTGAATGGGCTCTATCCCAGTTCCAAACATTTGCCCTTTCTCCAAGGTAAATTGATACTCTGTAAACTACAGTGTTCCCTTGTTTATTCACTGTTTTCTGGCTTTGCCCTGAACCAAACCTGGAAGACCAAACTTGGCACTGACTCTGTGTTCATTTATTTTTGTAATTATATTTTATCATTTGGTGCGTTATATTTGGTGACTAGGTGCTGATAATTAAGTATCATCAAAAGTCCTTTAAATTGTTACTTTAATTCAGGACTTAAATCTGTTTGTTTTTTTTTTTTTTTTTCAAAAGAGCCTATTTTGGTGTCTCTCCTCACCTCCATCCCACTCCCACCCCAGCCGCCTCTGTGCCTCTGGCCAGCCCTTCCCAGAGCAGGCTTCCAATAAGTGCTGGCAGATAGACAAATATGTTATGTTCTTGGGTCCATCCAATTTCCATTTGAGATAGACATGGCAAGTTTTATCATCCCAATTTCATAGGTGAAAAAACTGACTCAATAAGTGAGCTGTTTAATATCATCCAGAAATGAGAAAGTGGTAAAGTTGGGACTTGAACTTAAGTCTTCTCCCTTCTAGCCCAGTGCTTGTCAATTAGACAGATAATTTTTTTGAACTTCTGTAGGTTGATGTGTTTATTCCTATTCTCCCATTGTCCCATGGAAAAATACATCAAGTTCAATAGCCAAAGTTTCCCAAAGAGAGATTTTGAGAATAACTGAGTCAGAACTCAGCTCTGACTTTTCACACTGTCATGTGACCTACTGAGTTCTTTTCACGCTTGAACACGTATTTCCCACCTCAGCAAATCCATGACGGCTACTGCTGTGTCAGTAAGCTGCTCCCCATCTGTGATGTGTGGGACCAGCTCCAGTGGCTGGAGGCCAGAGGGAGGCGAGGGAATCAGGCCTCTCAATGTACATTTAAGTTTTCTGCATATCTATAGATATGGTGTTTGTTTGCGGTGAGGAATTTTATAGTGAGAAAAAGCCACGAGCGCCAAGACGAGGTGGTACAACTCAGCTGTCCTGTGGGAGGAACACCCACAGAGGAGCCCTTTTGTACTGTGTTGGCTTCTAGCTTGAGGAAAAATCCAAGGTACTTCTCCAGCTGGAATAGCAAAATGTCAAAACTGATGTAAGAAAAAAAAGAACCTTTATGAAAACTGATGGCATTTGAGGAAGATAAGAAGTCATGGCTTTTGAAAGCAAGATGTACTAGCGTGTCAGGGACCCAGCAGGAAAGAGCTGACACATTCGAATAAGGGTAATTGGAGAAATATTTAATAGAGGGAGTATTTACAAAGATGGTGGCAACTTGTGAGGAACTCACAAGGAATAGTGTGATAACCCAGGAGTAGTAACAGAACAGCTGTTATTCCTAGGCCTCAGGGGGTGAGGGGAGGTGATGATTCCCAGAACCCAGAATGAGAATTTTGGGTAGAAAGGGCCATCCTACAAAGAGCGGTGATCTACTGTTGAGGGACAAAGCCAGCCTGAGGCCTTCCCACAGGAGGGAAGCCTCCTTCCTTCCTCCTCTGATCTCCCGCCAGGGGCCCTCATTGGTTAAAACGAAGGGGGATTTAGAGGGCGAGGTGAGGGAGCCTCCCAGGGAGGAGAGCAACGTGGAAAAAGTAGGAAAGTGGAGCTGAGGAAGCAAACAGAAGTTAGGCAGCACAGCTGGCTTAATTGGAGAGTGATGGAAGCTCAGGTTCTGAAAAGTGGACTGAGTTATATAAACATACAGGATTAGTTAAGTACTCCTCCAGTGCATCGGAGGATCTGTTTTCAAGATACATATGAGAGTTCCTTTAGAACAAAGGCTGTCAAAAACTCAGTCTGGGATTGGGTCACCCTTTGTAGAAATCCAAGCTATACCAATGGAGGAAATCAGAATGTCACCTTCCCTCCATTTTAACCGTTGGTTAAAGAATGTGGCTTTTTTAAATTGTCAACATAAGAGAGTTTGGTTCTAGGTAATGGCTGGGGAGTAAATTTGTTTTAATTTTTAAATTTATTTTATTGAAGTATAGTTGATTTACAATGTTAATTTCTGCTGAACAGCAAAGTGATTCAGTTATACATATATATATATATATACATGCTCTTTTTTAAAAATATTCTTTTCTATTATGGTTTATCACAGGATATTGAATATAGTTCCCTGTGCTATACAGTAGGGCCTTGCTCATTCATTCTCTATATAATAGTTTGTATCTGCTAATCACAAACGCCAAATCGATCCCTCCCACACCCTCTCTCCCCCTTGGCAACCGCAAGTCTGTTCTCTATATCTGTGAGTCCGTTTCTGTTTCATAGATAAGTTCATTTGTGTCATATTTTAGATTCCACATATAAGTGATATCACATGGTATTTGTCTTTCTCTTTCTGACTTACTTCACTTAGTACGATAATCTCTAGCTCCATCCATGTTGCTGTAAATGGCATTATTACATTGCTTTTTATGGCTGAGTAGTCTTCCATTGTATATATGTACCACATCTTCTTTATCCATTCATTTGTCGATGGACATTTAGGTTGTTTCCATGTCTTGGCTATTGTGAATAATGCTGCTATGAACATAGGGGTGCATGTATCTTTTTGAATTACAGTTTTGTCCAGATATATGCCCAGGAGTGGTACTGCTGGATCATACGGTAACTATTTTTAGTTTTCTGAGGAACCTCCATACTGTTTTCCACAGTGGCTGCACCAACTTACATTCCCACCAACAGTGTAGGAGGGTTCCCTTTTCTCCACACCCTCTACAGCATTTATTATTTGGAGACTTTTTAATGATGGCCATTCTGACTGGTGTGAGGTGGTACCTCATTGTAGTTTTGATTTGCATTTATCTAATAATTAGTGATGATGAGCATCTTTTCATGTGCCTATTGACCATCTGTATGTCTTTGGAGAAATGTCTATTTAGGCCTTCTGTCCATTTTCTGATTGGGTTGTTTGTTTTTTTGTTATTGAGTTGTATGAGTTGTTTGCATATTTTGGAAGTTAAGCCCTTGTCAGGCATATCATTTGCAAATATTTTCTCCCAGTCTGTAGGTTGTCTTTCAATTTTGTCTATGGTTTCCTTTGCTGTGCAAAAGCTTATAAGTTTGATTAGGTCCCATTTGTTTATTTTTGTTTTTATTTCTATTGCCTTGGGAGACTGACCTAAGAAAATACTAGTATGATTTATGTCAGAGAATGTTTTGCTATGTTCTCCTCTAGGAGTTTTATGGTGTCATGTCTTATGTTTAAGTTCTTAAGCCATTTTGAGTTTATTTTTGTGCATGGTGTGAGGGTGTGTTCTAACTCCACTGATTTACATGCGCTGTCCAACTTCCAGGGAGTAAAATTTTTAATTCACTCCCTTAAACTATCTGAAATGTTGATCAACTGAGAATCAGAATTTATGGTAGATTGAGTGAAAAATATGTAATGCAAATGGTCCTTTACATGTTCCAAAATGTGCCCTGGATTAAGCCCAGGCAACAGAGAACTATGTACCTGTACCATGTTGCAGAGGATCCCACACAGTTTCTTTATTCGGTTTTGTTTTTGTTGTAGGTCATTGGCTTATCTTGATGGAAAACGTTAGGTCAGCCCAGTGAAACTCATCTCTATGCCAAGGATATTATTGATACCATGATTTTCTAATCAGAATATCTGTGCTCTCATGAGCAAATCCAATCCAATCTCCATCTTGACTATTAGTTAAATAATGTGACTTTATTTAATAACATTTATGTAATTGATCATGTTTATCCCTTTGAGTTGACCCCTTGGAAGTTTATGTTTCACAGCCAAGTTTATCACTTACTAGTATCAAATGTATAGAATTCCGGAATATGTATTTTATTGTATTACTCTAAGTCTTAATTTCGTGTTGTGATCCTGTCACTCTTTTTTTTTTTTTCCCAGCTATTTTTAAGTCATATGGTGGTGGTGGGTTTTTATATATCTACCAGCTTTGTCTTAAAGTGGAAGTATAAATAAGCACATATATCCTCTTCATAGAAGTGTTCATGTTTCCCCTGAAGAGACTTATTTTTTCTTGCCTCTTTGCTCTTATCTTGGCACCTCTTTTAATTCCTTGCTCCTCCATCTTGTTTCCTGCATATTGAAATTCCACTCTTCATTTAAGACCCAGACCAAATGTCTCTTCCTTCCTAAAACATTCTCCAGTCTTATCAAACAGAAGGAATCCCTCCATCTCCTGAATCTCATTGTACTTTGAACCTTTTTGTGGCCATCCTCACATTCTGGCTCATGTTATATTTACTAGAGACTCTCTTAACCTATCTGGACGTAAGCCACTTGAGGCTTATACATCTTTATATCCCAGACTACCTTAAACAGCATTTATACTTAAGTTGTAACTTAAAGTCAAATATAAATTGAAAGGGGGATAGTGAAGTCATTTAGATGGGTGAATTTTAGAAACTTCAGTGCAGTATTTAGTTTCCCTCTACCATGGGAAATAATTTAGATTTTCCTAATTGACACTGGCCTATGATTTTCCTTCCTCATACAGCTCTTGTCTGGTTTAGGAATCAAAGTTGTACTGACACCATAAAACAAACTAGGGAGACTTCCTTTTCTTCTGTTCTTCAGAATAACTTGTATAAGCCAGGGGCTTTCTCTAATACGTGAGAATTAGGTAATATTTATAGAATTGTCTGTGCCTATTCCTTATTTGGGGGATAGATATTTTACTAGTAATGTGATTTCTTAATGATTACTGGTCTGTTCAGATTTCCTAATTCTTTCTGCATCAACTTTGCTATTTAATATTTTTCTAGAAAATTGTTCATCAAAGTTTTCAAAGGTTTTGTAATAAAATTGTTCATATTCTTACTAGTTTTCAATCTCTACTATATCTGTAGTTAGTTATATAATTCTTTTATTCCTAGTATTATCTATTTGTATCTTCTTTTTTCCTTGTTCAATCTTTCTAGAGATGGGTTCATATTATTAGTCTTTTCTAATAACTAGATTTGGTTTTGTTAATTTTTTCCTTTTGTTTTTGTTTGCTTGTTTTCTACTTTATTAAATTTTGCTTTCATCTCTTTTTTCTCCCTGATATTAATATTGCTATACTGGCTTTCTTCTTGTTCGTATGTTTCTATTTATCTCAGAGGTCCCTGCTTTTGCCACTGAGCACCAATCACCATTTACTTCTGCCAACATGTCCATAACTGAACTACAAGTTCATGGAGTGCCATGATACACTTCCCTACTGCTAACTTCCAATTCCAGTTCAAGAGGGAAATTGGAGACTGGAATTGTTTGTCAGACCTGGATCTTTCATCTAACCATATTGGAGGTGGCCTCCTTCTCAACTTTATTATAATGAACTAGCTGAGTATAACTACTTACCTGAGCCCCAGTTTCCTATCTATAAACCATCAACCCAGTACACACATAATCCACCCAACCTTGTGTGGCAGCCCTGCCCTGGGCAGCCCACGTGGATCCTTCAACCAGACTCCTGTCTCCATCCTGCCAACCTGGTCCTACAGTCCGTTCTCCATTCACTGGCTTGAGTGAGTCTTTCAAATGAGAATATAATTCTTTCGCTACCTATCTTTTTAAAACCCTCCAATGTCTTCTCATTTATTTTGGAATAAAATTCTGATTCTTAACTATAGTCTGTAAGGCCCTGTGTCCCCCAGTTGCTGCTTACGTCTGTGATCACTAAGACCACTCTCTCTACCAGCCCTCCATCTTGCCCACCAGACTCTTCCAATTTAGTGATTTAGTGCCAGCTGTAACTCTCTGTCTAGAACTCTCCTGACATGGCTGGCTTATTCTCATGGTTTGGGGTTCCCCAGAGAGACCTCCTATAATTGCTCCATCTACAGTAGCAATAACTGTACCACCAAGTTATTCTAGTTTTCAACTGAGGGCAATTTTGCCCCTCCCATCTAGGGGACGTCTAGCAATACCTGGAGACATTTTTGATTGCCACAACTCGGGTGACGCTACTGTCACCTATGGGTAGAGGTCGCAAATGCTGCTACACATCCAACAATCACAAGAGCGCCCTGCAGGACACAGGATTATCCAGCCCCAAGGGCCAACAGTGCCAAGGCTGAGAACTGTGCTCCATCCCACAGCCCTGCTTCATTTTCTTCCTACCACTTTTTTTTTTTCCTGTCTGAAAAGATTTTCTGTTTATCTGTTTAATTGATTTTGTCGTGTCTGTCTCCACACATGAGAACGGACCCTCCAGGAAAGCAGACATTTGGTGTGTCTTGTTTACTGCTGTACCCCTAGTGCTTAGAGCAACCCTTGCCACATGTTGAGGCACCTCATAAATACACTTGATTGAAGGAATGGAAAAGAAAGTCAAGTTCGTCCAACATAATTGGCTTTTATTTATTTATTTATTTATTTATTTTTGGCTGTGTTGGGTCTTCATTTCTGTGCGAGGGCCTTCTCTAGTTGCGGCGAGCGGGGGCCACTCTTCATCGCGGTGCACGGGCCTCTCACTATCGTGGCCTCTCTAGTTGCGGGGCACAGGCTCCAGACACGCAGGCTCAGCAGTTGTGGCTCACGGGCCTAGTTGCTCCGCGGCACGTGGGATCCTCCCAGACCAGGGCTCAAACCCGTGTCCCCTGCATTGGCAGGCAGACTCTCAACCACTGCGCCACCAGGGAAGCCCCAACATAATTGGCTTTTAATAAAAATGATAATTACTGGTGTTTACTGCTTCCTTTTCTGAGGGAGATGTGCTAGATTTATTTCTCGAAGTCCTGGAGGTTGGAAATTCAAAATCAGGGTGCCAGCATGGTTGGGTTCTGGTTAGAGCCCTCTTCCAGGTTTCAGACTTCCAACTTCTCACTGTATCCTCGAATAGTAGAAAGAGTGAGAGAGCTCTGTGGGATTTTTTATAAGGGCACTAATTCCACTCATGAGTGCCTCACCCTCCTCACCTCACCTAATCCTAATTACTTCCCAGAGGCCCCACCTCCTAAAACCATCACACAGGGAGAGGCTCAACTGGTGAATTGAGGGGAGGGCACAAACATTCAGTTCATAACAGGAATATGCATCTTTTCTAATGTTGCAAAATCCATCTTTCCCCTTGTTTTGAAATTTGAGACCACAGTTATCTATTTTAGTGTTCTTCTACATTTCTTCTTCATTATAGTGCTTCCAAGATTCTTATAGCCTTTCAGTTTGCTTAGAGTGCTGTTACCCACTTCACTCAGCCTCATGGAGAAAAACAGGTGTGCCTGTTAAGTTGTTTTGGTTCTTTTTTTGTTTTTTTGTTTTGCCTTTGTTATCCTTTGCCTATACCGGTTTGAATGTCCAGAGAGGAAAAATTATTCTGTTTACTTAATCATCTGTTACATCAACTCAAGTAGTACTTGACCATACATAATCTTCAAAGACTTCTTTTATTTTTGCTTTTTAAAACTTCAATTCATTAAATGATCATTTGAAAGTATTAGGCTCTCACAGAATAACTAAAAATCCCCTGAATTGACATCTACCATGTCCTTTACGTCCATGTAATAATCAGGATGCTACTTATTGCATTTAAGTAGGAATTCTTTTTTTTTTTTTTTTTAATAATTGTAACTGCTTCAGTGGGATGAATAAGATAGTATATTTCCTCAGGTGCCCAGCTGACACTGAGCTGGGCTATTTTGCCTTGACAAAATATGTCTGAGAGAACATCCTGTAAGACAAGAGGAAATATCATTGGTGATAACAGATGTCCCATATTTCCCCATTTAATGAAGTGCTACTTAAATGTTTTGAAGGTATTCTATGATTGGCCTGATGACAATAACTTAATCACTTTCTCTCTCAACTATTGACTTTTAAAACAGATATTAAGGGTAGGTTCAATTACAGTGTCTGTTCTATAGCACGTAAGTCCTTTTTCTGTAGCTCCAACTGCTACTTTTTTCCAGCTGAGGAGGGAAACTCCTAATGAGCCACACTTCACAAAGAAGAGACCCCATTTTTAGCCTTCACCCTGGACACCCAGGGTACAACCAGCTCTGAAGCCATCTATTTTCCCCTGCTGATTTCTGGTTCATCTTGGCTTTGGGAACTGTACTAGGTTTTTGCTGAACCCTGAAAAAGTCATGACTCCCTAATGGCCCCATCCCCAATTCCCCATTGCTGAACGATAGAAGGCACATGAGAAATTATTTTCATAACTGCTTATAATTTGGAAGAATTTTGTAGGCTTTTAGTTTAAGTAGAGTGAGAAAAATTCACTTTTTCCTCTTCTCCTTTCCCCACTGCCCCCTCACCAGCCCCAACAGCCATGGAGAAGACAAGGAGTGCCCTTCATTTTAAGAACAGGAGCTAACATAATTCTTAAGTATTTACCACGGCCAGGTCCTCTGCTGAGTAATTCACTTTCCTGTTTTCTTGGAGTTAGCTCAATCGGAGGTTACCGAAAACTGCCATCTCCCCCTGTTCTACCATAGCGCCCTCCCCAACCCACCTACCCATTACCCTGCCAAAAAGGGAAAAAGATCGTATAATATGGGATTTCTAACAACCTAGTTCTGAGGATGGCGCCTATAGTTACTTTTCACATTGACATTTTGCCTGATCTTGATCAGAAGTCTTTTGTTTGATTTGTCTGACATCTTCTTTTCCTCTGAAGATCAAATTAATCAATGGATACTCTTCTAGTCTGTAAGCTTTTCATTCACATTTCATGTGACTTAACTCCATCAAATATTTCCGTTGGCATTTTTAGAATTAATAGTAGTAGCTAACCTTTACTGTGAGTTATTTTAACCCAGTCTCTCTA